>NW_026732208.1:0-424483 GCF_028476545.2 Physella acuta | reverse complement strand
GTTGTGGCAGAAGACTAAATGACCTACACAAAATATTTGGAAACGCTAAGAACTATTGCTTGTTTTAAATTTGGGTTATACCATGCTACATGCTAGCTAGTTACCTGGGCGGCGTGGGTCAGGTAGGAATCCATAAAACCGTTATACGCCACTTCCGGTTTGAAGGTGGGGGTAAAAGCTTGGTGAAGTGACGTCAGTTGGGAGCGATGCTGCCAGAAGGTATCTGTTGGAAGAGTGGAATAAATGGGGTCATTTCGGGTCTAGGATGAGGTTAGTTAAGACACCTACGTGTAGGGTTCGTTAAGACAGCTACCTAAAAAGTGAATTAAGACCTACTTGTAAGGTTCATTAAAACACCTGTAGGGTTCTTTAAGACACCTACTTGTAGGATTTATTAAGACACCTACCTGTAGTAAGACACCGACTTGTAGGGTTCATTAAGACACCTACCTGAAGTAAGACACCTACCTTAAGGGTTCATTAAGATCTACTTCTAGGGTTTATTAAGAAACCTACCTTAAGGGTTCATTAAGACACCTACCTGTAGGGTTCATTAAGACACCTACCTGAAGGGTTCATTAAGAAACCTACCTGAAGGGTTCATTAAGACACCTACCTGAAGGGTTCATGAAGACACCTACCTGAAGGGTTCATTAAGACACCTACCTGAAGGGTTCATTAAGACACCTACCTGAAGGGTTCATTAAGACACCTACCTGTAGGGTTCATTAAGACACCTACCTGTAGGGTTCATTAAGACACCTACCTGAAGGGTTCGACAAGTTGTAACTGGAGTCATTGAACATGAAAGCTGGAGTTGGAGCCGGTGGCTGGAGCTGCGCCTGTGACTGCACGGCTGGCATCTGAAGCTGGTCCTGGTGGTGTGGGGTGGGGACGGACTGGCTGGAGGGGTGAAGGTTGTGGGAGGGGGCGGACTGGTGGGGCATCTGTGGCAGCTGAAGGAAGGAGTTGATGGCAGACAGCTGGTTGCTGCCCACCTGTTTACGCCATCTGGCCCGTCTGTTGCTGAACCAGACCTGGAACATCAGCAGTCAGGGTGTCATTCATTTACCCGGGGGGGGGGGGGACAGTCAGGGTGTCATTTAATTACCCGGGGGGTGCGGGGGGTGGGGGGCATCAACAGTCAGGGTGTCATTCATTTACCCGGGGGGGGGGGGGGGACAGTCAGGGTGTCATTTAATTACCCGGGGGGGGGGGTGCGGGGGGTGGGGGGCATCAACAGTCAGGGTGTCATTCATTTACCCGGGGGGGGGGGCAGTCAGGGTGTCATTTAATTACCCGGGGGGGGGTGCGGGGGGTGGGGGGCGTCAACAGTCAGGGTGTCATTCATTTACCCGGGGGGGGGCATTAACAGTAAAGGTGTCATTCATTTACCCGGGGGGGGGCATTAACAGTAAAGGTGTCATTCATTTACCCGGGGGGGAAGTCAAGGTGTCATTCATTTACCCGGGGGGGGGCATTAACAGTAAAGGTGTCATTCATTTACCCGGGGGGGAAGTCAAGGTGTCATTCATTTACCCGGGGGGGGGGCATTAACAGTAAAGGTGTCATTCATTTACCCGGGGGGGAAGTCAAGGTGTCATTCATTTACCCGGGGGGGGCATTAACAGTAAAGGTGTCATTCATTTACCCGGGGGGGAAGTCAAGGTGTCATTCATTTACCCGGGGGGGGGGACAGTCAGGGTGTCATTTATTTACCCGGGGGGATCAACATTCAAGGTGTAATTCATTTTCCCGGTGGGGGGGGGGGGGCGTCAACAGTCAAGGGATTCACACGGCGGGGGGAGGGGGGGCTGCAATTTTTTTCGCCAAAACGTACATATATTTTCATGAAACACACTATAACCCCACACCACCACACTATAGCCCCACAGCCCCACACTACCTGTACGCGGGCCTCTGTCAACTTTGTCCGCTGTGCCAGCTCCTCCCTCGTGTAGATGTCCGGGTAGTGTGTCCGTTCAAATGCCCGCTCCAGCTCCTCCAGCTGCTCGCTAGTGAATGACGTCCGGCTCCGTCTTTGTTTTCTTTTCAGCTCCAGGCCAGGCTCGGAGTCACATTCAGAGAGATCTGGGGAGTAGAGAGTCACATTCAGATAGGTCTGGGGAGTAGAGAGTCACATTCAGATAGGTCTGGGGAGTAGAGAGTCACATTCAGATCTGGGGAGGAGAGAGTCACATTCAGATAGGTCTGGGGAGTAGAGAGTCACATTCAGAGAGGTCTGGGGAGTAGAGAGTCACATTCAGATAGGTCTGGGGAGTAGAGAGTCACATTCATATAGGTCTGGGGAGTAGAGAGTCATATTCAGATAGGTCTGGGGAGTAGAGAGTCACATTCAGATCTGGGGAGGAGAGAGTCACATTCAGAGAGATCTGGGGAGTAGAGAGTCACATTCAGAGAGGTCTGGGGAGTAGAGAGTCACATTCAGATAGGTCTGGAGAGTAGAGAGTCACATTCAGAGAGGTCTGGGGAGTAGAGAGTCACATTCAGATCTGGGGAGGAGAGAGTCACATTCAGATAGGTCTGGGGAGTAGAGAGTCACATTCAGACATTTGGGGAGTAGAGAGTCACATTCAGATAGGTCTGGGGAGTAGAGAGTCACATTCAGATCTGGGGAGTAGAGAGTCACATTCAGATAGGTCTGGGGAGTAGTGAGTGACATTCAGAGAGGTCTGGGGAGTAGAGAGTCACATTCAGAGAGGTCTGGGGAGTAGAGAGTCACAGATAGGTCTGGGGAGTAGAGAGTCACATTCAGATAGGTCTGGGGAGTAGAGAGTCACATTCAGAGAGGTCTGGGGAGTAGAGAGTCACATTCAGAGAGGTCTGGGGAGTAAAGGTCAAACATTGAGTCACACTGAGACAGATACCGTTATAAGTAAATATACAGTCAGCCTAAATAAAGAAACATTAAGTCATAAATGCATACAAAAACGTAGTTTGGAGACCCCTGGTATAGACGGAGTTCAACTTAATCGCCCAACAAAGTATGCCACAGATCCATCAACCGTGTATGAAATTTGTTTACGTTTTACCCCTGATTATGCCCATCATTTGCCTCTCTATACCTTACTCTAGTATAATATTAGATGCTTTATTAGTCTATTTAAAGCTCATTTGAACGTTTATTTAAAATTTTCCCCAAAAACATCCAGTTAACGCCTAAACACAACTTGACTTATTACAACCAATTTTAAACAGACTGAATTCCACTTGACTGTTTACAACAAAACTCATCTGGACCCCTTAATTCACTGTTGTGAAGTTTGCTGACGAGATGATTTTTTTTTCTAACCTTTGACCCGATCCTCCTTCATTATGGTATGTCACACCTCCCCCGGGGAGAGGATTCTTTCATCTCCAGACGACAATCTTTGATGTGTAGCCTCCCCTGCCGTCTGGAGATTTGAATTCATCCCACGTCAGGCGCGCTTACGTCACAGTTGCGTGGCCTGGCCACTTTGTTTTCTGATGTTTTAAATCAAATTGAAGTCCTACAAAACACCATTTTTTCTGATGTTTGAAATCAAAATTGAGCCATTCATAACGCCATGTTTTCTGATGTTTGAAATCAAATTTAACACATTCATAACGCCATGTTTTCTGATGTTTGAAATCAAACTTGAGCCATTCATAACGCCATGTTTTCTGATGTTTGAAATCAAATCTAACACATTTATAACGCCATGTTTTCTGATGTTTGAAATCAAACTTGAGCCATTTATAGCGCCATGTTTTCTGATGTTTGAAATCAAACTTGAGTCCTTCATAACGCCATGTTTTCTGATGTTTGAAATCAAACTTGAGCCATTCAAAACGCCATGTTTTCTGATGTTTGAAATCAAACTTGAGCCATTTATAACGCCATGTTTTCTGATGTTTGAAATCAAACTTGAGCCATTCATAACGCCATGTTTTCTGATCTTTGAAAGCAAACTTGAGCCATTTATAACGCCATGTTTTCTGATGTTTGAAATCAAACTTGAGCCATTCATAACGCCATGTTTTCTGATGTTTGAAATCAAACTTGAGTCCTTCATAACGCCATGTTTTCTGATGTTTGAAATCAAACTTGAGCCATTCATAACGCCATGTTTTCTGATGTTTGAAATCAAACTTGAGCCATTCATAACGCCATGTTTTCTGATGTTTGAAATCAAACTTGAGTCCTTCATAACGCCATGTTTTCTGATGTTTGAAATCAAACTTGAGCCATTCAAAACGCCATGTTTTCTGATGTTTGAAATCAAACTTGAGCCATTTATAACGCCATGTTTTCTGATGTTTGAAATCAAACTTGAGCCATTCAAAACGCCATGTTTTCTGATGTTTGAAATCAAACTTGAGCCATTCAAAACGCCATGTTTTCTGATGTTTGAAATCAAACTTGAGCCATTCATAACGCCATGTTTTCTGATGTTTGAAATCAAATTTGAGCCATTCATAACTCTATCTGCTGAAACAGCCATCAGTTTAATTTTTTAAACTGATTGGAGTGGTATGGATAATCCACGGATAATCCACGGCTAATCCATCAGCGATCCCGCACGGCCAAGTTAAAAAGTGGCACTTGGGTGTCTCCTGTTTCAAAGCCAGTCCGCACATCAGGGGGCGCGTGATCGCTGCAGACACCCCAGGGGGCGCACGATCGCTGTCGAGTCTTGCAAAACAAAACAAGCGCCCCTCTAAGCGTGGAGCTTATTCGTCGCGCTTCATAATTTAGCTATGGAGGCGTTGGACTTGAACCCGGGTTGGCCGGCCACAAAGAAATAGCTTGCTGCAATTGGCGGAGATCTGAGAAGAATGTCGGCCTCGTAGGGAGAGGTGTATAGAGGAGAAGATGAATGCCAGTTTGATGGCTTTGTGTGGGAGATATGGCGATGAGACACAATACACTGACTGACTTTATTTTTCTCATTCGAGAGGAGACTAGAAGCCATGACAAGCAGCTAATTTATAGACAAGCTCGCTCATTCAGATCGTGGTATTAATCGCGCTAGCGGGCTCGTGACTCGGTGCTACCCCGCTGGCCCGGGGACGGGCTTTGGGTGCGGGGAATGCGGTCAGCGCTCTGGACAGATTGATTCGTTTCACTTTTGTTCCAAGTTTTGACTGCACGTGGAGTCGGTTCTAGCGTCGCGCGCGGAAGGATAAACAAACTAGGCGGATAAATGGGTTGATTTCAGCGCCTTTATAACGTGCTGTCGTATAGGCAAACAGAATGTCGTGTAGTGAAACAAAATGTCGTGTAGACAAACAAAATTTGTTGTCGTTTAAAGAAATAGAATGTCATTTAGGGAAACAAAATGTCGTTTACTGAAACAAAATGTCGCATATACAAACAAATTGTCGTGTAGACAAACAAAATGTCGTTTAGTGAAACAAAATGTCGTTCAATGAAACAAAATGTCGTGTAGACAAACCATATGTAGTACCTTCTTTGTCAGGGTCAACGAGGTGCTCGCCTCTGACGTCATCATCTTGGCTGCTCACGTCGATTCCCGTCTCGTCTCGTGGGCAGCGAGATCTCAGGACACGTGATATGGAGCTCACGGTAGGCACGCTGGTCCGGTCACACACGCCGTCCTGTGGTCAACAGATGGGTAGGGGTTGAACATTGGTTTAACAGGGAGTGGTTAGACATTGGTTTAACTGGTAGTGGTTGAACATTGGTTTAACTGGAAGTGGTTGAACATTAGTTTAACTGGGAGTGGTTGAACATTGGTTTAACTGAGAGTGGTTGAACATTGGTTTAACTGGTAGTTGTTGAACATTGGTTTAACTGAGTGTGGTTGAACTTTGGTTTAACAGGTAGTGGTTGGTTTAACTGGTCAACCAAGGGGTTAGGGTCGGTAACCAACACCCCCCCCCGCCCACTTTCCTTTCCATCTTCACGTTGTGTGCTAAAAAATAAACTTTCCCATTGAAACGAAACATATACACAACATATGCAACATTAAGGTATGGACCACGTGACAAGAAGTGATGACGTGTGCAGATGCTGCCACGTGACTCCCGATGTACTCACGTGGTTTTCCCCCACCTTGAGCAGCTTGTCCCGGATCTCCCAGCTGAAGACCCCGGGGTTGTCCCTCTTGTAGTCCTCTATTCGACCTTCGACCTCTGGCGTGGCGACTCGTGGCTTACTTCCGCCTATCACACCTGGCCGGATACTTCCGGTTTCCTGGTACCTCTGTAGGATCTTGGACACGCACCTGAAACAAACACACCTGAGTCTATTGGGGGTGGCAAATATCAAATTTGGTGGACACGCACCTGGAACAAACACACCTGAGTCTATTGGGGGTGGCAAATATCAAATTTGGTGGACACGCACCTGGAACAAACACACCTGAGTCTATTGGGGGTGGCAAATATCAAATTTGGTGGACACGCACCTGGAACAAACACACCTGAGTCTATTGGGGGTGGCAAATATCAAATTTGGTGGACACGCACCTGGAACAAACACACCTGAGTCTATTGGGGGTGGCAAATATCAAATTTGGTGGACACGCACCTGAAACAAACACACCTGAGTCTATTGGGGGTGGCAAATATCAAACTTGGTGGACACGCACCTGAAACAAACACACCTGAGTCTATTGGGGGTGGCAAATATCAAATTTGGTGACTTCAAATATGTTGATGAGAACTAGGTAATTTCTTTGGAAATTATTTCAATGTGTTCTTCTACTTTCTTCTTCTGTACTAATTCTGTACTAATCCTAACCTTACAGTTTAGAGTTTAGAATATGGGTAATGACCAACCCAATATTTTGGCGCCACAATAGAAGGCATTAACACGTGAGCAAAGATAAAGTAATTTCAACAAACTAACACTTGACATCCTAGAACAAAGATTAATTAAGTACAAGTCTAGCTTGAAATGTGGACTCGCTGTGTCATAGGTATGAGACACTAAAGTTTGAGACACACCCATGAGACACACCAAAGTTTGAGACTCATGAGACACACCCAAGTAGAAGTCTAGCTTGAAATGTGGATTCGCTTTGTCATAAGTATGAGACACCAAAGTTTGCGACTCACCCATGAGACACACCCATGAGACACACCACAGGTTGAGACACACCCATGAGACACACCACAGTTTTAGACTCACCCATGAGACAAAGTTTAAGACACACCCATTAGACACACCAAAGTTTGAGACTCACCCATGAGACACACCAAAGCTTGAGACACACCCACGAGACACTACAATTTGCGACTCACCCATGAGACACACGAAGCTGTCTACTAATGACACACGGCCTAACACCCTGTGAGGCGAGCTCGACAATCTTGAGACGAATGTGATTGGGCAGGGGCCGTCCATTGATAAACACGCCGCCCAATTGGTTGACTCGGCCTTGACCTTCAATAGAAACATGCACGTGGTATTTCATAGAGAGGAGCACAACAAGAACAGGTAAACAAACATCAGTGGCATGTTGGTTGTCATGGTGATAAGGACCAGTCGCACCACAACAAGAACAATTCAACAAACATCAGTGGCATGTTGGTTGTCATGGTGATAAGGACCAGTCGCACCACAACAAGAACAATTAAACATCAGTGGCATGTTGGTTGTCATGGTGATAAGGACCAGTCGCACCACAACAAGAACAATTCAACAAACATCAGTAGCATGTTGGTTGTCATGGTGATATGGACCAGTCGCACAACAACAAGAACAATTCAACAAACATCAGTAGCATGTTGGTTGGCATGGTGATATGGACCAGTCGCACCACAACAAGAACAATTCAACAAACATCAGTAGCATGTTGGTTGGCATAGTGATAAGGACCAGTCGCACCACAACAAGAACAATTCAACAAACATCAGTAGCATGTTGGTTGTCATGGTGATAAGGACCAGTCGCACCACAACAAGAACAATTCAACAAACATCAGTAGCATGTTGGTTGTCATGGTGATAAGGACCAGTCGCACCACAACAAGAACAATTCAACAAACATCAGTAGCATGTTGGTTGTCATGGTGATAAGGACCAGTCGCACCACAACAAGAACAATTAAACATCAGTGGCATGTTGGTTGTCATGGTGATAAGGACCAGTCGCACAACAACAAGAACAATTCAACAAACATCAGTAGCATGTTGGTTGTCATGGTGATAAGGACCAGTCGCACCACAACAAGAACAATTCAACAAACATCAGTAGCATGTTGGTTGTCATGGTGATAAGGACCAGTCGCACCACAACAAGAACAATTCAACAAACATCAGTAGCATGTTGGTTGTCATGGTGATAAGGACCAGTCGCACCACAACAAGAACAATTAAACATCAGTGGCATGTTGGTTGTCATGGTGATAAGGCCCAGTCGCACAACAACAAGAACAATTCAACAAACATCAGTAGCATGTTGGTTGTCATGGTGATAAGGACCAGTCGCACAACAACAAGAACAATTCAACATAAGTAGCATGTTGGTTGTCATGGTGATAAGGACCAGTCGCACCACAACAAGAACAATTCAACATCAGTAGCATGTTGGTTGTCATGGTGATAAGGACCAGTCGCACCACAACAAGAACAATTCAACAAACATCAGTAGCATGTTGGTTGTCATGGTGATAAGGACCAGTCGCACCACAACAAGAACAATTAAACATCAGTGGCATGTTGGTTGTCATGGTGATAAGGACCAGTCGCACAACAACAAGAACAATTCAACAAACATCAGTAGCATGTTGGTTGTCATGGTGATAAGGACCAGTCGCACAACAACAAGAACAATTCAACATAAGTAGCATGTTGGTTGTCATGGTGATAAGGACCAGTCGCACCACAACAAGAACAATTCAACATCAGTAGCATGTTGGTTGTCATGGTGATAAGGACCAGTCGCACCACAACAAGAACAATTCAACAAACATCAGTAGCATGTTGGTTGTCATGGTGATATGGACCAGTCGCACCATAACAAGAACAATTCAACAAACATCAGTAGCATGTTGGTTGTCATGGTGATATGGACCAGTCGCACAACAACAAGAACAATTCAACAAACATCAGTAGCATGTTGGTTGTCATGGTGATAAGGACCAGTCGCACCACAACAAGAACAATTCAACAAACATCAGTAGCATGTTGGTTGTCATGGTGATATGGACCAGTCGCACCATAACAAGAACAATTCAACAAACATCAGTAGCATGTTGGTTGGCATGGTGATAAGGACCAGTCGCACAACAACAAGAACAATTCAACATCAGTAGCATGTTGGCTGTCATGGTGATAAGGACCAGTCGCACAACAACAAGAACAATTCAACATCAGTAGCATGTTGGTTGGCATGGTGATATGGACCAGTCGCACCACAACAAGAACAATGCAACAAACATCAGTAGCATGTTGGTTGGCATGGTGATATGGACCAGTCGCATCACAATAAGAACAATTCAACATCAGTAGCATGTTGGTTGTCATGGTGATATGGACCAGTCGCACAACAACAAGAACAATTCAACATCAGTAGCATGTTGGCTGTCATGGTGATAAGGACCAGTCGCACCACAACAAGAACAATTCAACAAACATCAGTAGCATGTTGGTTGTCATGGTGATATGGACCAGTCGCACCACAACAAGAACAATTCAACAAACATCAGTAGCATGTTGGTTGGCATGGTGATAAGGACCAGTCGCACCACAACAAGAACAATTCAACAAACATCAGTAGCATGTTGGTTGTCATGGTGATAAGGACCAGTCGCACCACAACAAGAACAATTCAACAAACATCAGTAGCATGTTGGTTGTCATGGTGATATGGACCAGTCGCACCACAACAAGAACAATTCAACATCAGTAGCATGTTGGTTGGCATAGTGATAAGGACCAGTCGCACCACAACAAGAACAATTCAACAAACATCAGTAGCATGTTGGTTGGCATGGTGATAAGGACCAGTCGCACCACAACAAGAACAATTCAACAAACATCAGTAGCATGTTGGTTGGCATGGTGATAAGGACCAGTCGCACCACAACAAGAACAATTCAACATCAGTAGCATGTTGGTTGGCATAGTGATAAGGACCAGTCGCACCACAACAAGAACAATTCAACAAACATCAGTAGCATGTTGGTTGGCATGGTGATAAGGACCAGTCGCACACAACAAGAACAATTCAACAAACATCAGTAGCATGTTGGTTGGCATGGTGATATGGACCAGTCGCACCACAACAAGAACAATTCAACAAACATCAGTAGCATGTTGGTTGTCATGGTGATATGGACCAGTCGCATCACAATAAGAACAATTCAACATCAGTAGCATGTTGGTTGTCATGGTGATATGGACCAGTCGCACCACAACAAGAACAATTCAACATCAGTAGCATGTTGGTTGTCATGGTGATATGGACCAATCGCACCACAACAAGAACAATTCAACAAACATCAGTAGCAGGTTGGTTGGCATGGTGATATGGACCAGTCGCACCACAACAAGAACAATTCAACAAACATCAGTAGCATGTTGGTTGGCATGGTGATAAGGACCAGTCGCACCACAACAAGAACAATTCAACAAACATCAGTAGCATGTTGGTTGGCATGGTGATAAGGACCAGTCGCACCACAACAAGAACAATTCAACAAACATCAGTAGCATGTTGGTTGGCATGGTGATATGGACCAGTCGCATCACAACAAGAACAATTCAACAAACATCAGTAGCATGTTTACTGGCATGGTAACATAGTCAATCAAACTTTCAGTTTAAAATATCGAAATATATAAAATAAATAGAAATATAGCTTTAAAGGCAATTTCTCCGCATTTGCAAGTATTATAACACTGATACTTAAGTATTAAACCGTGTATAAAAATGTCGATAAAAGTTTACCGTCCTGTCGGCGTGGAACGATATTCGTGGATGTGTTATAAACTACAGGGATCGTTATCTTGGATGGTATGGTCAAATGTCATAGTTCAGTGTTATAAAGGATCGGTCGGGCCGGTATAGCTCATGCTGCTTAATCGAAAAGTCCCGAGTTCGAACCCAGCAGGCTCGATAGCTGGAGACAACACCCATTTAGGAGAGACAACTGTACTTTGTTCTTGGATGCATAAAGGTAGCAAATCTAAAAATTAAAAGCAGGATGAAATCAGAGTCAACGGGTCATTTGACTCATAACATGTTGCACGTTATACTTGGTTGTGTTTGAGGAAATCCCGTCCAAAATCCCGTCCAACATTACAATGAAGAGCGAAGAAGTGTTATAAAATCTGTGCACGAGTCCTACAAGAGGCTGTACACCATCATATAACAGAAACATTATACACATCTCTATACTACTAAAACTCAAGTTTGTTTACATGTTTGAATATTTATTTGTTTGGTTTTTTTTTGTTTGTCTGATTGACTACTGGAGAGAATCTGCTCTATGTGGGGAGCTGTAAAATAGTATGTAGGTAGAGAACAATTTTTGTTTTCAGACATACTGTTAATCACAAATTTATTTAAAGACGTTAATTAATTTATTGATTTATTCATAGGTAGATTAATCACATTAATTTTAAAAGTTTAAAACATTAACTTTACTTTGTGGGAATAGTGACGTCACATGATTTGTTTACTTTTTAATACAATAAATGGAGGCTTCCATCACAGACTTTGTGGCCCATTCAAAAGTTTAACGCGTTCTAAAGCTAATTTTCTGTCGGCTATAACTTTAACAATGCGTCCGTTTGCTGTATTTATTACGTTCCAACACGTATATCAATTTTCAACTGTCTTTTTCATTTAGTTTTACAATAAAATTTTTTACATCTACAGATCAGCTGTCGAAGGACGAAAAAGTTAATTTATGAATCTAGATCACTAGACTTAACGTAAATTCTAGATCTAGAATCTATTTCAGGCCTTAATTATTTTATATAAATATTTGTTTAGCGTCAATGATCATCTAATTCGATAATACATGGGATTTATCTATCTAGGTTCTAGATCTAGATATAGTAGGATTACTCGCTAACTTAGAGGCGTGGTCGGCTGCTAACAACAATATGGCGTCCGGACCGGACGTATGACTTCCGATCATTTTTAGGCCACAATTACCACTAGCAAAATAGTGGGTTTTCGCGTTATTTAAACATGCTATAGGTGCCCAGGGCTAGATATGCCAGAAAATCATTTTAAAATTTGCTTTGAAGTATGAAGGCTAAATTTTAAAGTCGGTGTCATTAAAATTAATAGAACTTTTAAAAGGTCACCTGTGACGTGATGTCATTTATGGATGAACCCCGAAACCCACAGTTATCCAAGGGATGACCGGGTAAGTCTAGTATTACATATAGATGGAGAATACAATCAGTAACACATGTAGACACCTGAATATTTCAGGTAGAGGAATCAAAAATAAACATTTCTGAATGTCAGATGGTTAGATAATTCATCAGTAGTTCGCTAAAGATAAGACCAGTGCATCAGAGATTAGAATAATTCATCAGAGATTTGGATAATTCATCAAAGATTTGGATAATTCATCAAAGATTTGGATAATTCATCAGAGATTTGGATAATTCATCAAAGATTTGGATAATTCATCAGATAATTCATCAGGGATTTGGATAATTCATCAGAGATTTGGATAATTCATCAAAGATTTGGATAATTCATCAGAGATTTGGATAATTCATCAAAGATTTGGATAATTCATCAAAGATTTGGATAATTCATCAGAGATTTGGATAATTCATCAAAGATTTGGATAATTCATCAGAGATTTGGATAATTCATCAGAGATTTGGATAATTCATCAGGGATTTGGATAATTCATTGAGATCCGGGCTGTTCCTTAGTGGTTAAGAAAACACATTAGAAATTTGGGATTATTCCCCAGAGACTGAGATAAATTCTCAAGAATATGACAAGTTCCCTGTCATTATGTATGAGTGTAATTCAGTCTGAACTTGTATAAAAAATGTATTTTTTAAATACTTCATTTTATATCTGGATTATTTCTTATTACATTTGTTCCCACTTTGTATCTCAATGGATTTGTTATATATTTGAATGAGTCACGTAGGAAAAGTTTAGTAAGTGAAGTTAAAAGATTGGAAAATGTTGCTTTAAATATACTGTTTAATTTTTTTCTAGAAAACAGTTTGCTGTCCATAAATTTGAAACCTCTATTGAGGGGACAAAATTTGGATACTACTTCAAGAGACGCAACTATTTCTAATACAGCGAACACAACTAAATAAATGTTTTCGTCGCCTCGGCTATCGCCTGTTTTGGTTTTTGTAGAATTTTTAACGGTTGCCTCGGATTTCGTCGATTGCCAATAAACAGCATGTAACTTAACAAAACGAACGGAAACCCTAAATAGTCCTAGCTAAATAATGCACGTCTTACGTGTATTGTTAAATATTGTGTGAGCGCTAATATGGTTGCCGTGTAAGTCTCGAGATTATCTGTCAATTGACATGTATCTTTCTACAGAGTGTTTTGTAAGTATCAAGATTATCTGTCAATTGACATGTATCTTTCTACAGAGTGTTGTGTAAGTCTCGAGATTATCTGTCAATTGACGTGTATCTTTCTACAGAGTGTTTTGTAAGTCTCAAGATTATCTGTCGATTGACGTGTATCTTACAACAGTGTTGTGTAAGTATCAAGATTTACCATCAGCTTTTGAGCTGGTGATCTAGTTACGACACGAAATAATGTATCCAATTATAAACATATCAATAAGCGTTCCTATTAGAACAGTACTATAGATATTAAACGGCTAAAAAAATTATTATGCGCTAAAAAGTTATTTATTTTCATTACCAACTTAATTGAGGTGACTTTTAAATTAAAAAATGATTTTAATAGCTATAGAAATAAACGCACTAAAAGCAATGAATAAAACAGTACTGAATCTGTCGCACCTCTAGTAATGGGGTTGTGTGGAGGGGTTGAGTGGAGGGGGGGCTTAGCGAATCGCTGAAGGAAAACAAGTTATTTTGATTACACATTGTACTTTTGAAATCCTCTTGAATGAAAATATAATACACTTCTATTTTACTATCTGGGTTTTTGTCAAGCGACATCATCCAGTGTCTAGTATAGCTACATCGACCATAGTTGTATAACAACATAACAATCATGAGTTGTGTGGACCAACCCAGGGCTAACGCTGGAACATCCCAGGCTTACGGTAAATGTATATGTACAGTATCTAAGAAGAGGATTCAATTCTAAATGTAAAAACAAATTCAATACTAAATTACTATATCGGCGTTGTTGCTAAAATAATTTCTTTTGTTTATAGAGTTAAAATTATAATTTTAACTGCAAACTGCTTAGTGTTAAAAGGTTATTATAGAGTGTTAACTGTTTAGTGGCAAGTGTTAACAATTTAGAGCTGGAAGTTAACGATTGGCCGTTAGGTGACAGCTAGGACTGCTAGCCCGAAGGTCTCGAGTTCGGATCCCGGTTTGGACTTGTGTCTGTAAGACAACCCTGTGTCCACCCAGCTCTGATGGATACGTTACTTAAGTTAAAGAAAACAAAAATTGGAGCTGGGCGTTGTGCCGAACATTCTATCCCCTCATTTGCACAAGTCATAGAAAAAGATGAACTCTACTTTCAGATGAATAAAGAAACGGATGAACTCTACATGCATTTGAACAAAGAAACCGACGAACTCTACTTGCAGATAAACATAGAAACAGATGAACTCTACTTTTAAGGATGAACATAGAAACAGATGAACTCTGAACATAGAAACAAATGAACTCTGAACATAGAAACAGATGAACTATTGTTTTAAGGATGAACATAGAAACAGATGAACTCTGAACATAGAAACAAATGAACTCTGAACATAGAAACAGATGAACTATTGTTTTAAGGATGAACATAGAAACAGATGAACTCTGAACATAGAAACAGATGAACTCTTATTTTAAGGATGAACATAGAAACAGATGAACTCTACTTTTAAGGATGAACACAGAAACAGATGAACTCTTATTTTAAGAATGAACATAGAAACAGATGAACTCTTATTTTAAGGATGAACATAGAAACAGATGAACTCTATTTGCAGATAAACTGCTACATGTGTCTTGGGCACGAACGGGGACATATGATGATGATAACCGTTAACAAATAATTGGTGTGTTAAATAGTTAAACGGTCAGTTGTCTAAAGAAAGCGTTAACTTATTTTAACATCAGTCTAGACAACAGTGGTGTCAGTGTTACCTTTCATTAGCGCTTCTTGTTCCATGCTCACCAGCTTCACAAAATGTTCTTACTGCTACAAATGTTCTAACAGAAATGTTCTAGTTCACTTTTCAACACCATGGTAGAATGGCGATAGTTCAATAAGAAAATATCCTAAATATTTTGTTTAACGATACTTTCTGCGGATTTAGTAAACCCCTTCCGGCGTCTTTGGGTCGCTACAGATTGTCTAGCGAACATTCAAGAAGTACAGATTTGGTTTGATGGCTTCACGCTGGACCTCCACTGGCTAAATATTCCGTGTAGGGACAAATTGCTGGAGTGAACTGATTGGGTTATGGGAACATGAAAGTAAACACGGTGAAAGTTTTGGGTTATCTGCCCTTTTATACCTGGCTAATGGCAGTTATCCGCCCTGATATGACACGTTCTGCAGGGGAAGTAAGCGAAGGTGTGGTTTGGGCTGTAAGAAGGGCGGTCATTGTTCTGCTAATTAATGAAGACGCCGCGGAATGGCCAGCAGGCTGTCAGACGTAGGCAGGCCACGGCTGGGGGTGTGGGGGACAGGTAGACCCCTCACGCTGAGTTGATGAAATGTGGCGCTAATCGCTTATCGGTGTACGATTTCAACTTGGGCTAATATGTGTGTCCAGTTTTTATAATCGATTCCTAGCAGTCGAGGAGATGAGCTAGTCTGTCCACTATTTAAAATGACGTCTGTTCTGTCCACTATTTAAAATAACGTCTGTTCTGTCCACTATTTAAAATGACGTCTGTTTGTCCACTATTTAAAATGACGTCTGTTCTGTCGACTATTTAAAATGACGTCTGTTCTGTCCACTATTTAAAATGACGTCTGTTCTGTCCACTATTTAAAATGACGTCTGTTCTGTCCACTATTTAAAATGACGTCTGTTCTGTCCACTATTTAAAATGACGTCTGTTCTGTCCACTATTTAAAATGACGTCTGTTCTGTCCACTATTTAAAATGACGTCTGTTCTTTCCACTATTTAAAATGACGTCTGTTTTGTCCACTATTTAAAATGACGTCTGTTCTGTCCTCTATTTTAAATGACGTCTGTTTTGTCCACTATTTAAAATGACGTCTGTTCTGTCCACTATTTAAAATGACGTCTGTTCTGTCCACTATTTAAAATGACGTCTGTTCTGTCCACTATTTAAAATGACGTCTGTTTTGTCCACTATTTAAAATGACGTCTGTTCTGTCCACTATTTAAAATGACGTCTGTTTTGTCCACTATTTAAAATGACTTTTGTTCTTTCCACTATTTAAAATGACGTCTGCTCTGTCCACTATTTAAAATGACGTCTGTTCTGTCCACTATTTAAAATGACGTCTGTTCTGTCCACTTTTTAAAATGACGTCTGTTCTGTCCACTATTTAAAATGACGTCTGTTCTGTCGACTATTTAAAATGACGTCTGTTCTGTCCACTATTTAAAATGAAGTCTGTTCTGTCCACTATTTAAAATGACGTCTGTTTTGTCCACTATTTAAAATGACGTCTGTTTTGTCCACTATTTACGAATATACGAATATCTAGAAACAGCTAGGAACATCTAGACAGACATTTAGACAGACAATAGAATATGTAGACAGACTCTAGAACATTTAAAATTAACACATGACATTAACGCTTAATCAAAATCCTTTTTACACTTTAGACATACAAGCATACGCAACCAGACACACATTTAAACACCGGGTGACACCATTTAGGCGGGGGGGGGGGGGGGGTGATACCAAGGCAAAAAATATATATAGAGAAAAAGTTGAGAGGGGGGGGGGGGCGCAAATCAAAAGTTTGAGGGCGGGGGTGCAAATCGAAAGTTTGATGGGGGGGGGGGGGGTGAAAATCGAAAATTTGAAAGTTTGTCCCCGGAAAAGGTCACTACGCCTCTGGGGGTGACACCATTGAGTGCCGCACCGGGTGACACCCGACCTCGCTACGCCACTGATATATATACATATATGTGTGTATTTATATATGCGTGTGCATATATATTTATATGTATATATACACACATGTATATATATATATATATATATATATATATATATATATATATATATATATATATATATATATATACATATGTGTATATCAAAATAGATTGGTCGGATGATCTATAATTCACTACATCATCCCGTTCATGTAAGTCACTACATCATCCCATCCATGTAAGTCACTACATCATCCCATTCATGTAAGCCACTACATCATCCCATCCATGTAAGTCACTACATCATCCCATCCATGTAAGTCACTACATCAACCCATCCATGTAAGTCACTACATCATCCCATCCATGTAAGTCACTACATCATCCCATTCATGTAAGCCACTACATCATCCCATCCATGTAAGTCACTACATCATCCCATCCATGTAAGTCACTACATCATCCCATTCATGTAAGTCACTACATCATCCCATCCATGTAAGTCACTCTACTACAGACTGTGAGAAAACATAAAACTATAAGCCTGCTTTAGGTCCGATAATTGTCTGCCGGTTTTCTGGTTTGTAATTAAATTGTCAAATATTTGTAATGGAGAGATTCTTTTCACGCATTCCAGAACAGTGCATCTCCGTCGACAATGTACGAATGTTACAATCAGAGTTTCTTCCAGGTAGCTCAGTACCCCCCCCCACCCCCACCCCCGAACGAAATGGAATTTAATAGAAAACATTTACTTCTACCAGTGTCCGCCCCCACCCCCCCCCCCCCCCCGGAAAATGTTGTCTGGAAGAAACACTGTTTACAATTTCTATTCGATGATAAATTATTAGAAATAGATTTAAGGATGACTGGAACCTTTAACGAAAGGGGAGACCACTCGATCAATGGCTTAGACAAGCTGGGGTTTACATTGGATGTTAAATACGTGAAGGGGCGTAATCCAAGTGATGGGTGATAGTTTCAAGCGAAATAGAGTCTACATTACATTAAGCTAACTTTCCAAGATCAGAGGCGTCGACTAAAAATTATTGAAAAAAAAATTGTTTTAAGGACTTAATCATCGACGTAGTATTTTATTTTTACAGGATCTAAAGTAAATAATAAACATAAAATAAGTATAAAGCCTTCATCACAAGACATTAGGTGCCCCCAGCCACTTGCCCCACCCCCCGGGCCTAGATGGTGATACCTGCCAGAAAGCCACCTGTATCTCTGCTTGCTGGGCCCAGCGCCTGTGTCCGAGCATATAATTTGTGTGTAATGGTCTGATTGAAGCACCAACCGTACCTAGTGCCATATGCTAATGCCCGCAGTCGGCCTACCCAGCCGGACAATTTGTATGCTAATTTCAAGCCTTAAGTCACGCACACAGCCAGCGTGACGGCGGGAATCACGTGGGTTTAATTACAAACTTTTGAAAGAACTAAGGTAAGAGGGCCTTGCGGTAAGATATCATTTAACAGAGGGGGAGGGGTTTGCTAGGAATTAGAACAATAGCTGGTGCGTGGTTATGAAAATATGATGTGCCCACATCGGTCGTTAACACAGCCTAGCTGGGTGTAGACGATGGTCATCATTTAATTACACGTTAGGTGCGCGCTCATTTTGCTTGAATTGATCCATCGATGCTGATATTTTATGAAGGAAAACTTAATGTTTGGACGCAAAAAGTCGAAGATATTGTAAAAACAAGTTAATTAAAAAAGTCTAGTGACATTTATGCGCAATTTCCTTATGTTATCTAAAAATAGCTCTGACGTATAATGCTGGGGTGCGTTCAAGCTAGAAGAACGATCGGTTTGTAGGTGTTTATGTAATTTTAAAATTTGTGCCCGAACGAGAGGATATTTTTGAAAACTTTCTTCGGCAATATTGTTCTAAATTATAGCATGAATCGATTGGTACATGTTTCAAGTCGCTAAGTGGTCTGGTTGCCGAGATATGGGCAAAAAACTGCATTTTTTATCGTTTTTTTTGGCTTTTCCGGGAAATACATGAAAGAAACCCGGAATTTTTATAGCCTATGCTCATCCTCGTAACTTGCTTAACATAATTGCTTTTGGAACTAGTCATCGATATTGCTTCGTTGAGGAGGAGATACGACTTAAAGCTGCGGACACACATCCATCCATCTATTCATTCATACATCCAGAAATGACGGGTTAATAAACGCAATTCTCCAGAATGGAAATTGCGCTAAAAATTATAAACCCTGTAGGAGAATGGGAAATGATTTTGTTATATCAATTTTAAAAGAATTAGAAGATTTCCATAAGCGTGGTTTAAATAGAGCCAACTTTTCTAGTAAGATCTAGTTTGAACTGAAGCAACTCCTGCTTGAAGATCTAAAGACACTTGCAAGGTTTAAAGAAGGAGTGGGGTAACGGCGGCAGATTAAACTCGAAAGCACGATTTAACTGTGACTAAATGTTTCAACCATTTGCTTGTTGTTTTTAACAAAATTGTTAACAAAACTAGGGTTTGAAATATGTTTTAAGGAAAATGAATGCAAACTTGAGGATAAAATAATGGTATGAGATAATTGTTTACAATATTATTTAAGTTATTGAGTTATTGTTCATAAAATTTATGGTTGAAATAATGTTTCATATTAATCATGTTCTACATTTAATTTTTCTAAATGTATATATATATATATATATATATATATATATATATATGTGTGTGTGTGTGTGTGTGTGTGTGTGTGGGTGTAATTATATAAGTGTGTGTGAATGTAAATTTCAGAATATATTCTAGATTTTGCGCCATATTTTTTAGGCTTGAAGCTAGCCCTACTTTGTTAAGTTCAATTTATGTTTCATACGTAAACATGGACACAAAAATACGGGCAGGAAATTACAAATAAAATCAATTATTGAAAACTTGAAGTCATTACATAAATGCACTACTTAATATTCTTGTTATCGAATATCATTCATTTAGTGCCTTTCACTAGATTTTCAAGGATTTTTTTTTAGATATTTTGAGAATTGAACCGACAGATTATAACCACAGGAGCAGTGGCGTAGCGAGGTTGGGTGTCACCCGGTGGGGCACTTAATGGTGTCACCCCCCAGAGGCGTAGCGACCCTTCCCTGGGACAAACTTTCAATTTCGATTTGCACCACCCCCCACCCCTCTTTACAAACTTTTGATTTGCACCCCTCCTCCTCCCCCCCCCCCCCCCCCTCAAACTTTCGATTTGCATCATTTAAAAGACTATTTAACACTCAAATTAATCACTTGGTTAAGTGGAATTATCATTGTTCTGTATATATTTTGCTATTTTTCGCCTTGGTGTCACCCCCCTAAATGGTGTCACCCGGTGCGGTCCGCACCCCCCCCCCTCGCTACGCCACTGCACAGGAGGGCTAAATAAAACAACAGAACCTGCAACTGATAAATATATTGCGACATGAAACAAATTTTACAGTAGAGTTATTTAAACAACAGAGAAGCAGTGTAAAAGACCAGATGCACTTCTTCTCATTATTGGAATATAAGTTAAATGTAAGTTAAATTGTAAAACTTCCAAACATATAAACTGACTCTAAGAAATTACTATAGATGGGAGTAATCTGATTAAAAATTAGTACTGGGTTTTTAATGATGATTAATTAAAGCAAATCATTTATCTGATATTCTGTCCTGAATTAGTGTTGTACAATTCTAAACATAAATCCCAACACATCACAAATAGAACCACGAAGTCATAGACCTGACCAATTTAAAGGTGTCACACACACACACACACATGCACACACATACACACATGCGCGCGCGAGCAGTAAACCCTTCTAAAGATCCCAAAGACTGATATTAACATATTTCAACAAAAATATCCCCTATGCAGTGTATTAATCAAGTTGATCTTGACCATAGGAATAATTTTATTTGAAAAATAACCCATTTATAATATCGCAAGTTATATCACACACAAAAAGAAACCAGTTACAATTCTTAAGGTGGTGTTATTACAGGAATGGGTTCAGGTGATATTACAGGAAAGGGTTCAGTTGATATTACAGGAATGGGTTCAGGTGATATAACAGGAATATATATCTTGTAGTGGTTGCCAAACCGGAAGTTACAACCCGGGCCACTAACGCCTGTACGGGCCAACCGTGACAAACAGAAACAGGCCACCCTCGACGGCCATTTGATCCAGCAATAGCTAGTTTGTATTTTTATCATATCTACTGTTTGAGTGATGAGTAGCCTATAGTAATTTTTAAAAAACTTACATCGGAGTCAAAGAATTAGTAGGTACATGTACCTTTGGTCAGTGAGTTTGTGGGTACCTAAACATTTGTTCAGTGATTAAGTGTGTACACGTACATTTGGTCAGTTAATGGGTACCTGTACTTTTGGTCAGTGAGTTAGTGGGTACCTATACTTTTGGTCAGTGAGTTAGTGGGTACCTTTTCATTTGTTCAAGGAGTTAGTGGGTACCTATACCTTTGTTCAATAACTTAGTGGGTACCTATACATTTGTTCAAGAACTTAGTGGGTACCTATACATTGAGTTAGTGGGTACCTGTACATTTGGTCAGTGAGTTAGTGGGTACCTGTACATTTGGTCAGTGAGTTAGTGGGTACCTGTACATTTGTTCAAGGAATTAGTGGGTACCTGTAAATTTGTTCAAGAACTTAGTGGGTACCTATACATTGTGTTAGTGGGTACCTTTACATTTGTTCAAGGAGTTAGTGGATACCTTACATTTGATCAGTGAGTTAGTGGGTACCTATACATTTGGTCTAGGAGTTAGTGGGTACATGTACATTTGGTCAGTGAGTTAGTGGGTACCTATACATTTGGTCTAGGAGTTAGTGGGTACATGTACATTTGGTCAGTGAGTTAGTGGGTACCTATACATTTGTTCAAGGAGTTAGTGGGTACCTATAAATTTGTTCAAGAACTTAGTGGGTACCTATACATTGAGTTAGTGGGTACCTTTACATTTGTTCAAGCAGTTAGTGGGTACCTATACAGTGAGTTAGTGGGTCCCATTATGCCTACATTTGCCAGTGGCAGCATGTGATTACAAGACTTACCTTCTAATGATAAGGACCTCAGCAGGCTCAGGCTATGGAGATGATAGGAGATAACTGGGTTAAACATCTCTGTCTAGTGTTCAGCCTCTTGCCTCCCCTGGTGTGTCTTGTCTTTGTAGCCTCCCCTGATGTATCTTTTCGTTGTTGCCTCCCCTGATGTGTCTTGTCCTTCTAGCCTCTCCTGACGTGTCTTGTCGTTCTAGCCTCCCCTGATGTGTCCTGTCCTCTAGCCTCCCCTGATGTGTCCTGTCTTTGTAGCCTCCCCTGATGTGTCTTGTCGTTGTAGCCTCCCCTGATGTGTCCTATCCTTCTAACCTCCCCTGCTCTAGTCAGCGTTCCCCATCAACACCATGATTGGCTCCTATTACCATAGTGGCCTCAGTTAATTCTTATATTTAGAATATAGTTGGGCTTTAACTGGAAGAGTCAAAGATTTCAAAAATACTGAGGAGGTTCTAAATTATCTAAAAAAATTGAATTAGCTGGAAGTTTTATAAAATACCAAACACTGAATTAACTGAAGCAGTGGCGTCGTTAGGTCGGGTGTCACCCGGTGCGGCGCCTCATGGTGTCACCTCCCACCACCCTTTTTTTTTGCTCTATAAAGTTTGCAGTTGGTTTACTTAAAATATTTTTTAACTCTAATTAACCATTCACTGAACTGGCAGAAAACATTTATTCTATTTATCTTGCAATTTTTTTTCTTGGTGTCATCCCTCTGTAGGATGTCACCCGGTGTGGTCCGCACCCCCCGCCCCGCTTCGCGACGCCTCTGAACTGAAAGGCCTCACGAATTTGGCGAAGCCCCCCGAAACATTTTTACCGCCCCCCCCCCGAAATTTATATAATTTATATAGAAAATATATACTTTTAGTAGTGTCCGCCCCCCCCCCCGAAGAATGTCTACCCCCCCCCCCCCCAGCGAAAATTTCAAGTGCCCCCCCCCCCCCCCGAGAAAAAAGTCTGGAAGAAACACTGGATTGATCCATACAATAGAATATTAAAATAATTTATCTCATTATTTATTTTTGGTATTAGTTTTTATGTAAGTTTTTCTCAACATCATAATCAATATTGAAATATAAGCAATATTGTTATTAGTTTTATTCTAAGCTGATCGAGGCTTTTATTTCTGATAAATAAGTAAACAAGTTGGGGTGTGGTGATGTATCCATCTCAAGGGTAGGCCAATAATTCAGCAGAAAAATTAAGAAGCATTAAGAACGGAAGGTGCCTCGCTTCGTTTCGTTTACAGGACTGTGCTTCAGGTGTGATGTATGTGTCTTGAGTGATGTCCTTCACTAGAATTAGAGTAGTATGTGAGTGATGTTTATGATTTAAGATGTGAGTGCTGTTTAAAGATTTGAATGAGGGTCTAACATTTGAGCGATATTTTGATTTGATTGATGTTCCTCTACAAGATTTGCATGGATGAACTAATTTTGTATTGCTCAAAATTAAACCTAATTTTTAAAATTCTTAAGTGAATATTAAATTTAATTTAAATGGTAAACTACATCTTAAATTGCAAGCATCATCTTTCCGTTGATGAAAACACCAATAGTTGGATGAGTTGGTAGACCTTATCACATATTGTTGTTTTTTTCTTCTTAATTATTTACATGAATTGGCTTATCACTGTATTAGTGTGTGCGTTTGGGGGGGGGGGGCTGGTGTAGAGCATTGTTTTATTGCCTTTGCTTTGTTTTTTTTAATATCTTACACAACAATTAGATAATGGTACACGCTTTAAACGATTTCTAACGAAGATCTAAGAAGTGATTCTCTCTATAATATTATTAAGACGGGCTAACAGCTTCAAACTATTTCTAACGAAGATCTAACAAATGATTCTCTCTCAGATATTTTAAAATCACATCTTGCAGTACTAGATTGGTTTGTTGACTTGTGTGAAGGAGAGGCTACCGCCCGCTGAATGAAATGGAATTTTTATAGAAAACAAATACTTTTACAAATGTCTCCCCCACCCCCCCCCCGACCCCCGGAAATATCAAGTGCTCCCCTCGAGAAAAAAGACTGAAAGATACACTGCACTAGCCTTGTGGTATTCTACTCGGCTTCAACACTTCCACTTTCATGAAGGTGTGGGGTAGGTGTGGTTACACACACAGCTAGCTGTATTATTGAAAGTGTGAATTATCTCTGCACAAATCACACACCACTAGCTGTATTATTGAAAGTGTGAATGATTGTTTCACAAATCACACATCACTAGCTGTATTATTGAAAGTGTGAATGGTTTCTTCACAAATCACACATCACTAGCTGTATTATTGAAAGTGTGAATTATCTCTGCACAAATCACACATCACTAGCTAGCTGTATTATTGAATTATTGAAAGTGTGAATGATTGCTTCACAAATCACACATCACTAGCTATATTATTGAAAGTGTGAATGATTGCTTCACAAATCACACATCACTAGCTGTATTATTGAAAGTGTGAATGATTGCTTCACAAATCACACATCACTAGCTGTATTATTGAAAGTGTGAATGATTGCTTCATTTTAAACCATTAACATAACGGACTAGTATGAGTTTAGTAAAAAAAAAAGTCAAGGATAGATATGTTTGTATTTGAATCTGATGCTGTCCCCCCCCCCCCACACGAATAATTATTTATTTATAGATGTCACAAAATAGTTCAACCAATTTGTAAATGTCAAAAGGTCAACTATCAAATAGCACACGCCCAAGCACGCAAACACGAGAAACTTTGTCTAACACTGGGAATTATCCGCTGTTTTATTTAAAGTTCAATTTAATGGATTCAACATCAATTGTCAGTTTATTTTATTTTAAAACAACGATATCATTTGAAAATAAAATTCCTTTATGACGTCATCTGTTTTTTTCCTTCTTTAGATAAACAGAGATAATTTCGCAATTATTTATTTTGTTTCCCAAATATTAAACCACTATATCTGTTATTTGTAGAAATAAAATCTTATTTTAGCTCTTAAACAAGGACCTGTGTTGGCTTGGGATTGACTTGGAACTGATTTTCATTTGAAATGAGCTCTGTGGTAGTTAATTAAATTGACTTTAATTGAGCGATCGTGTTATTCTAAACTTTACAACCCCACCTCGTATAGTGATCTCTCGACGGTTGATCTATCTTTAATATTCGACCATTGCCACATAGATTTATGTCAAACAACTGACATGGCCGGTGATGTCAAACTCGAATCCTGAGAAAATCGTTGGTTCTGTCACCTAATATTTGATTCTGTCACATACAACTAGATTGTATCAGCGACATTTGATTGCGTCACCTTATATAGGCTTTATTAAATTCTGTCACCCTAAATTTTATTCTCTCACTCACTATTTGATACTTTCACTTAAAATTTGTTTTTGTTATGTAAATTGTGGTTCTGTCACAAAATATTCGAGTATTCAAATATTGTATTGTCCTACATAGACGCACCACTGTCCCACAGAAACGCACTACTGTCCTACATAGACGCACTACCTTCTCAAATAGGCGCACCACTGTCCTACATAGACGCACCACTGTCCTACATATACGCACTACCTTCTCAAATAGGCGCACCACTGTCCTACATAGGCGCACCACTGTCCTACTTAGACGCACCAATGTCCTACATAGACGCACTACTGTCCCACATAGACGCACTACTGTCCTACATAGACGCACCACTGCCCTACATAGACGCACCACTGTCCTACATAGACGCACCACTGCCCCACATAGACGCACCACTGTCCTACATAGACGCACCACTGTCCTACATAGACGCACCACTGCCCCACATAGACGCACCACTGTCCTACATAGACGCACCACTGTCCTACATAGACGCACTACTGCCCCACATAGACGCACCACTGTCCTACATAGACGCACCACTGTCCTACATAGACGCACCACTGCCCCACATAGACGCACCACTGTCCTACATAGACGCACCACTGTCCTATATAGACGCACCACTGCCCCACATAGACGAACCACTGTCCTACATAGACGCACTACCGTCCCACATAGACGCACCACTGTCCTACATAGACGCACCACTGTCCTACATAGACGCACCACTGTCCTACATAGACGCACCACTGCCCTACATAGACGCACCACTGCCCTACATAGACGCACCACTGCCCTACATAGACGCACCACTGTCGTACATAGACGCACTACTCCCCCACATAGACGCACCACTGTCCTACTTAGACGCACCACTGTCCCACACATACAAGGGACCCACCGACATAATTTTGTTGACTTACTGATATATTCTTGATCTATTGTTGTTCAAATCCCATTATGCTTTCATCATTTGTTTATATTCCACTCATAGTTCTTGCTTTTTTCTTTGAAATTATTAACGAAGATGAAATCCTTGGATTAGAGATCTAATTGAAAGTATCAATAAAGCTAAGATGAAATCATAGGATTAAAGATCTTATTGAAAGTTTTAATTAACGAAGATGAAATCATAGGATTAAAGATCTAATTGAAAGTTTTAATTAACAAAGATGAAATCATAGGATTAAAGATCTAATTGAAAGTTTTAATTAACGAAGATGAAATCATAGGATTAAAGATCTAATTGAAAGTTTAACTTACTAAGATGAAATCATTGGATAAGGTATGTAATTGAAAGGTTTTAATAAACTAAGATGGAATCCATTGATTACAGATCTAACTTAAAGTTTTAATTAACCAACATCAATTAATCCAAGTATTAGAAGTCAAAGAATCTGCCACAATTGACTGTTTCTCATTTAATCCTTTCATAGATCTACAATCCAAAAGCTTGATCAAACGTTTGAATTTTATTAGGGTTCAATTACACACACACACACACAATATCCGTTGCTTATACTTATAAATTTAATTTTTTTGACTGCCATTTTTACATGTTTCACGCGTTTTGACAGACTTGGATATGTCACCATCACCTGTCAACATTTGGAGGCCACGCCCCTCGTCTT
This sequence comes from Physella acuta, assembly GCF_028476545.2. Classification (NCBI taxonomy): domain Eukaryota; kingdom Metazoa; phylum Mollusca; class Gastropoda; family Physidae; genus Physella; species Physella acuta. The sequence continues at coordinate 397,207 of NW_026732208.1, read as the reverse complement.
GGTAGTGTGAAAGGAATGGGCTGAAAGCTGGGTGGACTTTTGTTCGGGTGATTTGTCAGGGTGTAGCCTGGGTATGGGGATCAGTAACTGGGTGGGAGCGTGGGTGGGGACGTCACAACCATTGGATGTTTATGGGCTAGAGACGTCCTTCATTTGTGGATGTGTGGGAGTCTGTCATTTGTGGATGTGTGGGAGTCATTTGTGGATGTGTGGGAGTCTGTCATTTGTGGATGTGTGGGTAGAGAAGTCTGTCATTTGTGGATGTGTGGGTAGAGAAGTCTGTCATTTGTGATGTGTGGGTAGAGAAGTCTGTCATTTGTGGATGTGTGGTTAGAGAAGTCTGTCATTTGTGGATGTGTGGGTAGAGAATTCTGTCATTTGTGGATGTGTGAGTAGAGAAGTCTGTCGTTTGTGGATGTGTGGATGTGTGGGTAGAGAAGTCTGTCATTTGTGGATGTGTGGGTAGAGAAGTCTGTCATTTATAGATGCGTTGATAGATAAGTCTGTCATTTGTGGATGTGTGGATGTGTGGGTAGAGAAGTCTGTCATTTGTGGATGTGTGGGTAGAGCAGTCTGTCATTTGTGGATGTGTGGGTAGAGAAGTCTGTCATTTGTGGATGTGTGGGTAGAGAAGTCTGTCATTTGTGGATGTGTGGGTAGAGAAGTCTGTCATTTGTGGATGTGTGGGTAGAGAAGTCTGTCATTTGTGGATGTGTGGGTAGAGAATTCTGTCATTTGTGGATGTGTGAGTAGAGAAGTCTGTCGTTTGTGGATGTGTGGATGTGTGGGTAGAGAAGTCTGTCATTTGTGGATGTGTGGGTAGAGAAGTCTGTCATTTATAGATGCGTTGATAGATAAGTCTGTCATTTGTGGATGTGTGGATGTGTGGGTAGAGAAGTCTGTTATTTGTGGATGTGTGGGTAGAGAAGTCTGTCATTTGTGGATGTGTGGGTAGAGAAGTCTGTCATTTGTGGATGTGTGGGTAGAGAAGTCTGTCATTTGTGGATGTGTGGGTAGAGAAGTCTGTCATGTGTTGATGTGTTGGTAGAGAAGTCTGTCATTTGTGGATGTGTGGGTAGAGAAGTCTGTCATTTGTCGATGTGTGGATGTGTGGGTAGAGAAGTCTGTCATTTGTGGATGTGTGAGTAGAGAAGTCTGTAACTGGGTGATGTGTGGGTAGAGAAGTCTGTCATGTGTGGATGTGTGGGTAGAGAAGTCTGTCATTTGTGGATGTGTGGGTAGAGAAGTCTGTCATTTGTGGATGTGTGGGTAGAGAAGTCTGTCATTTGTGGATGTGTGGGTAGAGAAGTCTGTCATTTGTGGATGTGTGGGTAGAGAAGTCTGTCATTTGTGGATGTGTGGGTAGAGAAGTCTGTCATTTGTGGATGTGTGGGTAGATTAGTCTGTCATTTGTGGATGTGTGGGTAGAGAAGTCTGTCATTTGTGGATGTGTGGGTAGAGAAGTCTGTCATTTATGGATGTGTGGATGTGTGGGTAGAGAAGTCTGTGACTGGGTGGATGTGTGGGTAGAGAAGTCTGTCATTTGTGGATGTGTGGGTAGAGAAGTCTGTCATTTGTCGACGTCCAACATTTTTGGCGAGTTTTTGTTTTTGTATTAGACCATTTAAAAATAAATTCGAGTAGCTTTATTAGTCGCAGCCTCGTAATGTGATGTGTTCTATAGCAACCATCTATCCGCCAGTAAACTAAGGGCGTTGGACTTGCTGTACCCTTTTCTTGTACAACTGTATTCGCTTGTCTTGACGACCTACGACCATTAACCACAGCGCCAAACAACAAACATAAGACTCAACATAAGACTCAACATAAGACTCAACATAAGACTCAACATAAGACTCAACATAAGACTCAACATAAGACTCAACATAAGACTCAACATAAGACTCAACATAAGACTCAACATAAGACTCAACATAAGACTCAACATAAGACTCAACATAAGACTCAACATAAGACTCAACATAAGACTCAACATAAGACTCAACATAAGACTCAACATAAGACTCAACATAAGACTCAACATAAGACTCAACATAAGACTCAACATAAGACTCAACATAAGACTCAACATAAGACTCAACATAAGACTCAACATAAGACTCAACATAAGACTCAACATAAGACTCAACATAAGACTCAACATAAGACTCAACATAAGACTCAACATAAGACTCAACATAAGACTCAACATAAGACTCAACATAAGACTCAACGGAAATATGAAAATAACGTTTTTAATAACTAAATTGCATTTTGGTTTCTGGGTGGCCAATTTTTTGGTCCTTAATAAATAGACTTGACGGCCCATCTTGAGCCGGACTTGCCGGCCCATCTTGAGCCAGACTAGTCGGCCCATCTAGCGATAGCACGTGATGACGCTGAAGATGCACATATTGTAGAGGTTACGTTTTTTACTGGACAGAACCTCCTTCTCTAGCTCCAGCTGCCTGATCTTCTTGGAGATGTTGCCCAGTACAGCTCGCAGGGTCATCAGCTGGGTTTCGATTTCATTGTTTATTTCCGCTGCGGTCAGTTTGGTGACGTCATCCTTCATTACCTGTTAATGAAAACAGTTGTGGGTTTGAAAATAATCGTTGTGTCAGTATAATTTTTATGTAAATATAATCGTTGTGTCAGCAAAATCATTGTGTCTACATAATCGTTGTGTTAGTATAATCATTATGTAAATATAATTGTCTCAATACATTTATGTCAATAATCATTGTCTCAATATAGTCATGTCAATAATTATCGTCTCAATATATTTATGTCAATAATCATCCTATAATGAACGGTTAGGTCGGATGATGGAGTTCACAACTGCTAATCTGAAAGTCACGAGTTCGAATCCCGAGCTCGAATCTGTAGGACGTCCATGAGAACACCCAGCCGTAATGGGTACCTGACCTGGCTGGTCTAGTGCTGACTGCATTATTCACATGTATGTCGTGCTGGTCATTGAAATAGATGAACTCTACTTCATCTGCTACGTGTGTCTTGAGTACGAGCGTGAATATGTGGGGATAAATCATCGGATGAAATAACAATTAGGTTTTGTCATTAACTTAATTCTCACGGCTCAATTATTTTGTCTTTCCATTCCACATTCCCTTACCATCATTCCATACCCGCCTAAGAAGCGACCCCACCCCCCGTCCACATCAGACAACCCTACCCCAAACGTTATTCTCGTCGTCCTCTTGTTATCAACTGTATAGAGACTATAGATGATGGGGCCAATGTGTTCGTGACGGCATTGTTACGATGTCTCGTGTTTATTTTAGTTACGATTGTATTCAATATTTCAATCAAGCTAATTAGCTCAGACCATCTTTGGTTACCATTGTTTTTTTAACTAGATTTAATTTACTGTTCACCATTATCCCAACTTCACTAAGTAGATTTCGTTTCTTCTCCAATCAATATTTTAACTACTATTAAACATAAAAAGCTTAGCGTTAATGTTTAAGGGCTTTTTTGTGTTTAATGTTTACCAAGAAAGAAAAAAAACTGTAGACAGAGATTTTTTGGGATAACTTTTGTTCCTAAATTTAAAAAATTGCATAAAAAACGTTTTAATAACAAGCTTTTATGTAATAATGCACTAAATATGAGAAAATGAATGATTTTCTTTAGATATGTAATAATACACTACTATTTAAATAACTATAAAGAAAAGTGTGGGTCACAGTATTTTCTATTGCAGGGGTTCCCAATCCTGTGCCTTGGCGCCCGCTGAACGATACGTATGTGCCCGCCTCTCACTAATCGACAGAGGCAGAATTTTTTTCATAAACATTATTTTAAAATATTATTTATTTTTATTTATTTGTTACAGTTTTTTTTTTTTGACTGCCTAGGTTTATTGAATATGTTCGATACTTGTCCCAATTTGCCTAGCGGCGAGCCAGACTGCACTATTTACGTTTTGTAAATACATTTCTCTGTGTGTATGCAATTTGAAAAACAATGCCAAATAATTGTATTATTTTGAAACATTTTTGTTTATTATTTATTAATACATTATGACTATAAGAAAATAAGAAAATAAATTATGGGAAAATGACAAGTTATGGAAGGAATTTGTCGATTTAAAATACGTGGTGCCCGACACCCTACCGATATTATAGAATGTGCTCTAGAGTAACAATAGGTTGGGAACCCCTGGTCTATTGGATACCTTTACTAATATTCAATCTCCACTTCACATGTAACTATGAGTTCAATCTCCACTTTATATATTAGCGTCAGTCCAATCTCCACTTTATATCTACATTCTCTACATTATATGTAGCTGTTAGTCCTACCTATTTATACCAGGTCCAAGTTTTTAATAAATCGACACATTATTGTCTATAAAGGCTTGGTTAACTAGTTGATACATCGACTCTATACCAGCCAAATAAAGAAGGTTTTGGCCGAAGAGTTAATGGCCAGTTACCAGTAAAAGCATCAACAACCCACCCACCCCCACTCTCTCCCCACATGTTTTGGCGATGGTTTCTACCGGATTACTCCTTTACCACAAAGAAAAGAGATGTTGCACACATATAAATGAGTTTTAACAGTGCTTACAGTGACGTGCTCCTAGTATTCTTAAAACGTGTATGTTCTGTAATGGGGCAGATCAGACATTTGTACATGATTGCTGTTGATTTGTTCTACGCCTATTGTACCACAGCAGATCAAAGACTGATACACGTTTCATGTAGATATTTTCTATACCCGGCGTATCACAGAGAAATAAATACAGTTGAGCCTGAAGTGGTCGTCTCTTTTGTCCAGTATAATACAAGTCGGATGTTTGTAGGAGTTTTTACACAACAAAAAACATATGACAAGGATTTCTATTTATAAACGTGTAATAATTATCATTAGTTATAAATTCAATTCAGTTTTGTCAATACCAATGTAATATTAGCGACCAGTTTCAAGTATTTTTAAGACACTTTTCCCAAACAAATCAAATATCCGTAAGGAAATGTATGTTTTTACATCAACCATTTTTCGTCGCAACATCCCATCTAAAACTATTGCCACAACCATTTTTTGTCGCAATATCTCATCTAAAACTGTTGCCACAACCATTTTTTGTCGCAACATCCCATCTAAAACTAATGCCACAATTATTTTTCGTCGCAACATCCCACCTAAAACTATTGCCACAATTATTTTTCGTCGCAACATCCCACCTAAAACTATTGCCACAATTATTTTTCGTCGCAACATCCCACCTAAAACTATTGCCACAATTATTTTTCGTCGCAACATCCCATCTAAAACTAATGCCACAACCATTTTTCGTCGCAACATCCCATCTAAAACTATTGCCACAACCATTTTTTGTCGCAATATCTCATCTAAAACTGTTGCCACAACCATTTTTTGTCGCAACATCCCATCTAAAACTAATGCCACAATTATTTTTCGTCGCAACATCCCACCTAAAACTATTGCCACAATTTTTTTTCGTCGCAACATCCCACCTAAAACTATTGCCACAATTATTTTTCGTCGCAACATCCCACCTAAAACTATTGCCACAATTATTTTTCGTCGCAACATCCCATCTAAAACTAATGCCACAATTATTTTTCGTCGCAACATCCCACCTAAAACTATTGCCACAATTATTTTTCGTCGCAACATCCCATCTAAAACTAATGCCACAACCATTTTTTCATCGCAATATCCCACCTAAAACTAATGCCACAACCATTTTTTCATCGCAATATCCCATCTAAAACTAATGCCACAACCATTTTTTCATCGCAATATCCCACCTAAAACTAATGCCACAACCATTTTTTCATCGCAATATCCCACCTAAAACTAATGCCACAACCATTTTTCATCGCAACATCCCATCTAAAACTAATTTAGGACCAAAAGGGTTGGACATTTGAATGTTCGGTCAGACATAATATCACGTAATTTGTCCTGGGTAATATGTTTTTAACATGTAATCTGACGACGCAAATCTGTTTATAACCTGATGAAATGCGAGTTTGCTCTGGGTAGTTTAAATATTCTATAATGTATAACCTATCATGAGTAATATATGCAGCCTATAACGTAATTAATATTTATTATTTATCCAAGCTTTTGCATAATGAGTTGCTGTTTCAACTCAGAATTAAATGCACAATGCTTTACTTTTTTAAAAAGAAATTAAAAATATCAAAGACAGTTATCTGTAAAACTGTCTTTCATTCTATTAACTGTGCAACATAGATTTGTCTACAGAACACAGATCACAGGTTTGACCTGAACTAATATCTGACCTTTTGTGTGGAGATGTCCGAGTCTGCCAATGTCCTCACTGCCAGCGTGCAGACTATCAAAACCGCCAAGAATTTTCCTTGCTTTTGGTATTTCGTTGGTATCGAGAAAGTCATCTTTAAACTATCTTCTAAACTGTTTCTTTGGTAAATATAAAGGAAATCTGAAAGACAATTAGGTGAATTAATTTCTATTAGTTTATAAAGCACGTGATCCCGTCATAAATACCACTCTGTCTCCATTAGTCAATTAGCAAATGTCACCGTCCAATTACTCTGGTCTACTGACGTCTTCAGATTCAGCGGCGGTCCTCAAACAATGGTGTCTCGCGTCACGCTATTAATAGACCTTTAAATGTCGGTCATCGCTTCCATTAATGTAGGTACAGCTGGTTTAAATCTCCATGTTTTATCCATGTAATCTAAGATAGTATTAAAGCTCCAAACACCGAATAGATCAAACAATAACCTATCATTATAGAAAATCTATTTTTAAAACAAATCAATATTTTTAAGAAGGTAAGTAATATAACTACTTTTTGAACACTTTTACTTTCTCGAATACGAAGTATACAGAAAGTATTGTAATCGTGCAAAAAAAAAAGATAATTTTGCAAATCTTGACGTTTTACACCTCCCTGAGTAGGAAAAACATAGTTTTGCAATCTTGTCCGTATGTCTGTGTGTGTGTGTGTGTGTGTATGTGTGTCTGTGAACACGATAACTTGAGTACCGTTACAGCTGGGTTGATGAAATTTCACATATAAGTATTATATCAAATGTGTAGTTTTGTATCAACTTTTTAGTGATTTCCGGTAACCGGAATTGGAACTTAATCTACTTTCAATTTTTCAAAAGTCAAAGTCTATAACTTGAGTACTGTTTCAGAAAGATTAATGAAATTTCACAAATATGTAAAAGATCAATTCTCTGCCTTCTATAAAATTTTGAGTAATTTCTGTTGACCGGAAGTAGTAATTTACGCTTTTTCAGATTTCTAAAAAAAAACGCATTTGAATTTATAAAGTACTAATAATATTCCGCACTATTATACACATATTCTTTGCCGTTTACTTAGTGTGCAATTCTTTTCCACGAGATTCTATTCTATTTTAAAAAGTTAAATTAATTAAAAATGTATTAAAAATCATGTCTATATCCCGAGTTTCCATCCCACGTAGTGCTATATAAGAATATTCGAGAAAGTTTAGGGGAGATCACTCCCGGTTTATTTAAAAGGCACTCAAAAAACACCTTAAACCCCTCTTGTCCTCCATAAACCCCCATTGCCAGTAAGTTGTGAACCGCTGCTTACAGAAATAAATGACGTAGTCCGCGCTACTGTGGGCTTTCATCTCATTTGACCAATGCAACCACCTGACTTATACACCCACACATACAGTACCAACGCTTAATGACATTCTTCAATTTCAGAAACATTTTCAAAAAAGCAATACTAAAAAAAAAAGTCAAGAAAATCTTCGAGTAAGTTAATGAAAGTAGCTGAACAGGTCAAATATTGATCACAGGACTTTGGCATCAACTTGTCACAATACAATGGTCAAGTCAGGACCCATCAGACATCTGGTCAGTGACAGCTAGGGTCACCATCTGGTCAGTGACAGCTAGAGTCACCAAATAACACCATCTGGTCAGTGACAGCTAGGGTCACCATTTGGTCAGTGACAGCTAGGGTCACCATTTGGTCAGTGACAGCTAGAGTCACCATCTGGTCAGTGACAGCTAGAGTCACCAAATAACACCATCAGGTCAGTGACAGCTAGGGTCACCATTTGGTTAGTGACAGCTAGGGTCACCATTTGGTCAGTGACAGCTAGGGTCACCATTTGGTCAGTGACAGCTAGGGTCACCATTTGGTCAAAGACAGCTAGGGTCACCAAATAACACCATCAGGTCAGTGACAGCTAGGGTCACCATTTGGTCAGTGACAGCTAGGGTCACCATTTGGTCAGTGACAGCTAGAGTCACCATCTGGTCAGTGACAGCTAGAGTCACCAAATAACACCATCAGGTCAGTGACAGCTAGGGTCACCATCTGGTCAGTGACAGCTAGGGTCACCATCTGGTCAGTGACAGCTAGGGTCACCATCTGATCAGTGACAGCTAGGGTCACCATCTGGTCAGTGACAGCTAGGGTCACCATCTGGTCAGTGACAGCTAGGGTCACCATCTGGTCAGTGACTGCTAGGGTCACCAAATAACACCATCTGGTCAGTGACAGCTAGAGTCACCATCTGGTCAGTGACAGCTAGGGTCACCATCTGGTCAGTGACAGCTAGGGTCACCATCTGGTCAGTGACAGCTAGGGTCACCATCTGGTCAGTGACAGCTAGGGTAACCAAATAACACCATCTGGTCAGTGACAGCTAGGGTCACCATCTGGTCAGTGACAGCTAGGGTCACCATCTGGTCAGTGACAGCTAGGGTCACCATTTGGTCAGTGACAGCTAGGGTCACCATCTGGTCAGTGACAGCTAGGGTCACCATCTGGTCAGTGACAGCTAGGGTCACCAAATAACACCATCTGGTCAGTGACAGCTAGGGTCACCATCTGGTCAGTGACAGCTAGGGTCACCATCTGGTCAGTGACAGCTAGGGTCACCATCTGGTCAGTGACAGCTAGGGTCACCATCTGGTCAGTGACAGCTAGGGTCACCATCTGGTCAGTGACAGCTAGGGTCACCATCTGGTCAGTGACAGCTAGGGTCACCATCTGGTCAGTGACAGCTAGGGTCACCATCTGGTCAGTGACAGCTAGGGTCACCATTTGGTCAGTGACAACTAGGGTCACCATCTGGTCAGTGACAGCTAGGGTCACCATCTGGTCAGTGACAGCTAGGGTCACCAAATAACACCATCTGGTCCGTGACAGCTAGGGTCACCATCTGGTCAGTGACAGCTAGGGTCACCATCTGGTCAGTGACAGCTAGGGTCACCATCTGGTCAGTGACAGCTAGGGTCACCATTTGGTCAGTGACAGCTAGGGTCACCATCTGGTCAGTGACAGCTAGGGTCACCATCTGGTCAGTGACAGCTAGGGTCACCAAATAACACCATCTGGTCAGTGACAGCTAGGGTCACCATCTGGTCAATGACAGCTAGGGTCACCATCTGGTCAGTGACAGCTAGGGTCACCATCTGGTCAGTGACAGCTAGGGTCACCATCTGGTCAGTGACAGCTAGGGTCACCATCTGGTCAGTGACAGCTAGGGTCACCATCTGGTCAGTGACAGCTAGGGTCACCATCTGGTCAGTGACAGCTAGGGTCACCATCTGGTCAGTGACAGCTAGGGTCACCATCTGGTCAGTGACAGCTAGGGTCACCATTTGGTCAGTGACAACTAGGGTCACCATCTGGTCAGTGACAGCTAGGGTCACCATCTGGTCAGTGACAGCTAGGGTCACCAAATAACACCATCTGGTCCGTGACAGCTAGGGTCACCATCTGGTCAGTGACAGCTAGGGTCACCATCTGGTCAGTGACAGCTAGGGTCACCATCTGGTCAGTGACAGCTAGGGTCACCATTTGGTCAGTGACAGCTAGGGTCACCATCTGGTCAGTGACAGCTAGGGTCACCATCTGGTCAGTGACAGCTAGGGTCACCAAATAACACCATCTGGTCAGTGACAGCTAGGGTCACCATCTGGTCAATGACAGCTAGGGTCACCATCTGGTCAGTGACAGCTAGGGTCACCATCTGGTCAGTGACAGCTAGGGTCACCATCTGGTCAGTGACAGCTAGGGTCACCATCTGGTCAGTGACAGCTAGGGTCACCATTTGGTCAGTGACAGCTAGGGTCACCATCTGGTCAGTGACAGCTAGGGTCACCATCTGGTCAGTGACAGCTAGGGTCACCAAATAACACCATCTGGTCAGTGACAGCTAGGGTCACCATCTGGTCAGTGACAGCTAGGGTCACCATCTGGTCAGTGACAGCTAGGGTCACCATCTGGTCAGTGACAGCTAGGGTCACCATTTGGTCAGTGACAGCTAGGGTCACCATCTGGTCAGTGACAGCTAGGGTCACCATCTGGTCAGTGACAGCTGGGTCACCATCTGGTCAGTGACAGCTAGGGTCACCAAATAACACCATCTGGTCAGTGACAGCTAGGGTCACCATCTGGTCAATGACAGCTAGGGTCACCATCTGGTCAGTGACAGCTAGGGTCACCATCTGGTCAGTGACAGCTAGGGTCACCATCTGGTCAGTGACAGCTAGGGTCACCATCTGGTCAGTGACAGCTAGGGTCACCAAATAACACCATCTGGTCAGTGACAGCTAGGTTCACCATCTGGTCAGTGACAGCTAGGGTCACCATTTGGTCAGTGACAGCTAGGGTCACCATCTGGTCAGTGACAGCTAGGGTCACCATTTGGTTAGTGACAGCTAGGGTCACCATCTGGTCAGTGACAGCTAGGGTCACCATTTGGTCAGTGACAGCTAGGGTCACCATTTGGTCAGTGACAGCTAGGGTCACCAAATAACACCATCAGGTCAGTGACAGCTAGGGTCACCATAGTGACAGCTAGGGTCACCATCTGGTCAGTGACAGCTAGGGTCACCAAATAACACCATCAGGTCAGTGACAGCTAGGGTCACCATCTGGTCAGTGACAGCTAGGGTCACCATCAGGTCAGTGCCAGCTAGAGTCACCATCAGGTCAGTGCCAGCTAGAGTCACCATAGTGACAGCTAGGCTGTGGACCCACCAGATCAACCAGTTATCACAGAACGTCACCATCCAGCAGTTTGGAGGCAACAGTTGAGTTTGCCACCAAACGAAACACCAGAGAACCAAAAGTTTGCTCGAGTGTGTTTGGCAAGCAATACAACATTCAGTGCTGGATGACACCCGTGTGACGTCAACAGAAAAATTATCGACATTTTGTCGAGACATCTGTAACTTCATGAATTATTTTAGCAAGTACTGATAGATCAGACAAGATAAAGGAAAAATGGAAAAAGTACAAAAGCTCTAGCCTACTTTATTTTAAAGTTTATGTTTTTATAACTAGAGAGTTGAGGATTCGCTCCACTGAAGGTTCTGGCGGTAATTTTGTGAGCGGCCGGAACTTTTCGGGCCGCATCCCTTAAATCTATTTAAATTTCGGTAGCAGAATAATTTTATATTATTTTATAAGAGTATAGCACAGCTTGACCAACTCATGACCCAGACAGGAAAACAATTTGGTGGACCGTAAACAGCTGCAGATCATTTGTGAAAAATCCCCAAATCCACTGAAGGTTTTTATTTCGAGCAGTCTACACGTTTGCTTAACGGAATAAAGTCCATGTTTTGTAAATAAGTATTCGGGTTTAAAATGTCTTACCTTGACTGAGTTAGTAAAGAAATGTTAACTGTAGTGGGACCTTACCTGGCACGAGGTTCGCTCTGTGGACCATCTAACGACTGGGATATTTATATGGATGCTTCCATTGATCGTCTCATTCTGACGTCATCACTTAATGAACAACTGGAACTTTTTTTTCTCACGTCGTCATCACCCACGTGACAACACAAGCATGGAGGTGGTTCCCACACATGGCAGATATTGGTCACCACACATGGCAGATATTGGTCACCACACATGGCAGATATTAGTTCCCACACATGGCAGATAATAGTTCCCACACATGGCAGATATTGGTCACCACACATGGCAGATATTGGTCACCACACATGGCAGATATTAGTTCCCACACATGGCAGATATTAGTTCCCACACATGACAGATATTAGTCACCACACATGGCAGATATTGGTCACCACACATGGCAGATATTAGTCACCTCACACGGCAGATATTGGTTCCCACACATGGCAGATATTGGTTCCCACACATGGCAGATATTAGTCACCACACATGGCAGATATTAGTCACCACACATGGCAGATATTAGTCACCACACATGGCACACATGGCAGATATTAGTCACCACACATGGCAGATATTAGTCACCACACATGGCAGATATTAACCCCCACACATGGCAGATATTAGTCACCACACATGGCAGATATTAGTCACCACACATGGCACACATGGCAGATATTAGTCACCACACATGGCAGATATTAGTCACCACACAAGGCAGATATTAGTCACCACACATGGCAGATATTAGTTACCACACATGGCAGATATTAGTCACCACACATGGCAGATATTAGTTCCCACACATGGCAGATATTAGTTCCCACACATGGCAGATATTAGTCACCACACATGGCAGATATTAGTTACCACACATGGCAGATATTAGTTCCCACACATGGCAGATATTAGTTCCCACACATGGCAGATATTAGTTCCCACACATGGCAGATATATGTTCCCACACATGGCAGATATTAGTCACCACACATGGCAGATATTAGTCACCTCACATGGCACACATGGCAGATATTAGTTCCCACACATGACAGATATTAGTCACCACACATGGCAGATATTAGTCACCACACATGACAGATATTAACCCCCACACATGACAGATATTAGTCACCACACATGGCAGATATTAGTTCCCACACATGGCAGATATTAACCCCCACACATGACAGATATTAGTCACCACACATGGCAGATATTAGTCACCACACATGGCAGATATTAGTTCCCACACATGGCAGATATTAGTTCCCACACATGACAGATATTAGTCACCACACATGACAGATATTAACCCCCACACATGACAGATATTAGTCACCACACATGGCAGATATTAGTTCCCACACATGGCAGATATTAACCCCCACACATGACAGATATTAGTCACCACACATGGCAGATATTAGTCACCACACATGGCAGATAATAGTTCCCACACATGGCAGATATTAGTTCCCACACATGGCAGATATTAGTCACCACACATGGCAGATATTAACCCCCACACATGACAGATATTAGCCACCACACATGGCAGATATTAGTTCCCACACATGGCAGATATTAGTTCCCACACATGGCAGATATTAGTTCCCACACATGGCAGATATTAACCCACACACATGACAGATATTAGTCACCACACATGGCAGATATTAGTCACCACACATGGCAGATATTAGCCACCACACATGGCAGATATTAGTCACCACACATGGCAGATATTAGTCACCACACATGGCAGATATTAGTCACCACACATGGCAGATATTAGTCATCACACATGACAGATATTAACCCCCACACATGACAGATATTAGTCACCACACATGGCAGATATTAGTCACCACACATGGCAGATATTAGTCACCACACATGGCAGATATTAGTCACCACACATGGCAGATATTAGTCACCACACATGGCAGATATTAGTCACCACACATGGCAGATATTAACCCCAACACATGGCAGATATTAGTCACCACACATGGCAGATATTAACCCTTTCAGATGACAGACATTAACCCCCACACATGGCAACTATTTTAACCCCCACACACGGCAACTATTTTAACCCCCACACACGGCAACTATTTTAACCCCACAGGTGGCAACTATTTTAACCCCCACATATGGCAACTATTTTAACCCCCACACACGGCAACTATTTTAACCCCACAGGTGGCAACTATTTTAACCCCCACACACGGCAACTATTTTAACTTCCACACACGGCAACTATTTTAACCCCACAGGTGGCAACTATTTTAACCCCACAGGTGGCAACTATTTTAACCCCACAGGTGGCAACTATTTTAACCCCACAGATGGCAACTATTTTAACCCCACAGGTGGCAACTATTTTAACCCCACAGGTGGCAACTATTTTAACCCCCCCCCCCCCCCACACACACACACGGCAACTATATTTAACCGCCACAGATGGCAACTATTTTAACTCCCACACACGGCAACTATTTTAACCCCCACACACGGCAACTATTTTAACCCCTACAGATGGCAACTATTTTAACTCCCACACACGGCAACTATTTTAACCCCCACACACGGCAACTATTTTAACCCCCACACACGGCAACTATTTTAACCCCCACACACGGAAACTATTTTAACCCCCACACACGGCAACTATTTTAACTCCCACACACGGCAACTATTTTAACCCCCACACACGGCAACTATTTTAACCCCCACACATGGCAACTATTTTAACCCCTACAGATGGCAACTATTTTAACTCCTACAGATGGCAACTATTTTAACTCCCACACACGGCAACTATTTTAACCTCACAGATGGCAACTATTTTAACCCCCCCCCCCCAACACACACACACGGCAACTATATTTAACCGCCATAGATGGCAACTATTTTAACTCCCACACATGGCAACTATTTTAACCCCCACACACGGCAACTATTTTAACCCCCACACATGGCAGCTATTTTAACCTCACAGGTGGCAACTATTTTAACCTCACAGATGGCAACTATTTTAACCTCACAGATGGCAGCTATTTTAACCTCACAGATGGCAACTATTTTAACCTCACAGATGGCAACTATTTTAACCCCCACAGGTGGCAACTATTTTAACCCCCACACACGGCAGCTATTTTAACCTCACAGATGGCAGCTATTTTAACCTCACAGATGGCAACTATTTTAACCTCACAGATGGCAACTATTTTAACCTCACAGATGGCAACTATTTTAACCCCCACATATGGCAGCTATTTTAACCTCACAGATGGCAACTATTTTAACCCCCACATATGGCAGCTATTTTAACCTCACAGATGGCAGCTATTTTAACCTCACAGATGGCAGCTATTTTAACCTCACAGATGGCAACTATTTTAACCCCCACATATGGCAGCTATTTTAACCTCACAGATGGCAGCTATTTTAACCTCACAGATGGCAGCTATTTTAACCTCACAGATGGCAACTATTTTAACCCCCACATATGGCAGCTATTTTAACCTCACAGATGGCAACTATGTTAACCTCACAGATGGCAACTATTTTAACCCCCACATATGGCAGCTATTTTAACCCCCACACACGGCAGCTATTTTAACCTCACAGATGGCAGCTATTTTAACACCCCACACATGGCAGTCCATGGGCCCGTGGCATCAAGGGAGAGGCCGCCATGTTTCAGAGCATCCCAGGCTTCAATTTGGATCTTTAATTTATGGTCGACATGTTTAAAAATGGTGTCGTCCTAGTGACATGTACGTTTCATTTGTTAACTGGGGGAGTTAGTTCAAACTAGTGGTTTAAATTGGACGTTCTCAAGCAGATCGCCACATTTACATTATAACGGGGTATTTTTTAAGGAATTTTCCAAATTTCTTTTTATAGATTTAGATGTTGTGTATGTTTACAGATTTATGATAAGCAGAAATGTATTATTATAAAGTCAAATTTGAACGTAATTATTTATTATATTTCTTCGAGGGTGTTTCCGAAATAGTGCGTGCTGAATCGTGTCTCTTGGAGTATGCAATGAGAAATGTACTGGGTGACTTGTTCAGATCGTAGGATTTATCACAGTTATCGTGTTTATAGCGTCTGTCACAATTTTCGCTTGTATATGATCTGTCACATCGCGTTTATAGAATCTGTCACGTTTATCCTGTTTATAGGATATGTCAGATTTTACGTGTTTATAAAGACTGTCACAATTATTGTCTTTTTAAGGTCAATCACATTTATCGTGTTTATAGGGCCTGTTACAATTATTGTGTTTATAGGACCTGTTACAATTATCGTGTTCATAATATTTGCCACAATTATCGTGTTTATAGTGTCTGTAACAACTATCGTGTATATAAGGCATGCCACAATTATCGTGTTTATAGTGCCACAATTATCGTGTATATAAGGCATGTCACAAATTTCGTGTTTATAATACCTGTCACAATTATCGTGAGTATAGGTTTTCCCACAACCTTATGTGGGCTATTAACACTCACATTGCAGCGCCAAGTGACAACCCTGCTCGGGAACTTCAGCATCTAATGTGCGTGCTCCCGAAAGACATGCTCAAACAGGAAATTTTTAAAATACAGATTTGAAAGTGGGTTTTGTTGTTTTAATTGATGTATTCATTAACATGGCTTAATTTAAAGAAACGATCATTTATTGCTCATTAATTTAAAACAACATTCACTGCTGTCTATCGTTGACATGCTAGAAATAATGTTTGACATGAAATTGCATAAAATCACGATTTAATATAATTGTGTGACTGTAATGTGTCATGTGACTTTATTGTGACATCACTCGGCAGCTCGCACGGAAGCGTGCTGGTGGGGGGTTATTTATAGCAACAAATAACGCGTGGTGCTGGGGAACTGGAATCAACGTTTTCATCTTCTCAAAGATGTGGACGTTTTAGTTTTTCAGACCCAACTTTAGATTTTATAGGGGGGCGGGGAGGTTCATTTAAATTTTATGCGGCTAGCGGATGCGGGCTTGGGACACACTTCAGATTCCACACCCCCCCCCCTCCTCCCCTACCACTCAATTTTCAAACATCATTTTTCAAACGGCTATTTCTTTCTAAACTATTTATATTGAACAGTCTCCATTATGATTCCAGATAGGTATATAAGAATTTAAAATGGGTGTATGCCACCTCACCTCCCCTCCCCTTTTCACACATCGCCGACAAAGTGTGAACCCTTCCGTCCCACTCTGGATTTGACGTCATTTATGGACGTCTCCTGGGGTTAGGAACATGGCGTTTGTGCTTTATTTTAATCCGCAAATTGAATATACTGAGCTTTTCAGACTAAGAAAACCTTTTTAAAAATTAATAAGACTTGTATGTAATATTATTGTTTTGAACCGTGCGTCATTAAAAAAAAAACTGTTTCCTTTATTAAATGCCTGGAAGTCACATCTGTATGTTATTCAATGAGGGGAGAGAACGCTAGAAACTTTTAACTAAAGTTGAGTTATTGGCCTTGTATCGAATCATTGAGTGTTGGGCTCTCGGTGAGGTGGGCGATTGGCTGAGCCAAGAGCTGATTTCCAGGGGCTGGAGGAATGTTAATTGATTCTACAGTTTGGCTCCACCGTCAACAGCAGGGGATGGGCTGGGGGGGGGGGGGGGGGGCATCGAGAACTGGGCGTGCTTGATAACGCCACAAGGTTTGAAGGAGCAATCGGTGGGGGTCAAAGGTCGGAGGAGTAGAAAGCAATGTTGGTGTTGACATAGACCGCTTGTCAATGTGGCTGACACAGAGCCGGCGTTAGGAATACGCGGGGCCTAGGGCCAACCATCTGCGCGGGGCCTTTCCATTATATATATATATATATATATATATATATATATATATATATATATATATATATATATATATATATATATATATATATATATATATGTGTGTGTGTGTGTGTGTGTGTATATATATGTATATTTTATATATATATATATATATATATATATATATATATATATATATATATATATATATATATATATATATATATTATATGTATAAAGGCCTATATAATGTGATGTACACATAATAAAACAAATGTTTTGGAGTTTATATTTATAAGCTAATGTCAAACTTTCCACTATAATAACAGATTTTTATCTCTCCCATGTATTAACCCAATGTTCGTAGTTTTTTTTTTCCTTTGCTAAGATATTAAATCACTTTTGACAGTTATGTAATTCATACCAAATCACTTAAGAAAATTTAATCACGTGCCGAATAATTAGGAAAATAAAGTTTACAATACAGCGAACTCGGCCTGATGTATCAAAACAGAATAGACTTCAAATTTGTTTAGAATTCATACAATATTTTAAAACCAAAAACATTATTGTCTTAATTATTGAACGGGTGAATCCTTAAGGTGACACAACATAACAACAGTTTTAACTTTCTTCCAAAAAATAATAATAAATCACTCTGTTAAATGCCGCCTGATATAGATCCTAAGGCGTCCCCCCCCCCTCGTCGTCCTCCTCCCACCCATCTGCACGGAACTGAATGTTAACTTTGTTATACCAAGACAAGTAGGCCTACATATATAGTTTCTTCCAGGCATTTTTTCGGGGGGGGGGGGCCAAGAAAATCTACCGCCCCTCCCCCCCCCCCCCCCCCGAAAATTGCAAGTGCCCCTCTCCCCTGGAGAAAAAAGTCTGGAAGAAACACTGTACATTTACGACATTATACGACATCTACAACAAGAAAGTCAGGACTAGAGTTCATCAGGTCACCACTAACTGTCTACTACAGACATCCCGTCTGCTCACTAAAAGGACGTCTTCATGGGTCCGCATACAATAGGGTATCTCTTTACGTCGTGGGCTAATTCTCGACCGCCATCTCCAGTCAGCTCAGGTCAAATGCCAGGCGAACGTACCCTACACAAAGGGTAGGTGTGACACTATTTTTGTATCGAATTACGGCCTGTCCCAGTTCAGGTGGGACTCACCAACATCAACTGTGGCCTCAGTTATAACAATCAACAACGTCGGCATTCGACCATTTAGTTTTTCCCAATTGAATTCAGCAACAATTTTTTTAAGTTTACAAACTAATTCAGATAACAATGACATTGCTGAAGCGCGGGGCCCCTTCAAGCGCGGGGCCTATGGCGACCGCCCCGTTCGCCACCCCCTAACGCCGGCTCTGGGCTGACAGTTCATATTGCCAAATAATTACACATAGAATATTTTCAGGATCGGACATGTTGGTAGACTGATGGCGCTCCCATTGACCCAAGACTAAAAGACGCAATGGGTAAAAGGTCAAAGGTTAAAGAGTAAAAAGTGCCAAGAGTTAAGAGCCGCCAAGTAGCAAGATAAGAGCCACCAAGTAACAAGATTAGAGCCACAAAGTAGCAAGATTAGAGCCACCCACCAAGTAGCAAGATTAGAGCCACCCACCAAGTAGCAAGATTAGGGCCACCAAGTAGTAAGATTAGAGCCACCCACCAAGTAGCAAGATTAGAGCCACCCACCAAGTAGCAAGATTAGAGCCACCAAGTAGCAAGATTAGAGCCACCCACCAAGTAGCAAGATTAGAGCCACCCACCAAGTAGCAAGATTAGAGCCACCAAGTAGTAAGATTAGAGCCACCAAGTCACAAGATTAGAGCCACCAAGTAGCAAAATTAGAGCCACCAAGTAGCAAGATTAGAGCCACCAAGTCACAAGATTAGAGCCACCAAGTAGCAAGATTAGAGCCACCAAATAACAAGATTAGAGCCACCCACCAAGTAGCAAGATTAGAGCCACCAAGTAGCAAGGTTAGAGCCACCAAGGTTAAAGATCTACAAGTCAAGAGCTGAGGATTTTGTTCATCATAAAATCATATCTACCGATCTAGATCTAGACCCGCGGCCCTACAGCCCATAGATCTAGATGGTGTTTGCCTGCTCCACAGTTTCCCACTAAGCATAACAGCTGTCTTGATCGTTCCCCATCTTTGGACTACAAACTGTCAAAGGTCTATCATTCTGAGCCTAGGACAGTGTTTTGGTCGTTTTCCTTTGGGCTTTCGTTATATAGATTCTACCACTTTTATTTTCATCTAATTTACAATATTACGAGATCTAATTCTAACCCTCCTTTTCTTGTCGGACCACTATTATTATATATAATATATATGGTATTTTTATATTTCATATAAATTCTAGATCTAATCTGGATTTTTATCATTGTAGTTCTTGATTGGTTCGTAATCTCATCCTGTGTCTGTTCATGTATTTTTAGATTTCTCTAAAAATCACAGATTAAATTCAACTCGAAAGACATTATTTAAAAGACGAATAAAATTTATGATTTTTAAACCAAAAAAATATTAAAATCAAGGGAAACCACTCAATTAAACAGTAAAAATGATCTTGTGACCAGGGTTGTTTTCTAAGTCTGAAACTAAAAACAAGTGAAAATTTCTGTCTCTAGAAGAAGAAAAGTCTATGTCTAGATCTATATTCTAGTAGATCTACTTTATTTATTATATTATTGGTACAGTTATTAGATCTACTTATCATAGAGTTCATTAGTATTAATATAATATATAGATCTAGTATATTAGTATATAGGTAAGACACAACTCCGAGTTTGAACTCGTCAGTGAATTTTACATTTTTATTTAGATCTAGATCTAGATCTAGTAGATGATACTAGATGGACCTGTATTCTAGAATCTAGTAGTTAGTATTAGATCTAGTAGTAGTAGTAGGCTACTGCTGTAGGTAGACTATGTGAAAAATAATCAAGAATTTAGATCTAGTTTTTGCTGGAGTGTCGCACTTCACAATGCTCAAAATACAAATTATAGGCCTACAATTAATTCATAAAGTTTTAAAAATTATATTTGTGTTATAAAATAGGCTGTACTTTTCTATATTTTACTATATAATATAGGCCTATGTATTTATTATTTATTTATGTAGATCTGGTAATCTATCGTTTTAGGTACGTAAAATCGCCCACGACTAGTAATGTGAAAAACAGGTGACTCCTTAAATTTTAATAATTATTTCACATTTTGAGGATTTATGTTTTGAAAAATACAAAAATGTTTCCTTGATTCATTTATGTACCTGTTTTTAAACTATAGAATTAAAACTTTTCAGTAATAAATTAAGACTAGCGATGTTTCAAACAGATGCAACCCTGCTCATTTACAGTTTTACTATAGCAGCCATCTTGTTTAAGTTGTATTTTTATAATTTTATAGCGCGAGATTCAGGGGGAAGCCACTCTATTTTACAAATGGCTGCTGTTTATATAGCAAATCTTGCTCGCAGACACTGCTGTTTAAAGTTAATTTCTGGCCTATATTGATATATTTAGCCATTGATTTAGGTTTATTATCCATTTATCTATAATATTTGACACAAACATATCACAATAATATAGAGCTACTTCTATTAAAGCCTTGACAATGAGGTAACTTTTTCGTACATTAATAGCCGCTGGCGATTTTACGTACCCAAAATGATAGATTACCGTAGATCTAGATCTATGTGTTTTTGTTTTTTTTCATTTCAATAAAATGTAAAAGTAAAAAATAATATAAAAAACAAATTGGTCAAAGTTAAACAGTTAAAATTAAAACAACTAAAAATTGGCATAGTCATAGTCTTAACTAACTTTAACTGACTGAAAAAAAAGATGTGAGCTATTTTCTTTCGGACAGTTAGAACTGACAAAAGTAGACTTGCGCTGCATAAAAATTGCATGTTCGCCAATGGTAGGGGAAATATGGAATGTACTTATTTCCTCTACCAGTGAGTTCAGTTTTTCAGTGTATGAAGGGATAGTGTGGTCTGTACTATCCCTTCATAAACCATCTTTCCTTTCCCTAACAAGTAGCCATCAGAGCTGGGTGGAGTCAGGGGTGTTCTACAGACAAAAACCTTGAATTCGAACTTCAGACTTCTGATTTAGCAGTAGTATGCTCTATTATGTATATTGTTAAGTTTCATTTTCTGATTAATTTTTTCATTAACAAAATTACTTGTGTACAATATGCTTGAGTACTACAAAAGTGAATGTCCCACTGATAATTGATTTTACTAAATCTGTTTTTGCTTTTTATTGGCTTAGTTTTTAATTTGTTCAATAAAAGTTGGGTTCCATAAAAATAGCTGCACTAGTCTTATTCTAAAAATTCACCTGAATGATTTGTATACTATAATTATCCCATTTTATGCTTTCAGTCATCATATTATTATGGAAAATATTTGCTCTCAATTGGATGAAGTAGTTCTGGAAATATTTCAAGTGCTAGAAAATTATTATGAAGCGCAGGAATCACTGACACAGGTATGCCTCAGGAACAGCAAAACTTCTTTGTTGCAATATCTGCACTTTAATCAAAATACCTCTTTAAAAAAAGTACTGCAATCATCTTATATAAGGAGTGTGGAAGGGTGTGTACTTTTAGTTAACAGGATCCATAACATTGAGTGGTTACAGTGGTATCACTCGTAAAAAAAAACCTTGGCAAAAATTAAAGAAATCACTGCCTATATCAGCTGTTTTATGTCAGCTATACTTGCATGTATCTGTAACCTTGGCAACAACACCTGAGAACCTGCTCATTGAGTAAAAAAATTTTACATTTAGTCTTGTAATACTTTTTTTAGCCAAATTTTTCTGGAAATTTTAGTTGCATGAGACTGTTAGTGATCCTATTAAATAAAATATAGGGAATAATTCAAGTGTAGATTTAAAAAAAAGCCTTTGATTTAAATACATACAGTATTTATGTATACACACATACATTGATTAACATACACAAAAGTCACTTAACAACATTTTTTTGGAAACTTCAATGCAATGTTTTTCAAAACCATTACTTATCAGTAACAAATTCATATACAGTGTCATATACATATATTAGAAATCTGTTTTATCTGAAAGTTTAAAGTAATATTTACCCTGTACCCAGCCCCAGAGTATGAGAACTACTGTATGTATGGTACTGTCAAATCTGTATTATCTGATGAGGTAATGAATTTACCTTGATACCCAGTCATAAAGTGTGAGAACCACTTGAGTTTGGTGCTGGTTAATCAGTTGATGAAATCACTTAAAGATAAACATAGTCAGAATCACTCTATAATTTACCGCAATGATAAGAATAAAGTTTCATGGTTGTTGCTTGTTTGCTTTTTAAATTATTTCTTTACATCTTACTTGACAAAGTCTAAAGTTGTTTTGAACATTTTTTGTCCAGGTAATGAAGAGAGGGTTTCTTGGCCTCTCAAGGGCCAGGTGTAACATAGGTGTGAAGCGGGTCTCAAGTGATCAGTTTATCAATGCTGAGCTCACAGCTCAACATGTTGTCCAGATAGACAAGAACTTCCCAGAAGATGAAAATAAATCAGAGCTCTTGTATGAAAAAGATATAGAATCATTGTTTCATTTAACCAAACCATCTGATGGTGGTATAGATGAGATCATTAGGAGGACTGCAGCCATTGAAACCCCCACAAATGTTGAGGGTTTGAGGAAAAGAAATGTTGAAAACACAGAGAATTCTGGGGACAAAAATAAAACTCTGGTTACAGGAGAGGAAAAAGGTGCAACACAAAAAAGTAAAAGTTTTGACCCTCTAAAACTGTTTGGGGTTTTAGTGCCCCAGCCATTACGAACAAGTCAGCAAGATTTTATCCAATCAGTTCAGATCTGTGTTAACTTGGCCAACTTGAAGCATCAGCTGTTACACCTACAGTCTTTGTACAAGCAGCTGCTAGAAGAAAAGAAAAAACAGACTTCATCATCAGAAGAACTTTAGACTTGAAACAGTGAAACTGAGAGGACAAAGTCACATTGCTTCAGTCTTCCAAAAACTTTTCCCATTAATCCTAATCTAAACCAGATCCATCTTAAAATAGTTTAATGTATTCAAGATTAACTTTTTAACTGGTACATTAGATTTGATTGTATATTTAAGTTTAAGTGTACATTTTGAAGCTTCTTAATAAAAATTATTGTCTATTTCTAGTTTTATCTTTTCATACATTTGGACTAAATATTTTTTTTAATCTTTCATTATAATTTAAATATTTATTTAAATACCTTGGAGAGTGTGGTCCAGCTATAGAATGTATGCTTACCTACCCTTATGTCATGAGTTCAGTACTAAACGGGCCCTTGTGTCCAAACTATATAGTGAGATGCACAGGAAGAGGGAGCAAAATTCTTTAGGTAACCCATTGGTCTAGTGGCTGGTAACATGGACAACATTCATCTAGTGGTAACATCGACAACATTGGTTTAGTGGCTGGTAACATGGACAACATTTGTCTAGTGGTAGCATAGACAACATTGGTCTAGTGGCTGGTAACATGGACAACATTTGTCTAGTGGTAACATGGACAACATTGGTTTAGTGGTAACAGACAACATTGGTCTAGTGGCTGGTAACATGGACAACATTTGTTTAGTGGTAACATGGACAACATTGGTTTAGTGGTAACAGACAACATTGGTCTAGTGGCTGGTAACATGGACAACATTGGTCTAGTGGCTGGTAACATGGACAACATTTGTCTAGTGGTAACATGGACAACATTGGTTTAGTGGTAACAGACAACATTGGTCTAGTGGCTGGTAACATGGACAACATTGGTCTAGTGGCTGGTAACATGGACAACATTGGTATAGTGGTAACATAGACAACACTGGTATAGTGGTAACATGGACAACATTCGTCTAGTGGTAACATGGACAACATTGGTCTAGTGGTAACATGGACAAGAGGAATGTTACGATTCTTAACCCTGTTCCTGTCTGTCAGGTCAATGAACAAAACTTCAGCTGATAATGAGTTAAATACTAGATTGTCATTTAGAAACAATGTGTCCAGATTGTTATTTAGAAACAATGTGTCCAGATGTTATTTAGAAACAATGTGTCCAGATTGTTATTTAGAAACAATGTGTCCAGATTGTCATTTAGAAACAATGTGTCCAGATTGTTATTTAGAAACAATGTGTCCAGATTGTCATTTAGAAACAATGTGTCCAGATTGTCATTTAGAAACAGTGTGTCCAGATTGTCATTTAGAAACAATGTGTCCAGATTGTCATTTAGAAACAGTGTGCCCAGATTGTCATTTAGAAACAATGTGTCCAGATTGTCATTTAGAAACAGTGTGTCCAGATTGTCATTTAGAAACAGTGTGTCCAGATTGTCATTTAGAAACAATGTGTCCAGATTGTCATTTAGAAACAATGTGTCCAGATTTTCATTTAGAAACAGTGTGTCCAGATTGTTATTTAGAAACAATGTGTCCAGATTTTCATTTAGAAACAGTGTGTCCAGATTGTTATTTAGAAACAATGTGTCCAGATTGTCATTTAGAAACAATGTGTCCAGATTGTTAATGTTATTTAGAAACAATGTGCCCTTCTTTTAACTTAAAACTGCCATTGAATTACCTTACCAGATTCTGGACACTGAGAAATATTTGACAGCATCTTTTGCAAGTAATTTATTCATAATGTTTATCTGCTAGACTGGATATCTTGGTTAATTAGATTTTTTTTTCTTTTAGTTGTCTGCAGCATATAGGTGGTGAAAATTTCAAGTGATATCAGTTATCTAGGATTTTTGGACATTGCTAAATTTAGCTTTCATTTTGTTGCAAGTTAAGTTTTTATATAATGAACTTTAAGGTAATACAAGTATTTTAAAGTATTTTTTCTATCCTACTTGGGATTTTATTAGTGTTCACTTTTTTCTTGGAATTTTAAGCCAAGTACATCTTTTAAATATTTATATTGGATAATATTTCAATTTTTTTTATATGTTTAGCTAAGTTTATCTTTTAAATCCATTTATATAATAAAATTTTTAAATTTTCTCATGTTTACCTAGTTCATTTAAAATCTTTAGCATAGCTAGAGAAGTATGTAAACAGTATAGTAAAATATCAGAGCAGATAGTCCATGGGACAGGTGAGGTTGATTTCATTAGTTTCTCTGACCACGGCATATCAAAGGATAGTGTGGCCAGCACTATGACCAGCTCTTTACATTTCAAACTTGAGTCAGGTACCCATCAGAGCTGTGTGGACTCAGGGGGTGGTACTGTGAAAAACTAGGTTAGCAGTCATATGCTCTAGCACTCTATCACACCATACTGTGAAGTGGCAACAGAATAACCAAATTGGGTTCTAATCCCTCCACCATACGGCTCCTACATTTCTTTGAATCTTAAAGAAATTTCATTGTGAAAATACGCTATGAATTATTAACAATTATTGATGGTCATGTTCATTTTAAATAGCAATAACTTGGATTATCTGCATTCTAATTTTCCAACAATGTGTTCTTTTGGAATGGTTTTTATTTAAGGATTTTCAACTCTTTCTTATGTTGATCTAACCTGCAGTTTTTCAATCATGATGGGATTCACATGGGATTTCAAAATGTCTCATGGTTGGTGTTGTGTTCTGTTCATTGTTTTCTATGTATTTGCTTTGTTTACTCTAATCACTGAATAAAAGGTCTTTTTACAAGTTTTTATTTAGTTCGCAACATCTGTTTGTGGCAAATCTTGTAACTCAATTTTGACCCACTTCTAATGCAGCAATTTCGTTCAAACTTTCCAGATACGTTCCACTTCGTTGACAATACAAGTCTATCTATTTTTTTTATTTAATTAGATGTTTAATTAGTCATTAAAACAATTAACTTGTTTCAAAACTAATGGAGATAACAAAATTAAATTACTCGTTAGATTACTGTATACAATAACAAAAGGGGAGACAACTAGCTAGACGCAATCCCCCTATCAGTCTGGTTAGCTGTGGTTTATGAGAATGTTTAAAGGCTATTAGGGGGAGGTAATAAACTTTTTGAAACGAAACAAAGGGGAGTTAGCAGGAATAAGAACTATTCCTTCACTATATCAGCTTGCTGTAGTCTGTACATTGTGGTCACAGATGGCTGCATTCATGGGGCAGATAAGCATCTTTCGGTTATCAATAGCTACTGATGGCATTTCGAAGCAAATATTTTAGTCGTGTCAACTTCAAAAATTAGGAATCACTAAAAGGTAGAAAATAAAACAAATATTAAAAACCTTTATGGCAGCAAGCTTTTAAATGCACTGAAAAACAAGAAAATAAAACTAATTTTCTTTCTTTAAAACCAAAAGCTTTGGTCACTCATGAGATAATTTACATATTTTAGCTTCAAAAAGCTTTTTTTATTAAAGAACGCAAATGAGTTTTATTTCTTATTTTCAGTGCATTGCTTGTTGCTATAAAGTTTTTTTATATTTGTGTTATGGTTACTTGTGTCACATAAAGCAGTGCTGTTAGATAGATTGATATATCATGTGCAATACTGTTAATTAGGCCTGTGCTTGCAGTGATGTTTGAAAGCCTATATACATTCAGTGCTGCTGTTGAATGAATATTAATCAATACACGATAGTGATGCTAACCATTTCTTAATAGTGATGTTAAATATTTGAACATGTGCAGTAATGTTAAAAAAATAATGCAGCGTAATTAAAAATGCAGCCAATTTCTGCAAGTTTTATTGTAAATTTGAACGGTTTGTTTTCCGTCATACAGTCAGCTAAAATTAATAAAATTTTAGAAGCTTCTTGTGTATAACTATAGAGGCCCTATCTATGATATATAGGCCCTATCTATTAATGTAGTTAAATGTAGGCCTTATGTGTATGATATCAATGTAGTTGAATGTAGGCCCAATTCCCGGGTTTTAAGATTTGTTTTTGATGAAACTGGTTAAATTATTTCATCATTTAAAATAGCTGCGTTTAATATTTTATGAATTTAATCTCTATTTTTAGACACCCCACATGATGAGCTAGTAGTATGTTATTGTAAGACAACATGTTATCAAGCGTTTGCGTTTTTTTTTTATTCACACCATTTCATTCACCAGCACAAGACGCGTTGCTGTGAGAAGTTTTGTGTTGTTGTTTACCTCCCCTTCCACAGGTGGCGCTATTTTCTGAGGCATCATTACACAAATAGCATTAGCGCAGATGGGAAGCAACTCCTCGCACTTTCACCACCGTTGGCCGCTGCCTTTACATTAAAAGCTCATTAAATTGGCGACCGTTACGGTTGTGTTGCACGCTCGGCGTTTGAAGTAAATTGTTCTAAGAGGACGATCAATTGGCGGGTACAGCGCGGGAAATAAAACGAAAGTGTGAAAAATGGAAATAAATTTTGGAGTTTTTTTAGATGGGGCTTGAAGCAAACTCGCTTTTATGAATTACTTATTTTTAAAATGTTGAATCGTCAAATTTGTGGTGCAAAAACCGTTTTCTATGTGTTGCACTTTTGCTTTTTTTTTGTCTTTTAAAAATAGCGTTCGTGCGAAAAGCCGTAAAACCACTAAAATATAGCACATTAAACGTTTGAAGTGATAAAATGTTGTGAAATAGCGTATTTTTGTCATACGTAATTGATGGAAATGTTTTTTTTTTTACTTTTATGTGAAAGATTATCAGGTTAGTTCCGACTTTAGAACCAGCGACAAGTGGCTTAATTTACCTATGGTAGGCTAGGGTTAGGGGTCATCCATAAATGACGTCACGCTTTTTTTGACGATTTTTACCTCCTCCCCCCCCCCATCCCCTCCGTCACACATCATCACAAAAAGCCAGACCCCCCCCCCTAAAATGACGTCACACCTCAACCTACAACCCCCCTCAAAATTGCAGTTGAATTTGTTTTGAAACATCGATATTTTTCCAAAATCTTGTCTAAACTATTACAATTTATTAAAACAGTTATCTAAAACGCGAAATAATGTCTAAAATTCGTTTTCTAACATTGCTTTTTTATAATGCAAAAGTGTGACGTCGCAACATCTGACCCCCCCCCCCTCCCCTCATCACACATCGTCACAAAATTACGGCCCCACCCTCCCCCCTACGAGTGTGACGTCATTTATGGTTGACCCCTTACCCATTGTAGGCCTGGGTTACCTATTGTATTACGGCATTTCAAAGAATTGATAGTTCGTGTCCGTCATTAAAGTTTAAATCTATTCTTTCCCGTTCTTATTAAAACAAATATTTTTCTTTGAATTAGTGGTTCCCCCCCCCCCCCCCATTCCTCATCATCATCAGAATAAGCCCCCCCCCCCCCCCTCAGTTACAAGCTGTCCAAAGTTTGGTTTTTGTCCACTCGAGATCAGTTTACACACGTGTCAAGTAGCGTGAGGCAACTTCTGAAGAGCTACCCAACACTTGGTCCCTATCTCAGGTAACTTTGAAATAAGTTAGTCAACTTCTTTAAAGCTGGTCATTATCAACTGACACATGAGTACGTCTTTAAAGCGTGTTGCAAGACTTTGACAAATAGAACATCACAAAATGTTTGTAAATATTTTAGTATCGCTAACGAGGGCAAAATAATATATATATATATATATATATATATATATATATATATATATATATATATATATTTATATATATAAATTATATAACAATTTTGGATTTAAAAGCGATAGATCCACTACGACTTTTGTGGTTCATCGTCTTTATGCCTTAAATCATCACAATTTTGATGGTTTGTCATTCTTAGCTCCATGACCCCGAAATTTTTTACCGAAAATGGAATTTAAATAATTTATATAGAAAATATATACTTTTAACAGTGTCCGCCCCCCCCCCCCCCCCCCGAAGGAAATGGAATTTATATAGAAAATATATACTTTTAACAGTGTCCGCCCCCCCCCCCCCCCGAAAATTTCAAGTGCCCCCCCCCCCCCCGGAGAAAAAAGTCTGGAAGAAACACTGTCCATGACAATGTTGATAGTTTGTAGATCTTAGATACATCAAAATGTTGATGGGTTGTCGTTCTTAGCTCCGTTACAATGTTGATAGTTTGTTTGTTCTTAGATCCATCACAATTGTGATGGTTTGTTCTGTATATAACTAACTAGAACCTAATATACCAGGCTAATAAAATGGGAAGACTACGTCACATGACGGACGGGTTTAACACCGAGAGAGGCACTGAGGATGGCGGAGGACAGA
Source organism: Physella acuta (assembly GCF_028476545.2). Lineage (NCBI taxonomy): Eukaryota > Metazoa > Mollusca > Gastropoda > Physidae > Physella > Physella acuta. Next base: position 367,423 of record NW_026732208.1, on the reverse strand, counting down.
GAGGCACTGAGGATGGCGGAGGACAGAGAGTAAGTGAGGAATACTGTCAGAAGGAATCTAGTAGCGTCCCAATGGTCCACCTAGATACCGAGCTGAAGAAGAAAGTACTGACAGATGTCACCATTTCTGACAATTATTTGAACGCAATATTCACTTATCTAAAAAAAATTCAAGTCGTGAAAAAGAATTCCTTTTCGCCGTTAATTACCTAACTGCTAATTATCTAACTGTGTGTGATTTCCAAATTGAATTATCGGTTAATGATGAACATGCATCTCTAATCATGTCTAAAGTGTTGCTATAATTAATAATTCTTGTTATTAAAGTAACGTAAGTGCTACAGACGTGTTTTACTTTCGTAAAAAAAAGTTCTATTTGTGGTAGCATCTAGCTACAGCTTACGGTAGCAATGTTTAAGGTAGCTTCTAGCCACAGCTGATGTTTGTGGTAGCACCTAGCCATAGCTGATGGTAGCAATGTTTGTGGTAGCGTATAGCCATAGATGACGGTAGCAATGCTTGTGGTAGCTATTCTAAAACCGCTGGGTAGACGCTATAGTACCGACAGACTTACAAGGCTTGAAATTCCTCAGTGTTTTTCCCTTCAAACACTTCTAGTTCGTCTCTCTTATAAAGTGCTGAGAAAAATCAAAAGATGAGCGAAAAAATGTTTCCGGGTAGGGGAAATGTGGGTCACGTGTTCAAGGACCGTGGTTAATGAATCAGCTGTTTAGGTAACCGACATAACACGTGTCCTGTGGCTAATGAGGGTGGGGAAGAGGGGGAGTGTGTGCTTGAATGTAGGTAAATGTCGGCCGGCTAGACCAAATGCTTTTTTAATATGCTGCACTGTAATACAGCCGTCAATATGCTGCACTGTAATACAGCCGTCAATATGCTGCACTGTAATACAGCCGTCAATATGCTACACTGTAATACAGCCGTCAATATGCTGCACTGTAATACAGCCGTCAATATGCTGCACTGTAATACAGCCGTCAATATGCTACACTGTAATACAGCCGTCAATATGCTGCACTGTAATACAGCCGTCAATATGCTACACTGTAATACAGCCGTCAATATGCTGCACTGTAATACAGCCGTCAATATGCTGCACTGTAATACAGCCGTCAATATGCTACACTGTAATACAGCCGTCAATATGCTGCACTGTAATACAGCCGTCAATATGCTACACTGTAATACAGCCGTCAATATGCTACACTGTAATACAGCCGTCAATATGCTACACTGTAATACAGCCGTCAATATGCTACACTGTAATACAGCCGTCAATATGCTGCACTGTAATACAGCCGTCAATATGCTACACTGTAATACAGCCGTCAATATGCTACACTGTAATACAGCCGTCAATATGCTACACTGTAATACAGCCGTCAATATGCTGCACTGTAATACAGCCGTCAATATGCTACACTGTAATACAGCCGTCAATATGCTACCAGTGTTTTACTTTGTATTTATGACAAGTTAGTTAACCCTCCCAGGTTTTGAATCGATAAACTCAAATTAATATTTTTTTTGCCAGCCTCCGATTCAGTCACCGATGGATGCAATACATAATATGACTGGATGTTCAACTGTGAAATAATAAAATAATTGTTGTTTCTTCCTCGGTTATACAACACTTTTACATGTATACATCTGTTGTTGTTTCTTCCTCGGTTATACAACACTTTTACATTTATACATCTGTTGTTGTTTCTTCCTCGGTTATACAACACTTTTACATTTATACATCTGTTGTTGTTTCTTCCTCGGTTATACAACACTTTTACATTTATACATCTTTTGTTGTTTCTTCCTCGGTTATACAACACTTTTACATGTATACATCTGTTGTTGTTTCTTCCTCGGTTATACAACACTTTTACATGTATACATCTGTTGTTGTTTCTTCCTCGGTTATGCAACACTTTTACATTTATACATCTGTTGTTGTTTCTTCCTATTTAATTAATTATGGTTCATTTCCCGAAGACTTGCTGTGACTTGGTTAGTAAAATAATATTTATTTCAGTATTTTCACTAGTGAAAGTGTGTTAATAAAACGGTTAAAACTGAAGTTAAAATTTGTGAAGGGGATGTAGTAGTGGCCCACTTGATTTATTGTATAAAATAGTGGGTGGCCAGTTGAAAAGTTATACTACAATATAAGGAAAAGTTATACAACAATATAAGGAATGGCGTGGAAAGTTATACAACAATATAAGGAATGTCGTGGAAAGTTATACAACAATATAAGGAATGTCGTGGAAAGTTATACAACAATATAAGGAATGGCGTGGAAAGTTATACAACAATATAAGGAATGGCGTGGAAAGTTATACAACAATATAAGGAATGGCGTGGAAAGTTATACAACAATATAAGGAATGGCGTGGAAAGTTATACAACAATATAAGGAATGGCGTGGAAAGTTATACAACAATATAAGGGATGAAGTGGATGAGTTATACAACAATATAAGGAATGGCGTGGAAAGTTATACAACAATATAAGGAATGGCGTGGAAAGTTATACAACAATATAAGGAATGGCGTGGAAAGTTATACAACAATATAAGGGATGAAGTGGATGAGTTATACAACAATATAAGGAATGGCGTGGAAAGTTATACAACAATATAAGGAATGGCGTGGAAAGTTATACAACAATATAAGGAATGGCGTGGAAAGTTATACAACAATATAAGGGATGAAGTGGATGAGTTATACAACAATATAAAGAGTGGAGCTTCAAAAATATAATCAGTACACGTGTCCTACCTCTACCACATACAAGACTCAAGTATTAGAAGTTTGTTTACCAAATTGTGGAGTTTTGATAAGCTCTCCGGGCAAATCTAAAGAGTTGTTTGATTTCAAACAGGAAAAAGCCATGTGGTTTTAGTGTTTGATCATTGACAGGCTGCGTCCATAGTTTGTGGTTTAATGATTTTTATCTTAAGTGAGCGATTTGCCGATGTTTGATTTAAATTTAAAGGGTTTTTTTAAAAATTGTTTTAAGATGCGAATTTATTTTTTCATGAGGTGTAACAATCACAGTGACACACTGACTTAGTTAGGTTAATGTTTTAATTAACCAATTATTTATTCTGTGTTAATTACTGCCGGAACCGTTGCGTTTTTTTATTCCGGTAAATGATCCATTACCGAATGTGGGGAATGTATAATGTATGATGGGTCTAATCGACGAGACCAAAGGGAAGATAACTTGTCGAACATGCGTGTTACAACTCTGGCGAGGTGACACAGACGTTATTAACTCCCTTGGCCAGGAAAAGTGGGACATGCAGGCTAACAGTAACCTTTTAGTGGACAGTCGGACAGTCATGATACTACATATTTTTCAGTCCACGACATAGAGTAAAATATTTGATTCAGTCATAGATCTATATATTTTTATTTGGTTTGATGATAACTATATTAAATATTTTCCGTACGTTTATATTTGGTTATAAAGTGTCTTTATTTTAAAAAATTGTCAGTAAATTTTCGTTTTATATTGTCATGTCTTTATTTAAAAGTTTTTCTTGGTTTTTCGCTGAGTCATGATAATGATTTGATTTTCTTTAGGGAATTCTAAAATACCTTGATCTAAATACTAAAATAATATATCGAATTATGTTGTTGTTTTTTTTTTTAAATAAAGAGATCTAAATGCTATATTTTTGGTAAATAATTATAATTATTCAACACTTGCTAATATTGCAAAACTTCAATTTAGTAAAGCCAAATTTTCTACTGAAGTCTGTCAATGTATTGCGCATCCTGGTTCCGTTCCAAAGTCGTATCGTGCACACAACTGCGATGTTCGTACAATGTTGTGTATTACATTCATGTAGTTTTAGCTTGTACATTTATTACATTCATGTAGTTGTAGCTTGTTACATTTATTACATTCATGTAGTTTTAGCTTGTTACATTTATTACATTCATGTAGTTTTAGCTTGTTACATTTATTACATTCATGTAGTTGTAGCTTGTTACATTTATTACATTCATGTAGTTTTAGCTTGTTACATTTATTACATTCATGTAGTTTTAGCTTGTTACATTTATTACATTCATGTAGTTTTAGCTTGTTACATTTATTACATTCATGTAGTTTTAGCTTGTACATTTATTACATTCATGTAGTTTTAGCTTGTTACATTTATTACATTCATGTAGTTTTAGCTTGACACATTTATTACATTCATGTAGTTTTAGCTTGTTACATTTATTACATTCATGTAGTTTTAGCTTGTTACATTTATTACATTCATGTAGTTTTAGCTTGTTACATTTATTACATTCATGTAGTTTTAGCTTGTTACATTTATTACATTCATGTAGTTTTAGCTTGCTACATTTATTACATTCATGTAGTTTTAGTTTGTTACATTTATTACATTCATGTTGTTTTAGCTTGTTACATTTATTACATTCATGTAGGTTTAGCTTATTACATTTATTACATTCATGTAGCTTTAGCTTGCTACATTTATTACATTCATGTAGTTTTAGCTTATTACATTTATTACATTCATGTAGTTTTAGCTTGAACATTTATTACATTCGTGTAGTTTTAGCTTGTTACATGTTTTAGCTGGTTACATTCATGTAGTTTTAGCTCGTTACATTCATGTAGTTTTAGCTCGTTACATTCATGTAGTTTTAGCTTGTTACATTTATTACATTCATGTAGTTTTAGCTTGTTACATTTATTACATTCATGTAGTTTTAGCTTGTCACATTTATATTTGGTGTAGCAAGGGAGAGGTGGGGATTTGGGATTAGTTTAGGGGGGGGGGGGGGGGGCATGAGAACTTTGAATCTTGGCCTAGATTCTATTTCCCCTTTGAATACTAAAACATGTAGACGTCTAGTTTGAAGCAATTTTTTAAAATAGATCTTTTTGAAAAGAACTGGCAGCTTCTGCATTTTTTAACCTCTCGTTTTATTGCGCACAAAAAAAAAAAACATTGGAAAATTGTGAAGACGGGGTCACGACTTCTGCTGGTAAATGGGGTGTTTGTTTTTACACACTCCTTAGAGCCGAGGCCGTGATTTTTTAAAGAAAATAACTTTAAATCTACCGCATACCGTTACCATCATTTTCTCAAAACAACTGATCCAATCCCCTCACCCCCACACCTAGCTCCCACCCCCATGGCTGAGATGTGAGTATTGTTATGCCCGAGAACCGCAGTGTGGAAAGGTAAAGAGCCGCTCCTACACGGCGAGGGGGGACGGGCTATAAAAGGCGGGGGAAGGAGTTTGACGCAACATTGAGTGGTGTCAAAAAGTGGGAATGATGGCTAATATACTTGTAACATTCGCGAAACAAATGATTCCTATTTGTGTGGTTTGGTGTGTTACGTTGGTGATGTTAGGGGAGACAAAACCCTCGGGAAACACGGAGACAAGAGCCAGGCATGTTTCGCCAGAGGTCAGTAAATGGGGCAGGACTATATCCGTGGTCACGCTTGTGGGTCGGTAGCTATTACAGATACACAGATCGTGTCAGATCGCACTTTTGTACCAAACTTGCTCAAGCAATGACAGTTATTTAAATAAAAATGACGAATATTGTTTTATTAAAAGATTGTACTCACTTTTTTAAAAGTACAATTATTTTCTTACATTTTCTCTGACAAAATAAAACCGTAATTAAATATTTTGTTATATTATTTTATTTGTGATCAATTAAATAAATGAAGCTATTAAAAAATATTAAACATAAAATGTTTAGAATCTTGCATCAGACAATAATATTTAAACTTTTTATTAGATGAATTACTGAGAAAAATATTTAATTTATTACATATCGTTTTGTTAAAGAAAATAATATGTGCACTTGTGAAGCTACTTATTCATCTAAGCGAAGCTAGCAATAATTTTTTGTTGTTTTAGCTGATAAATGTAAAAAGTCTTAATTTTTTTCTGCGTGTGCCCGGTTCGAGAAAATGTTGAAATTATTTTGATCAAGTATTTCAGGCAGGCATACAGTGTTTCTTCCAGGCATCTCTTGGTGGGGGGGGGGGGGGGGGAGGGGCTCTGCCGAAGAAAGTCTATCGCCCCCCCCCCCCCCCCCCGATGAAATTATATGTACATAGAAAACATATACTTTTACCAGTGTCCGCATCCCACCCCGGAAAATTTAGTCCGCCCCCCCCAACCCCACACACAAAATTTCAAGTGCCCCCACCCCCCACCCGGAGTAAAAAGTCTGGAAGAAACACTGCAGGCATATTATTAACATACCGTTCAAGTAATATTTTGGCTGCAATTGTCATCAACTGTTTTGTCTAGCAGAAAGATTTCATTCATAATCAGCTAGTTCAAGAGTTTTGTATTTAAGCTCAAACTTGTCAACAAGTCCTTCACGAGGGAGTCAGTACTTCTGTGTACGTCTTGTACGACTGTGTACGTCTTTTACAACTGTGTACGTCTTTTACAACTGTGTACGTCGTGTACAACTGTGTACGTCTTTTACAATTGTGTACGTCTTGTACAACTGTGTACGTCTTTTACAACTGTGTACGTCTTTTACAATTGTGTACGTCTTGTACGACTGTGTACGTCTTGTGCGACTGTGTACGTCTTGTGCGACTGTGTACGTCTTTTACAACTGTGTACGTCTTGTACGACTGTGTACGTCTTGTGCGACTGTGTACGTCTTGCACGTCTTGTGCGTCATGTATGACTATGTACGTCTTGTGCGTCATGTATGACTATGTACGTCTTGTACGACTATGTACGACGGTGTACGTCTTGTGCGACTGTGTACGCGAGTAATCGCGTGAGCGTGCGATGTTTGAAGTCGCGCCGGTTAGCTCGGTCAAAGGGCCGGTCAATTACCCGATGCACGACCTGATTAGCGTTAGCACTCCAGCTGTATGGTGTGGCTACATCATTTACATCATTTACATATGCCTGGCAGTATGTCACAGATACAGTGGCGGAGCTAGGGGTGGGCTTGTTGCTAAGGTTATATGGTTAGTCTGTGTGTGTTGCAACGGTGATAAATATGGTTGCTAGGGTAGTGCTATGGGGATACATGGTTGCTAGGGTTATATGTGGGTTGCTATGGTGATTTTAAGTCGACAGGATGATCAGTTGGTTGCTATGGAGCTAGAGGCTATAGATATAACCGTGGTACAAAAATCGTTAGTATGTCTTGTTTTTTCTTAGTCGATGAGCAAAACAAACTATTTTTAGTTGGTACAGGTGCGTGTAGGCGGGGAGGGGGGAAGGGGGAGGGAGGGCAAGCGATGGATCCGGTTGCAGACAGTAGATGTGCAGTGGGAGGGGAGGGTGGGTCTGTTTTGTCTTGGGTTGTTTACAAACATTGTTTACTTCATTAATAACTGTCATTTACACTGATGTTGTATTCCAAATACTAATGAATGGCCACGTTTCAGCGTGTACAACTATTTTGACGGGATGACGGTTAAACGTACAAAAAACTAGACGAGTCTATAATTTAAAAACAATGGTAACAAAACTGAATGTAAAAAGGAACCTTTTCAATCTCTTTTCAAAATGTCTAATGTATTTTTGGGGGGAACAAAAAGAATACAAACACATTTAGCCCAGACAATTTGTTCATTCGTTTCAAGCACATGCAGCAGAGAGAGCATGCACGGGTTCACTGGGGCGTGACATGCGCTCACACTTGACGCAAATCTGGGCTTTTCTTTATTTCTGCAAAAAAAAAAAAATTTTGTCTTTTGCTCTGATTGTTTAAGAGTGAACGTAAATACACAAAGACAGTTTGAAATTGTAATAAAATAAAATACTCCATAAGCTTATGTGTATAGCAATGAGCGGATATCTTGAAGAATTTTTATTACTTAGCCCCCCCCCCCCTCCCCCTCATATTTATTTATGTATAGCAAACTGAAAGGCCACATCCGCTTCTGAGTAAAAGTTACCAGACACGAACTGTATAATGAAATAAACGTGGGTCTAATTCTATCTTTTCACCCTATTTTAAAGGAGTTCCTAAGTTCTTTTGGATATTTCCACGATGACCGTCATCACGTCAATCACAACACATTCGAAAGGCAGCAAGCTGTTCGGTAAGTGGAACACATTAAGTGTAGGCCAATTGTTATAATTTTAAACAAAACACATTCGAAAAGCAGCAAACTGTTCGGTAAGTGGAACACATTAAGTGTAGGCCTACTGTTATCGTTTTAAACAAAACACATTCGAAAATCAGCAAGCTGTTCGGTAAGTGAAACACATTAAGTGTTATAGAGAAAATTATGACATAGGTGCCTCAAGTTGAAAAAAAAACTGCTGTGTATCTTGTTGTAGTTGTCTGTTGCTGTTTTTTTTTTTTCAATTAAAAAAAAACAACTTTTTAACTAAAATATTCCATAAGTTAATTTGCAGCTATTTAATAGGGTAGCTAAGTGCAAATTGAGTTGATACCTAATTTTCCAGTTTTAAGGGTAATTTGTGCAGACGATAAAATATGTGGTTTTTGCCTGTTTTAAGATTCCAGTTTTAAATTAAACATGTGGTTTCTGCCCGCTTTAAGGTTATTCCAAGAACACAACGGCTTAAAAGTGACCGGAAAAATTGACAAAAAAACTTGGCAGCTAATGAACAAGCCGAGATGTGGAGTACCAGACATGGGGGAGATGAGGAGCCCCCCTAGACGGGCGACCTTCACCCCTCGCAAGATGAGGGTCAAGATGGATCGTCTGAGTGCGAGAAGTCGTAGCCTCGATCTGGGTGAGTTTATTTTTACACGCTTGACATTTGATATTGGTCAACATTTTAGATTGGATCTTTGGCAAATGGTAACATCAAATAATTGACAAAAGTTAACAATTGAATTTTGCAAATGTTAACATTTGAATAAGAAGAATTTGAATATTGATTTTTTAAATGCTAATATTTAAAGAAAAATGTTAGCTTTTTTAATTTTGACAAAATGTTAACATACACGACAGAAGAAACGCCTAAAAGATCCGGACGTAAAAGACGCGAGACGCTCCACAAGTGGGACAATAACGCTGTGACCTTTAACCCAAGAACCTTCTCCTACAGACTGCCTATTGATGCCCAAAAGTAAGTAAAAACGGTTCAAGTTGGCCAGGTATGCCATCTAGATGATGTCCGTTGTTGATCACACAGTGGGGTGTTTGTTTCAAGACGTCATCATATTGTAAAGATGAACGAATTGTGGTAGAAAAAAACATTACAATAGATTGCTATCGATTTCATGACTTAACTGTATCGATAAATCGTAGCATCGTAAGGTATAGGCTCCCTTACAGTCTCACTGTCACCTATAGTGGCAAACATAGACACACACTGACATTCATACTGATGTACACAGACATTCGGACACACACCAACATAGACACACAATCACAAGCATTCGGACACACGTACAGACACACATGGCAACACACACAGACAAACACACACACACACTTAGATACACTACATGAACGTGTTGACCCATACCCAGAAAAAATATTTTAAAACATCTAATCAATCTACCTTAATTAAAATTAGCTGGACCATCTTTTGGCAAACTATCGTAATATTAAAATAAAGTAGAAACTGTTAACAATTGAATACCTATAGCCGCTCAAGGTGGTGTGAAACTGCCGCTACCTAACGTTGTAACACCCAGAGGCGTAGCGACCCTTCCCGGCGCCCGAGGACAAACTTTCGATTTGCACCCCCCCCCACTCGAACTTTTCATTTGCACCCCCCCTCAAACTTTCGATTTGCACCCCCCCCCCCTCGAACTTTTGGTTTGCACCCCCCCCCTCAAACTTTCAATTTGGCGCCCCCCCCCTAAGGTCAGCGCCCGGGGACATGTGCCCCGCCCCCCCCCCCCCCCTCGCTACGCCTCTGGTAACACCGCTATGTATGTATGTATGTATGTCTATCAAAGGGTTGAGGATATGTGGGGCAGCATAATATACTCGCGTTGGCCTCGGGCACAAACATGCTTTCACCCCCCCCCCCCCCACCCCCGGGCTCTAATTGATGATAACATGAAGCCTGTCATAACATTTAATTGGTTTGAAAACCTGACTAATTTAAGTTATGAGCAACTATTTACGAGAAACATGCAGAGCAATTTAAAGCATGTCAAACATCTCGAACATTAAAATTTGGCGCTTTTTTTTTTCCGCCTTCAGGGCAAACCGTTTTCTTTTTCACTAGAAATGTCGTGTAAATGAACTCTAATTATCGTGTAAATTTCGGGCAAGAATCTTGTAAAATATCGTACAAATTTCATGTAAATATAGTACTAATGTCTAAACATAGCACTAATGAGATGTAAAAATCGAATAAATGAGTTTTCTTTTATAACAAGTTTATTTTATATTTTTATTATGATTTAACAGTTGTAAAAAAAAATGTCCGTCTTGTTTGTTGAACATCAGACAAATTTTTGCCGAGGCGTTCAGACGCTGGTCGATGCCCAGTCAGCTGACCGTGTCTAAATCATCGAAAGTTGGGGACATCGACATCATCTTCGCTAGCAGAAACCACGGAGATGGAGATGCTAACGCGTTTGATGGTAGAGGTAGGTGGTGCTAGTCTTGATGGTAGAGGTAGGTGGTGCTAGTCTTAATGGTAGAGGTAGGTGGTGCTAGTCTTAATGGTAGAGGTAGGTGGTGCTAGTCTAGATGGTAGAGGAAGGTGGTGCTGGTCTTAATAGGTAGGTGGTGCTAGTCTAGATGGTAGAGGTGGGTGGTGCTAGTCTTAAGAGGTAGGTGGTGGTAGTCTCGATGGTAGAGGTAGGTGGTGCTAGTCTAGATGGTAGAGGTAGGTGGTGCTAGTCTTGATGGTAGAGGTAGGTGGTGAAAGTCTAAATGGTAGAGGTATGTGGTGCTAGTCTTGATGGTAGAGGTATGTGGTGCTAGTCTTGATGGTAGAGGTAGGTGGTGCTAGTCTTGATGGTAGAGGTAGGTGGTGCTAGTCTTGATGGTAGAGGTAGGTGGTGCTAGTCTAGATGGTAGAGGTAGGTGGTGCTAGTCTTGATGGTAGAGGAAGGTGGTGCTGGTCTTAATAGGTAGGTGGTGCTAGTTTAGATGGTAGAGGTGGGTGGTGCTAGTCTTAATAGGTAGGTGGTGGTAGTCTCGATGGTAGAGGTAGGTGGTGCTAGTCTAGATGGTAGAGGTAGGTGGTGCTAGTCTTGATGGTAGAGGTAGGTGGTGCTAGTCTTGATGGTAGAGGTAGGGGGTGAAAGTCTAAATGGTAGAGGTATGTGGTGCTAGTCTTGATGGTAGAGGTAGCTGGTGCTAGTCTTGATGGTAGAGGTAGGTGGTGCTAGTCTTGATGGTAGAGGTAGGTGGTGCTAGTCTTGATGGTAGAGGTAGGTGGTGAAAGTCTAAATGGTAGAGGTATGTGGTGCTAGTCTTGATGGTAGAGGTATGTGGTGCTAGTCTTGATGGTAGAGGTAGGTGGTGCTAGTCTAGATGGTAGAGGTAGGTGGTGAAAGTCTAAATGGTAGATGTTGTGTTAGCTGTACTACTAAAGGTGCTCAATGTTTTTATTGAATTTTCCTCTAACATCGACAAAAATAGCCTTAAAAGTTCATGTAACACAATTGACTTTATGAAGTCACGCAGCAGAATGACTCCAGTCATGTGACACCTTTACTTCTCCAGGTATGCTTCTAGCACACGCCTACCCACCAGGTGATGTCGAGGTGTCAGGTGACATTCACTTTGACCTTGACGAAAACTGGGGCTGGAAGGTCAACCGGACCGACACGCATGACTTGATGATGGTCGCCATGCACGAGGCGGGGCACTCGCTGGGATTAGCTCACTCTAGAAACGTGAGTTACCTCACTCTAGAATATGAGTTACCTCACTCTAGAAACGTGAGTTACCTCACTCTAGAAACGTGAGTTACCTCACTCTAGAAACGTGAGTTACCTCACTCTAGAAACGTGAGTTACCTCACTCTAGAAACGTGAGTTAGTTACCTCACTCTAGAAACGTGAGTTACCTCACTCTAGAAACGTGAGTTACCTCACTCTAGAAACGTGAGTTACCTCACTCTAGAAACGTGAGTTACCTCACTCTAAAAACGTGAGTTACCTCACTCTAGAAACGTGAGTTACCTCACTCTAGAAACGTGAGTTAGTTACCTCACTCTAGAAACGTGAGTTACCTCACTCTAGAAACGTGAGTTACCTCACTCTAGAAACGTGAGTTACCTCACTCTAGAAACGTGAGTTACCTCACTCTAAAAACGTGAGTTACATCACTCTAGAAACGTGAGTTACCTCACTCTAGAAACGTGAGTTACCTCACTCTAGAAACGTGAGTTAGTTACTTCACTCTAGAAACGTGAGTTACCTCACTCTAGAAACGTGAGTTAGTTACCTCACTCTAGAAACGTGAGTTACCTCACTCTAGAAACGTGAGTTACCTCACTCTAGAAACGTGAGTTACCTCACTCTAGAAACGTGAGTTACCTCACTCTAGAAACGTGAGTTAGTTACCTCACTCTAGAAACGTGAGTTACCTCACTCTAGAAACGTGAGTTAGTTACCTCAGTCTAGAAACGTGAGTTAGTTACCTCACTCTAGAAACGTGAGTTAGTTACCTCACTCTAGAAACGTGAGTTAGTTACCTCACTCTAGAAACGTGAGTTACCTCACTCTAGAAACGTGAGTTAGTTACCTCACTCTAGAAACGTGAGTTAGTTACCTCACTCTAGAAACGTGAGTTACCTCACTCTAGAAACGTGAGTTAGTTACCTCACTCTAGAAACGTGAGTTAGTTACCTCACTCTAGAAACGTGAGTTACCTCACTCTAGAAACGTGAGTTAGTTACCTCACTCTAGAAACGTGAGTTAGTTACCTCACTCTAGAAACGTGAGTTACCTCACTCTAGAAACGTGAGTTAGTTACCTCACTCTAGAAACGTGAGTTACCTCACTCTAGAAACGTGAGTTAGTTACCTCACTCTAGAAACGTGAGTTAGTTACCTCACTCTAGAAACGTGAGTTACCTCACTCTAGAAACGTGAGTTAGTTACCTCAGTCTAGAAACGTGAGTTAGTTACCTCACTCTAGAAACGTGAGTTAGTTACCTCACTCTAGAAACGTGAGGAGATATGTTTTGTTATAGAGAGGGAGAGGGGAGAAAGGTTTTGTTAAAGGGAGGGAGAGGGGAGAAAGGTTTTGTTAAAGAGAGGGAGAGAGGAGAAAATGTTATGTTAAAGAGAGGGAGAGAGGAGAAAGGTTTTGTTAAAGGGAGGGAGAGAGGAGAAAGGTTTTGTTAAAGAGAGGGAGAGAGGAGAAAGGTTTTGTTAAAGAGAGGGGAGAGAGGAGAAAATGTTATGTTAAAGAGAGGGAGAGAGGAGAAAGGTTTTGTTAAAGGGAGGGAGAGGGGAGAAAGGTTTTGTTAAAGAGAGGGAGAGAGGAGAAAGGTTTTGTTAAAGAGAGGGGAGAGAGGAGAAAAGGTTATGTTAAAGAGAGGGAGAGAGGAGAAAAGGTTATGTTAAAGGCAGTCCATCTCCACAGAGAAACGACATCATGTTCGCCTCGTACTTGGACTACGACCCTGATCCACAACTCAACTCTGGCGACATCGCTATTTTACAGAAACTTTACGGTAAGCTGACGTGCTATTTTACAGAAACTTTACGGTAAGCTGACGTCACTGTTTTACAGAAACTTTACGGTAAGCTGACGTCACTATTTTACAGAAACTTTACGGTAAGCTGACGTCACTTTTTTACAAGGCGGACTAATTAGGGTGATGTAACCCAAAACAAGTTAATTAAAAAGTCTAGTGACAATTTTAGCGCAATTTCCTTATGTTATCTAAAAATAGCTCTGTCGTAGCGTAAATCAAGAGCAGGGTTAGTAAAACCATTGGTTAGTTATTAAAACGTTTTTTATTTTTAAAAATTTTCAGTATTTTACATGTTTTATTTACAATAGAGTTACATGACTAAAAACCATTGCACGCCTAGCTACTGAACGTGATGACGAAGCCATAGAACGTGATGGTGCAGCTATTGAACGTGATGACGCGTGTGGTGTGGTTGGAAAAAATGCCTACTAATTCGGTCCAAATTTTAATTAATTCAAAAAATTTTTTGTGACCGAACGAAAGGATATTTTTGAAAACTTTCTTCGGCAATATTGTTCTAAATTATGGCAGGAATCGATTGGTACATGTTTCAAGTCGCTAAGTGGTCTGGTTGCCGAGATATGGGCCAAAAACTGCATTTTTTCGAGGTTTTTTGGCTTTTCTGGGAAATCCATGAAAGAAACCCGGAATTTTTATGGCCTATGTTCATCCTCGTAACTTGCTTAACATAATTGCTTTTGGAACTAGTCATCGATATTGCTTTGTTGAGGAGGAGATACGACTTAAAGCCCGGACACACATTCATCCATACATTCATTCATCCATTCATTCATCCATCCATTCCCAGAAATGACGAGTTAATAAACGCAATTCTCCAGAATGGAAATTGCGCTAAAAATGTCGCCTATTCCTGCCAAATGTGTTGTGATGTAACCCAAAAATGTCGCCTATTCCCCAGGTAAACGACCAGGTTTTGTCCAGTCGCCGAGGAAAAAAAAATTCTTTGATAAAAAAAACAAAAAGCTGCCTAAATCTTGTCGGATAAATTTTAACGACGTTTTTGTAGGTAAGTCAAGCATTGTCTACTGACGTCAAATGTTTTTAAAAAATCTAATTTCTTAACTTTATTTAGTAGAACCTCGGTCTGAATTGTTTCTTTCGACCCGGAAGTGTTTGTAATTCCTCTTTGTTTGAGCTTCATTAATATTCTTATGTACCTGTAGATTCGAAGTGTTAGGTAGTGGATACCCGTGGACATGACTGACCAAGTGTCAGATGACCCATGGACATGACTGACCAAGTGTCAGATGACCCCTAGATATGACTGACCAAGTGTCAGATGACCCCTGGACATGACTGACCAAGTGTCAGATGACCCCTAGATATGACTGACCAAGTGTCAAGTAGAGGTGACACACGGACATGACTGACCAAGTGTCAGATAACCCCTGGGCATGACTGACCAAATGTCAGATGACCCCTGGACATGACTGACCAAGTGTCAGATAACCCCTGGACATGACTGACCAAGTGTCAGATGACCCCTGGACATGACTGATCAAGTGTCAGATGACCCCTGGACATGACTGATCAAGTGTCAGATGACCCCTGATATGGCTGACTCAACTGACCTCTGGACATGACTGATTCTGCCACTGGACCACAGACAAACCAAAAGTTAAAATACGCCAATGATGAGCCAAAGCAAACATGAAATGTACTCCTCTGTTTACGTATCCAGGGCATAGAGGAAGTATTTTAAGGTTAGGTTAACCTGTCACCCCCTCCTGTGACATAGGCCGCTGACAAGAGTTTTCCAGGCATCTCTGTCCTGGGCTATGATTGGTAAGGTTAGGTTAACCTTGGTGTCTTCTTCTTCCAGGTCACTTCTCCAGATCTTCCTTGGTCTCTTTTCCTTTAGCTCCGTGGATTCAAAGTCTTGTTATGCTGGATACAGGCTCCTGAGTATCTGGCCAATCCATGTCCATCTGTCTTGTTATGCTGGATACAGGCTCCTGAGTATCTGGCCAATCCATCTCCATCTGTCTTGTTATGCTGGATACAGGCTTCTTGAGTATCTGGCCAATCCATCTGTCTTGTTATGCTGGATACAGGCTCCTGAGTATCTGGCCAATCCATCTCCATCTGTCTTGTTATGCTGGATACAGGCTCCTGAGTATCTGGTCAATCCATCTCCATCTGTCTTGTTATGCTGGATACAGGCTCCTGAGTATCTGGCCAATCCATCTCCATCTGTCTTGTTATGCTGGATACAGGCTCCTGAGTATCTGGCCAATCCATCTGTCTTGTTATGCTGGATACAGGCTCCTGAGTATCTGGCCAATCCATCTGTCTTGTTATGCTGGATACAGGCTCCTGAGTATCTGGCCAATCCATCTCCATCTGTCTTGTTATGCTGGATACAGGCTCCTGAGTATCTGGCCAATCCATCTGTCTTGTTATGCTGGATACAGGCTCCTGAGTATCTGGCCAATCCATCTCCATCTGTCTTGTTATGCTGGATACAGGCTCCTGAGTATCTGGCCAATCCATCTGTCTTGTTATGCTGGATACAGGCTCCTGAGTATCTGGCCAATCCATCTCCATCTGTCTTGTTATGCTGGATACAGGCTCCTGAGTATCTGGCCAATCCATCTGTCTTGTTATGCTGGATACAGGCTCCTGAGTATCTGGCCAATCCATCTCCATCTGTCTTGTTATGCTGGATACAGGCTCCTGAGTATCTGGCCAATCCATCTGTCTTGTTATGCTGGATACAGGCTCCTGAGTATCTGGCCAATCCATCTGTCTTGTTATGCTGGATACAGGCTCCTGAGTATCTGGCCAATCCATCTCCATCTGTCTTGTTATGCTGGATACAGGCTCCTGAGTATCTGGCCAATCCATCTGTCTTGTTATGCTGGATACAGGCTCCTGAGTATCTGGCCAATCCATCTGTCTTGTTATGCTGGATACAGGCTCCTGAGTATCTGGCCAATCCATCTCCATCTGTCTTGTTATGCTGGATACAGGCTCCTGAGTATCTGGCCAATCCATCTGTCTTGTTATGCTGGATACAGGCTCCTGATTATCTGGCCAATCCATCTCCATCTGTCTTGTTATGCTGGATACAGTGAGTATCTGGCAAATCCATCTCCATCTGTCTTGTTATGCTGGATACAGGCTTCTGAGTATCTGGCCAATCCATCTCCATCTGTCTTGTTATGCTGGATACAGGCTCCTGAGTATCTGGCCAATCCATCTGTCTTGTTATGCTGGATACAGTGAGTATCTGGCCAATCCATCTCCATCTGTCTTGTTATGCTGGATACAGGCTCCTGAGTATCTGGCCAATCCATCTCCATCTGTCTTGTTATGCTGGATACAGGCTCCTGAGTATCTGGCCAATCCATCTGTCTTGTTATGCTGGATACAGTGAGTATCTGGCCAATCCATCTGTCTTGTTATGCTGGATACAGTGAGTATCTGGCCAATCCATCTGTCTTGTTATGCTGGATACAGGCTTCTGAGTATCTGGCCAATCCATCTCCATCTGTCTTGTTATGCTGGATACAGGCATCTGAGTATCTGGCAAATCCATCTCCATTTTCTTTGTAGGATCTCTTCTTCAGCTGGCAGTTGGTTTGTCTGTTGCCATAGTACCTCATTTCTGATGGTGAAAAGCCAACGTCTTCAAAAATCTTTCTGAGGAATGTATTTTCTGCTTATTTGTGGCAGTTATTCTCCATGTCTGTCTAGACTATCAAAAACCTTCTTGTAATCTAGGAAGTTAATGCACAAAAAGGATTCGCAAGGTAGCAATTTGGTCTATACATGACCTTTCCTTCCTAAAGCCCGTCTGTTGATCTCGAATTTGGGGGTCTATCGTTTCCTTCATCCTGTTTGATAATATTCTGTTGAAGACATTGCCTGGGATGGACAAAGTGTTAATCCTGTGCAGTCAGAGCATGCACCAAGATCGCCTTTTTTTTTTGAAGTTTTATGAGTAGAATTTTAAACTATTTTCGGGAACCAGAAGTGGTACTTTATACTCTAATTCCAATTTCTAAAATACTGATAACTTGAGTATCGTGTCAGTTGGGTGCTAGTTCTATTAAATTTTGAATATTTCCTCTATTTCCGATTTCTTTTTAAAGTCATACTTTTTAAAGGAATGTATTCATAGAACTTTTCACCTCTAGATCTATGTGTTTTCTCAAACTTCCTTATTTCTACAGCCCGACTTTACTGGGAGCCCCATAACAATCTCTATTGTTATGTAAGAATATATGAGAAAGTTTATGGGAGCTTGCATTATTTTAAATGTGTAATCTAAAATATTTTTGCTTTATAGTTGTAATTTTCTCACTAATGAGTATTCGTTGAAAATGAGTGATTTGAAAAAGTTATTTTTATTTCATTTACTTGCGGTTATTTTCGGGTATTTCAGTTGAAAACGGTTGGATGAATTTGTAACGAGCATCGATACCGTAAAGATCTCTCCCCTTTTTCCACTCGTTAATTACCAGCTCTAATGCTGGCAAACACTCAATGTAATTTAACGAACCGTCGTTGGCCTTGATGTTAATTTTTTAAATGTAGAGCAGGTATCATCAAGCACCCAGTCAAAATATTAACCGGTTGATTTTTTTTTTTACTTTTGAAAAATAAGTTTTTTATGTTGAATGATCTACTTTCTGCGGCTAACGTAGGGCAACAACATGTGAGCTATTAATAGCTGGGGGGTCAGTGTACTCACGTCTAGGGGCGCCAGGTGCCGCTCGCACCCCATGACTTGGGCACCAATAAAATGGAGTCAAGTGACCCCCCCCCCTCCCCCCCCCCACACGAACACACACACGTACACCAACCACACTGGTTTCTTATTATGAGTGAGGACATTTTCAATCTAAGCAATTAAAATTATCTTCCTGATTAATTAGGTCACAACTAGCACACTGCGTCCATCGTCGCGCACCACAAGAGCTTTTCGTCAAAGATAAATATTTCTGTAGATGTGACTAGTCAAGGCTTTTGATGTTGTCTGCAAGTCTTCCTATGAATATTAGATAAGCAATCGTTCATGGTGCAGAAAATATGGCTTGATATGACGGTAGAACGAAAGTTTCGAGTTCGGATCCCGGGTTTGAGTCTGTATGTCTTCCTGGGGTTCACCCAGCTCTAATGGGTACCTGACTCACGTCAGGGAAAGTAAAGGTGACTGGGCATAGTGACGACTTCAATATCGCTTCGTATTCCAAGATAACAGAAACAAGTGAACTCTACTTCATGTGTCCTATTATTATTATGTGTTATCAGGTCCGAAATGGTAACTTTAGTTGTGTTTTTTACTGCCATACCTAATATCATTACTTAACTTTTTTTTTAATTTTTATAGTTTCAACCACTTTTAACTTGAGCAAATCCTCTCATGGCAGGGCCGAACAAGGAAAATTACGTCATTTCCGGGAAAAACATTTACCAGATTACAAACAAGGGCGTGCTGCCAGGCTACCCAGTGCACATAGGTCACGTGTTTCCCGGCGCACCAACCAACGCCGCTGTTGTCTTCTACGTCAATGATATCAAAAAAACATTTTTCTTAAAAGGTGAGAATCGCTAGGGTTTTTACAAGCATGATTTTTTAGTATTCATACCTTTCTCATCCATACCTTTCTCATCCATACCTTTCTCATCCATACCTTTCTCATTCATACCTTTCTCATCCATACCTTTCTCATTCATACATTTCTCATTCATACCTTTCTCATTCATACCTTTCTCATTCATACCTTTCTCATTCATACCTTTCTCATTCATACCTTTCTATGAGTAGTGGGAGAAAAAATAGCGTACCAGAAATTCAGTTTCCCAAAAATGACTGTGTGAGTAGTGAGTAAACGTTGATTCGTGTGTCTGATAAAAAAAATAGTGGGAGTGATCTCCCCTTAAACTTTCTCGAATACACTTATAGAACACAAGGGGGGGGGGGGGGGGGGGTGGCAACTCGGGGTATAGACATGACTTTTTATCAATTTTTAATTACTTAAACTTTTTTATATAGAATAGAATCTCATAGAAAAAATAATTGCGCACCAAGTGAACAGCAAACACTGTGTGTATAATAGTGCAGAATATTATTACTTTATCAATTTCTATGCGCATTTTTTTAGAAATAAAAAATGACGTAAAGTACTACTTCCGTTCACCGGAAATGACTCAAAATTTTAGAAAAGGCAGAGAATTAAATTTCGTCTTTTCATCTGAAACAGTAGTCAAGTTATAGGCTTTTGAAATAGCAAAAGTAGAATAAGCTCTACTTCCGGTTACCGGAAATCACTGAAAAGTTAATACAGAACTACAAATTTGCTATAGTAATTATATATAAAATTACATCTATCTAGCTGTAACGGTACTAAACTTACCGTGTTCACAGACACACGGACACACAGACACACAGACACACACACAGACACACACACACACATACACACACATACACACCAGGGGCGGAACTACAGTGCCGCCAGACCCCGCAATGCGGGGGGGCCCAGGCCGATTGGGGCCCAAAAATCCTGGCTAAATTATACATTTTTTTTTTAATTTAAATAAAAAAAAATTAGGTGGATGTCGAGTTATCTTTCTTCTACAGTTACAAACAAACACGATAGTCGGCAAACGTCTTTGAGAAAAATGCACAGACTATAGCTCGAGAGACCGCCAGACATATAGACAACTTCAAAGACGCAACCTACCGTTCTTTTTTAGTGGCGTCGATTAGGAGAACAAAAAAGCTTTGAAAATCGAGCTGGGGAAATGTTGCGGCGACTATCCTGGTCTTATAGATGACCGGAAAAAGTCGGCGCTATTGATGTAGATGTTCATCGGCGCTTTCTTGTCCCCTTCCCTTGAACCTTCCCAACTCTCTACCCTCCCCCCCCCCCCCCATCCCTCTAACCTCTACCCCTCACCACACCCTTACTTTTACAATAAGATGTAATGCATAGATTAACGAACCGTCTATGAACTACTGAACTGTAAACTGACCACTTCTGCACATTTTGTTAAAGACACTAGTCAGTAGTTGTTCATTTACCTGATGAAGTATTTCGTTGACGAATCTAATTCACACAACAAGGAAGGTAAGACTCGTCTTTATATTATTAATCGTTTTATAATTAGTACACATATTAATGGAACATTAGTTATTAACACTAAATACATTAAAGTTAAATTTTTTTAGGATACAATGATCTAGCTTTTAAGCCTAAAAATAACCAAAAGATCTATACAGGGGCGGAACTACAGTGCCGCCAGACCCCGCAATGCGGGTGGGGGGCGGGTGGGGGGCGGGTGGGGGGGGGCAGGCCGTTTAGGGGCCCACTGCTGACCATAATAGTTAGTATTTTTTTTAATTTTGAATTTAATTTTCGTGCATTTTTGCCTTGATATTTAGTTTGTAAAAGAAAAACACTGTAGCTGCGGTACGATTATCTTTATTTTACAGTCACTATACCACGCTCTTCAGCAAAAAAATAAAATCCATTACACAAAATACAGTGTAAAATATAGGCAACGCTTCAAATTTGAATGACACATTTGACTCGTTGCCCCCCTTTGATAGCTAAATAGAGGACACGTAACTGTTTGACCGATCCTCCAAAGTGTACTGTGGCGGATGGGGCAGGGGATGGGGATCAAATTTCTTTTTATTTATAGTTGTATTTTTTAAGGCCGTCAAGGCCGAGTTCTATTTCCCCACAATCAAACACACGCTGTCGCCGGCAAAATTCTTTTTAAAAAAACAACAAAGACCATAGCACGAGAAGCCGCTACATATGAAGTGGCTTTCATGATGCGCGGTTCTACTTTGCGGCATAAGTTAGGGACCCGCCGAAATCCATTGTACATTTTTCAATGTTAATATGTGTTTGTGATAGTGGTTGAATTTGTATTCTGTACTATCTTGAATCCTACAAATAATAAAAAAGAATATAATACTAGAAACTTCGTTTTTATATACGTTTACTTGTTTTTTACTTTTACAAGAAATATCATAGTAAACTTTTAAGGCCTATACTTGGAATTATCTCCCCTGAGTAAGTTTTTTAATGGGCGGTGGTACATAGGCGCTTTGTTGTCTCTTTCAAGATTTTTCCCGAGCCGACCCCCATCCCACCCCTCTTTTTTAGCCTCGCAAGTATCGAGTAGACCAATGTATCGTTTATGAACTACTTCCTAACCGTACGATTCACCACTTTAGCACATTTTGTCTGACGTTAGACAGCACTAGTCAACATATATTGATTTATTTGCATAGTATTAGTATCAGTACTATTAGGCACATCTAATTCACAAAACAAGGAAGGTAAGATTATTTTTGATATAATTATTTAGAAATTAATTAGAACGTTTAAAATTAATTGAACATTATTATATAATTAATAGTCAATTACTATTTATAAATGACGTTATTGAGGAGGGGGTGTGTGAGGGTCTGGCTTTTTGTTAGTCGTTAAAAAAATGTGACGTCATTTGTGGATCCCCCCCCCCCCCCTAAATCAGAAGGTTATCCGACGCGTGAGCTGGCCACATACAGTTGTGCATGTGAAAAACATTTTTCTGTCTATTTTGCATTACTCCATATTTGAGGACAGCCCAGGGGAGGAACTACAGTGCCGCCAGACCCCGCAATGCCTGGGAGGGGGGGGGGGGGGAACAAGCCGTTTAGGGGGCCCACAGCCGCCCATAAAAAAAAATTTATAGTTAAAATTATTTTTCTTGCATTTTTGACCTGATGGTTGTTTTGAAAAAGAATACTGTAGGTGTGGTTGGAGTATCTTTATTCTATAGACACAATCCCACGCACTTGTTTATTCTTTTTCCTACAAACACACGCTGTTGTCGGCAAAATTCTTTTGAAAAAAAATCAATTGCGCGAGAGATCGCTAGATATTAAGACGGCATTTTGAGACCATCCCAAATTTGGTACTGATGGATAAAATCACATTGGTGCTTTGTTGTCCCTTTAAGTTCCTTTCTCAGACCTCCCCTCCAGCTCTTAGCCTTACAAGAAGCGAATAGATAGCGCCTCAACAACTAAGCTGGCTCATATCGGTGGTAGTGTAGACAAACTAGCGCTCCAACAACTAATATCCAAGAAATAAAGTGCCTACATTGTTTACGTTTAATAACCACTGTTCTAGAGAACAAGGCAGACGTCTCAAATGAATACACGAATGATAACGTGTTATATATATATATATATATATATATATATATATATATATATATATATATATATATATATATACATATATATATATATATATATATATATATATATATATATATATATATATATATATATATATATATATATATATAAATTAGTTTCGTCACTGGCAACTTGATAGTGGTTTTGTAAGTAACAAACAGAATACAGATCTAATACAGTAGTTATGTTATATAGTAGCTAAGACATGCTGTTGCGTAAATTTTTTTTTTTAAAATGAACACAGCTGTAGTGTGAAAGATAGGAAAACGTTCAAACAACTTGCATAAATTATTTCCCTTTTTCAAATAGTCAAATAAGGGTGCTCAAAAACTCTTTTTAATAATCAATTTAAAAAGCAATTACTTATCTTAATTATTATTTTTAAAAAAAAGTACTAAAGAATGATATAGTATAAAAATGAAACGTAGTTAAAGTTAATAATATAAATACAAAAAAAAACATAAAAATAAACATAACACGAGACACCATTACTTATACAAAGCTTCATACACTTTTGACCGACTTAATGATTAGAAGTATTTTCTATACATGAAAACAGAGATTTTTTCAAAACAGACCAATGCACTCATACACATGACATGCTGTTGTGATTAGATTTAATTGAATTTTTTTTTCAAAACTCGATCAGGCTAGAAAGGAGTATCCTATATTCGTATTGTGTTTGAGTGTATATATATATATATATATATAAATATATATATATATATATATATATATATATATATATATATATATATATATATATATATATATATATATATATATATATATATATATATATATATATATATATATATATATATATACATATATAGGGGGGCCCAAAAATTTTTTTTGCGGGGTGGCCCATTTTTTCTAGTTCCGCCACTGATACACACATACGAACCAAATTGCTAAACTATGTTTTTCCGACTCAGGAAGGTGTAAAAGACGAGATTTCTGAAAATCTCGATTTCGATTTTGTGCTCGATTACAAGACTTCCTCTATACTTCGTATACGAGAAAGTAAAAATCATATTTTAGACATCATTTTTACTCGAGTTTGGTAAAAAAAATCATGTTTTAGGCATCAAGTTTTGACTCATGTGTCTGATAAAAAAAAATCATCATGTTTAGGCACGAAGATTTGGCGGTTCACCAACCACAGCCTAGACCCCGGCTACCCCCAAGAGTCCAAGTCAACTTTCCTGGAAAAACCCCGGGCCGCGCTGTCTACCATCGACAGTCGGGGCGATGTGGTCGTGTTGATGTTTGGGGTAGGTGTTGTAGCCGTCACAACTTGTATGTGAAGTGTGTGTTGTATCTATCATGTCTTACATGTTAACAGTGTGAGTTTTACTATTAAATTAAGGATTATGATACAGAACAGATTATTATTTTTAATTTACAAGGAACAAAGTTCCAAGTGGTTGTGACTATGTATATGTGTGGGTCTGTGCGTGTGTGTGTATGTGTCTGTGCATGTGTGTGTGTCTGTGTCTGTGCCTGCGTGTGTGTGTGTGTATTTGTGTGTGCACGTGCGTGTGCGTGTCTGTTTGCGTGGGTGCGTGGGTGTGTCTGTGCCTGTGTGTGTATCTGTGTGTGTGTTTGTGTGTGTGTGTGCGTGCGTGTGTGTTTGTGTGTGAGATGGCGTGTATGACCGCCTACACGACTCTGCTCACCTTCTGCCATCAGAAAACAAAGATGTGGCGCTGGAACTTTGACCTGGAGACCGTCAACGGCAACTACTACCCCATCTCGAGCTACTGGTACGGTCTGCCGGCACAGGTCGATGCTGCCGTCGAATGGTCGGACCGGTACATTTATTTCTTCAAGAAAAACAAGTAGGTCTTGTGCGACTTCTAGGCCAGTTTCTTACAAAACATAGAAGTAGGCGAGGTCGTAATTAATTGAACTTATTTAGGAGTAGAAATTTCTACTTGCTGAGCAAAAGTCTGTTTCATGCAACATTGTTTCAACTAAACGTATTTCTGATACTGTGCTCTTTCTACATTGGGGTCATCTATAAATGACGTCACACTCGTATGGGGGAGGGGGGGGGGGTCCGAAATTTTGTGACGATGCGTGATGGTGGGGAGGAGGGGGGGGGGGGTCAGATGTTGCGACGTCACATTTTTGCATTATAAAAAAGCAATGTTAGAAAACGAATTTTAGACGTTTTTCGCGTTTTAGATAACTGTTTTAATAAATTGTAATAGTTTGGACAAGATTTTGGAAAAATATCGATGTTTTTAAAAAATCCAACTGCAATTTATGAGGGGGGTTGTAGGTTGAGGTGTGACGTCATTTTAGGGGGGGGGGGGTCTGGTGTTATGTGACGACGTGTGACGGAGGGGAAGGGGAGGTAAAAATCGTCCAAAAAAAGCGTGACGTCATTTATGGATGACCCCACTCGTACATATTACATTCGTTCATGTTACATTTATTCATGCTACATTTTGTCATGCTACATTTACCCCCATGCTACATATCTCTTATGCTCCATGTGCCCACCCCACACGTGTCCAGACTACATTCCACCACACACCTGTTTGCCCACACGTGTCCAGACTACATTCCACCACACCTGTTTGCCCACCCTACACGTGTCCAGACTACATTCCACCTGACACCTGTTTGCCAACCTTAGACGTGTCCAGACTACATTCCACCTGACACCTGTTTGCCCACACGTGTCCAGACTACATTCCACCTGACACCTGTTTGCCCACACGTGTCCAGACTACATTCCACCTGACACCTGTTTGCCCACACGTGTCCAGACTACATTCCACCACACACCTGTTTGCCCACACTACACGTGTCCAGACTACATTCCAGCACACCTGTTTGCCCACACGTGTCCAGATTACATTCCACCACAATTGTTTGCCCACACCTGTCCAGACTACATTCCACCACACACCTGTTTGCCCAACCCACACCTGTCCAGACTACATTCCACCACACACCTGTTTGCCCACACCTGTCCAGACTACATTCCACCACACACCTGTTTGCCCACACCTGTCCAGACTACATTCCACCACACACCTGTTTGCCCACACATGTCCAGACTACATTCCACCACACTATTGTTTGCCCACCCACACGTGTCCAGACTACATTCCACCACACTTGTTTGCCCACCCTACACATGTCCACATTCCACCTGACACCTGTTTGCCCACACGTGTCCAGACTACATTCCATCTGACACCTGTTTGCCCACACCTGTCCAGACTACATTCCACCACACACCTGTTTGCCCACACATGTCCAGACTACATTCCACCACACACCTGTTTGCCCACACATGTCCAGACTACATTCCACCACACACCTGTTTGCCCACACCTGTCCAGACTACATTCCACCACACACCTGTTTGCCCACACATGTCCAGACTACATTCCACCACACACCTGTTTGCCCACACCTGTCCAGACTACATTCCACCACACACCTGTTTGCCCACACATGTCCAGACTACAAACCACCACACACCTGTTTGCCCACACGTGTCCAGACTACATTCCATCACACACCTGTTTGCCCACACCTGTCCAGACTACATTCCACCACACCTGTTTGCCCACACGTGTCCAAACTACATTCCACCACACCTGTTTGCCCACACTACACGTGTACAGACTACATACCAGCACACACCTGTTTGCCCACACTACACGTGTCCAGACTACACTCCACCTGACACCTGTTTGCCCACCCTACACATGTCCACATTCCACCTGACACCTGTTTGCCCACACGTGTCCAGACTACATTCCACCTGACACCTGTTTGCCCACACGTGTCCAGACTACATTCCTCCTGACACCTGTTTGCCCACACGTGTCCAGACTACATTCCACCACACCTGTTTGCCCACACGTGTCCAGACTACATTCCACCACACCTGTTTGCCCACACATGTCCAGACTACATTCCACCACACCTGTTTTCCCACACGTGTCCAGACTACATTCCACCACACACCTGTTTGCCCACACGTGTCCAGACTACATTCCACCTGACACCTGTTTGCCCACACGTGTCCAGACTACATTCCATCTGACACCTGTTTGCCCACACCTGTACAGACTACATTCCACCTGACACCTGTTTGCCCACCCTACACATGTCAAGACTACATTCCACCACACCTGTTTGCCCACACGTGTCCAGACTACATTCTAACACACACCTGTTTGCCCACCGTACACATGTCCAGACTACATTCCACCACACCTGTTTGCCCACACGTGTCCAGACAACATTCCACCTGACACCTGTTTGCTCACACGTGTCCAGACTACATTCCACCACACACCTGTTTGCCCACCCTACACATGTCAAGACTACATTCCACCACACCTGTTTGCCCACACGTGTCCAGACTACATTTCACCACACACCTGTTTGCCCACACTACACATGTCAAGACTACATTCCACCACACCTGTTTGCCCACACGTGTCCAGACTACATTCCACCTGACACCTGTTTGCCCACACGTGTCCAGACTACATTCCACCACACACCTGTTTGCCCACACGTGTCCAGACTACATTCCACCACACACCTGTTTGCCCACACGTGTCCAGACTACATTTCACCACACACCTGTTTGCCCACACTACACATGTCAAGACTACATTCCACCACACCTGTTTGCCCACACGTGTCCAGACTACATTCCACCTGACACCTGTTTGCCCACACGTGTCCAGACTACATTCCACCACACACCTGTTTGCCCACACTGCCAGACTACATTCCACCTGACACCTGTTGCAGGTACTACAAGGTGAGCAAACACCAGAAGGTTGTACTACCGGACTACCCGCAGATGTCAGGACCAGCCTGGCTGGGGGGTGAATGTGGGACGGCCAGGAAATAACAGGCACCAGCAACCCCAGAGACCACTCACGCCCACACCTACATCCCGCATGTGCAAGGTTGAACAGCCCGGTCATCAGACATCATGAAAAGCCCATTCATTAAACATCATGAAAATGCCTATTCATCAAACATCATGAAATGCCCATTCATCAGAAATCAGGAAAAGCCTATATCATCAGGGAACTATTTATTTCTGATTCGTGTCTAAAGACTTACCACTGTGTAGAGTGATTAGCACACGTGACTCAATCTAACTGATCGTCTGGAATTATCTGACGTCAGTTATTCGGTGTTTTAGTGTCGATAGATTGACTTGCTTTAAAAAAAAATATTTATGAAAAAATGTGGTCATCACATTGGTCAGTGCGGGTCAGTGGGTTCGTTCAGTCACTACACCACGTGACCCAGCCGTAAGTGTACGGTGTCTTGATCTCACTGGTCGAGTTGTCAGTTCCTGGCTGTGGTCAGTAACAACAAGCCCTGATCACGTGACATTTTGATGCATCAATTGTAACTGTGGCCATGCTATTTGATACAGTAATTATGTTTTGGTTTTTAAGAAAGCAAAAAACTAGACGTGTCCAAAACTACACGCCTCCTCCTCCCCCCCCCCCCCTCCCGCTCTTTGAGATCAAATTATACAACCCAACAATATGACATGTAACCTCCCAGCTCATCACACAGAACGTAATACAGCAAGAATTATATCACAACTTAAGATAAGAGCCCCCCCCCCCCCCACACACACACACATACAAAAGGACTATTTTTGTAACCGACTTTTGAAATGCAAAATAACTGCAGAAGTGCAGCTTTAAAAAAAAATCCTCCCCCTCCTCAACACAAGGTCACAAAGTCCGCCTTCACCCCTACCCAATACAACATCACAAAGTCCGACCTCACCCCCCCCCCCCCCTTCTCCGTCGACAAGATTCTAGCGTAATTTATTGATAGCCCCTTAGTTGATACCGAAATTGTTCAGTAATTTTTCAAATGCCATGACTGGCCACAGGTCCATTCTCATGTTCTATATTGTTTATGAAAGTGAAAATTATTTATTTATTGTTAAATTATTTCTATCGTGGAACTTGTTAAATATTTATTTGTGATATGACTTAACATTCGTTTCATTTGCATGAAATGTTTTTTTCTCATCCGGTTTCATACACTAACTGTGAAGTTGTTTTTAACAGAACTCGAATCTTGATTGTTTTTTTTCTAAACTATGACCAGTTACGTCACGGATTTTGTGGCGTGACGATAATTTTGTAAAATTTTGAAATGAAATGGCAACATGTCCGCACATAATAAAAGTAGACAAAATTGCAGTTATTTTGTATTTGAACGAGTCGGAAATTATCCCCAACTAATTTAGAGGTGCTGGTGGTAATGGCGCATCTTGTGTTGTTGGGGCTCGTCAAACTTGTATTATTTTAAAACGACCACATTGTTTTCATTGTCTAATTAACACGTTCAATTTTGACAAGTAACATAGGCTTAAATCTATATTATAAATCATTTTGCTTGGACAGAATACCTAAAACCATTTTGTTTCTTTGATTATTATTTAAAATAAAATATAAAGAATTGTTTTTAAATAAAGATTGACTACTCTATAGACTACTTTACATTAGCTTTATTTCAACAGTAGGCTTACATCCAGCTTTACAATGTTTGTAACATATATATATACATACATATATACATATATATAAAATAAAAATTATATATTTGTATATATATATATATGTATATATATATATATATATATATATATATATATATATATATATATATATATATACATATGTATATCATTGTCTGCCTCAAATAGTAATTTAACCCAAATGTGCATATTTCAAGGATGATTTAGAGCCACTGATAGATGCTAAATACAGCATCTCTTTTCTTTTTTTTTTTTTAGTTTTTTTTCTATTCAAATTAGGTTTCACAAAATAACTACATATTAAAATTTAATATGAGTTTTAAGAAATCTTATTGCGATCCGTGGCGTATTTTGCTATGTAGTGTCTTATTTATATTTTTTGTTGTGTTGCAAAGTATTGACAGTGTTATCATTGTGTTGTGCATTTCAAAATGTGCCTTTCTGACAATTTGTGCTAAGAAAACTTTTTACTGTTATTATAGCATTACCAGACTTGTTACATCCTATAAGAATGGCAATCTCAGTTGTGTACAAATACAGCAGTTTATTACAAAATGAATCTCTCTTGTCCAGAGTAAAAATATGGCCACTAGTCTCAACTGTAGCTTTTGTCAGCTCAGCTGTGGCCAAAAAACACGCACATAATAATTTATATATATATATACATGCACAAATATATGTATAAATATATATAGAGATATATATATATATGCATATGTAAATATAAATTCTATACAAATATACATGTTTTTTTTTTCCAACGAAGGCCTTTGGTCGACACTAAGCAAAATTAGATTTAATTATTAACAGGTTTTGAAGTGTATTAAGGTGTATTGTATTCCATGTGCTACAAATATATTGTTTGTATTTAATGTAAGGTAAGTGATTAATAAAATTTCTGTTTAAACTTTCTTTTAATTTATTTCATCTTTTCAGTGTAAACTGACTAAAAAAAATCATTTTTTAAATGTAAAATGGGCACTCATGTTGCAAAATATCTTTAGTTTATTATCAAACTGTACCTATTTGATTTTCCTATGTAAGAACTAATTAATTTTTCACAGGCAAGTAAAACAAAGAAGAAATGCATCATCAGTTTATTCACATAGTGTTCTGTCAAAAAGAAATCTTGTACAAAAGAATACTTGAATGGGTTGATTCAATGGTCAGTCTGTACATGGTGGCTAGTCTCAGTCATAGACACAACTATTCAGAGGAATGATGATAGCAGTAGACTGAACATGACCATGGGAAGTGACATTTGGACAGGTGACATTTAGACAGCTGACATTTGTCAGCTTTGATATACACAAGAGGATAGTTGTGACAGTTGGACTATGATGGCATTTAGACAGAATTATTAGTAGAAGGTTGAGACAAGGACGATATTACACCAGTCTAGCAACCCATGGAGTCCCTCACATTCAAGCAACCCATGGAGCCCCTCACATTCAAGCAACCAATAGAATCCATCACATTCAAGCAACCAATAGAATCCCTTACATTCAAGCATCCAATAGAATCCCTTACATTCAAGCAACCAATAGAATCCCTCACATTCAAGCAACCAATAGAATCCCTCACATTCAAGCAACCCATGCAGTCCCTCACATTCATGCAACCAATAGAATCCCTCACATTCATGCAACCAATAGAATCCCTCACATTCAAGCAACCCATGCAGTCCCTCACATTCATGCAACCAATAGAATCCCTCACATTCATGCAACCCATGGAGTCCCTCACATTCAAGCAACCCATGCAGTCCCTCACATTCAAGCATCCAATAGAATCCCTCACATTCAAGCAACCAATAGAATCCCTCACATTCATGCAACCCATGGAGTCCCTCACATTCATGCAACCAATAGAATCCCTCACATTCAAGCAACCCACTAAGCCCCTCACATTCAAGCAACCAATAGAATCCCTCACATTCAAGCAACCGATGGAGTCCCTTATATTCAAGCAACCCATGCAGTCCCTCACATTACAGTCCAGCAACTTTTGGTTTAGCAGTGGAACTATCAACAGCCAGTAGAGAGAAGAGTGGAAACATGGTCAAGAGTTAGGATCAATACTTTGGTTTAGTACCAACACACTCACATGGTCAACAGTGAAACTAATGAGGATAAACATATGAGTTCAATGGTAAACATTTCAAGATTTTCTACAGCAGAAAGTATAAACAAATATTTACATAACATGTAACAATCTGCAACTGAAAATCAGAGCATTAAAAATTTGATATTATAATGGTAAAATGAATCTTGTGGCATCAACTTTGAATGTATTCGTCAACTTTTTTTCCCTTTTATCACACAAGATAGAACTGAAACTTTTAACTTTTTCCTTTCATCACACAAAATAGAAATGAAAATTGATAACAATTAACAAATTCAAATGTTAGCAACAACTAGAGAGAAATAAAGTACATTAAAATTAATTCTGATGTGTAAAAAACAAAAGGAACCTAAAACAAAAAAATAGCAGACTGAAATCTGTTGTTTATAAGTATAGTTTTTCTATTAGTACAAGTTTCAAGTCAAATCTAACCATGGCGCAGGGAGAGAATGAGCACCAGAAGGGTTCATTGTTTTCTTGCATTTAGGTTGATGTTTTTAATGACCAGCCAGTTTTAGCACTGGTTAAAAAGTAAGAGAAAGATACATACAAAAAAAAAACCTTCAACCATAAAAGAAATTTACAGCTTAGAACTAAATAGAACAGAGAATACTATATCAACCTGTCAAATTTTTTATACAATTAGAAGAGAAAAAAATAATTTAATGCCTACAAAAGTTGTACCACACAACACAGCAGTTTATTTGCCTCATTAATGATTGTATCATTTACTTTTTTCTAATTATTAGACCAATTAGATGCGAAGGGAAGGCAAATTAGAGAAATTAATGACTTGAAAAAAAACAAATGTGTCTTACACACAATCACTCTGAAAGTTGAATCTTTTTCTATCACTAATGAACAGAAAAACAAATGTTTTATAATGTAATGAACAGAATTATTTAATAGTTTCCCCTGTGACCACCCCTGTTTTTCTCTCCCCTTCCCCAACCACGTCCCCCTCCTCTGTAATTGCTGTGCCCCCTGTTCATTCTGTAATTAGCCCTGCCCCTCCCCCATGCTCCACCTCTGCCTCCTCTCCCTCTTGGACCTCCTGGTCCATCATCCCAAGCCCTCTTCCTCCCTCTGTTATCATGTTCAGTATAATCCTCACCATAATCTTCATCATACTCCGTGTCTCCCCCATCCCAAGCCCCCTCATCATAATCCTGCCAGTTATCTTTAGGCTTGTGACCTCCCCTCATCTGACTCGCCCCTGCTCTGTGGTCTACGTCCCTGTCATCTTGATCCCCATATTCATCCACACGCTTGTAATCCTTTCCATGATATCCATCACTACCTTGACCTGCGTGATATCCATCACTACCTTGACCCCTGCGGTCCATGTTTCTATTTGGTTCCCCCATACTTGCTAGTCTAGGGTCAGCTTTCATACGGACATCCCTGCCCATGTTTCCCTGTCTGTAGTCCTGGTCCTCCACACCCAGGGGCCCGGCAGGTCCATTGTACACACGAGGACGATAGTCTTGGTCCAAATCCATGTTAGATGGGCCGGCATTCACACCTAAAGTGGGACAAGTACATCATTACTATTACACAATTATTTTCAGTTGTTTAAAATGAAAATCACTTTAATCAATAACATGTGAAATCAACATAATGTTTTCATAATTCAGAGCTCAAACAAATAAAAGTTTAATTTTACCTTTTCCTGCCACTCTATCATCTCTGTCTATGTCCTGCTGGTTAGCTGCTAATAGAAACATGAGCACGATTGATTTCAATGCTTTAACACTGATACAAGTTACATACATACATTTCAGTCACTCAGTTGTTTTTTTTTAATTACAACTCACGTTTTTGGTGATTAGGTCCTGGTCCAAAATGTCCTCTTATATTCTGGCCATGAAACTGTGGCCCAGGTTGTCTGCCCATGTTGTGACCTTGCTGCTGGCCTTGAGGAGGCCCTTGAGGTCTCATCTGTCCATGCATCAGACCTTGGCCTTGAGACTGGCCCATTGAGCCATTGGGATTTTGATTGTGGCCCATTTGTTGGGAACCCATATTGTTTTGTGGCCTTGTATTGTTGGGCATAATGTTCATGCTGTTACCAACTAATTGTGAGTTCTGAGCATTTGAAGGCAGCTCAACTCCTACATTATTGTGCTGAATGTTCCCTGCACCGAGGACATTGTTGCCAGTGTTTCCAGGAATGAGCAACATTTGTCCACCCTGGGGGCCCATGATAGGCTGCCCAGGGGCAATAATCATTCTGGGCCCGCCTGGGCCCAACATCAATGGGCCACCCGGCATGAGCATGCGGCCCCCCTCACTGGCTGCCAACTGTTGACGGAGAGTGCCAGCAATAGCAGCCCCAAGCACCTGCTGGGCTAGCAGCAGGCTTGACTGTGAAGGTGGCATCAGCTGAGCTTTCAGCTGGTTCTGCTGCTGTTCCTTCTTCATCTGGTCCACGTCTATCTCCCCCGACCAGGCCTGCTCAAACATTCTGGGCACTGGCCTGGCATAAGGCACTTTTTTCTGAGCTGTTTTTTCCTCGGCCTTTAACAAAGCTGCATCCTCCTCCCAGTCAAGGCCAGGTATTGATGGAAGTTCATTTTCACTGGCTTTTTCATCTGATTGATAATTAAGGGATTCATATTTATATTATGGTATTGGGCAACTATAATTTGTTGTCAATTTCATTAATTTTAGAGCAGATTCATATTTTAATCGTTTAGTTAAAAGTTATTACAGCTGTTTTTACTACAAAAAAAATCAAAACATTTTTTAAAAATCATTGGACTCAAAAATTATTAAACGGAAAGAGATTAATAAAACTGTAAACCATAATTGATAAATAGAATTATGTGAATTTTTAATGAGTTATGGGTAAACCAAACACCACAGAGCTATGAATTATGTAAAATGGTATCTATAAAGTATTCTATAAAGTATTCTATAAAGTATTCTATAAAGTATTCTATAAAGTATTCTATAAGGTATTCTAAAGTACACTAACCAGCCAACTGTAAATGATCTGGCAATCCATGCTCCAAGCCCATGCCTGGAAGGTTTGGCACAGATGACTCTTGATCTAAGAGAAATATATTTGCATGAGAAGTTTTTATTTGAGTAGGTTATATTTCAATAAGGGCAATAAGTAGTTTAGGATTCATTGCAAGTTGACATACAATTTTTAAATATAGATTTGGATTAGGAAGTGACAAAAAGTAAAGCAAATTAAAGCTTACTATATTCCAACATGTCAAGCTCTGTCATACCAACTGGCAAGTTATTCAGATTGTACTTGTCTCTCATCTCATCACCAGGGCGATTTCTCGTCCAAAATTTTCTGGGGAAAAAAAACATTTTTTTAATTAATAAATCAAATGTAATTCAATCTTCATTTAATATTTACATCATATTTTAATTCATATTACAAATTATTACAAAATTTCGAAAATATTTTTATTAGGCATTGAAATCATGTTTAATGATCATACAGCGTATGTCACATAAAACTTACGTGGCATGGTCATTAGAACCTGAAGCAAGTATATGGCCAAGAGGATGCCATGCCACACTCCATACCATGCCTTCATGGGCTTCTTCCATCCCTCCCACCTCATGATCACAGCCAACCATCCAGAACATGAGAGCACCATCCGCACTGCCACTGACAAACAGACCTTCATGAATAGGATGCCAACCTATTGCTGCAAAAAGTTATGGCAAAATTTTGAAAGTATAATTTATATTGATATCTTTCAAAAATATTTTTAAATATGAACAAAATTTCCAATGAAAATTACCAGTTGCTTCTCTTTTATGTCCTTTAAAGGTCTGCAATTCTTCCTTCAAATTTCTTATGTCAAAGAGTTTGAGCAGGTGATCTCGTGAGGCTGTTAGCATCCAGTTACCATTCTGATGCCACTTCAGGTCCATTACTGTATGCTTATGTGCATGTCTGATAAAACAAACATATATAACCTAAGTGAAAATCTATTAAAATAAATATTCAAAAAAATATAACAAGATTTTTTGTGTCAGAAGTATTTGTGAAATGTGTACTTTAAGGAGAATAGAATTGATGTACTTACAGTGTAGATAAGCTGTTGCCTGTCCTAGGATCCCATAGCTTGACAGGCTGTTGGTTATCTTTACTTCCTGAAGCTAGCAGAGCCTTCTGTGGGTGCCAGTCTACACATCTGACATCAGCGCCATGACCTTTATAAGGTGAACATTCTTCTATAGCTATTCTAATACTTTTTTTTTCAAAGACAGTGCAAACAGCAACTGGCTTGTTCTTGTTTTAACACAAGTTTTCAATACTGATGATCATTATTTTAGATGAGTGAATGGGTAAGTTGTATTTTAAATTTTTTTATGGTGTATTCAGCAAAAATATTTATTGAGAATTTTGATCACATGCTTAAACTGTGCAAAATAAAAAGCAGAGAACAGCATCAAATGCTCTTATATCAATTCATTTTTAAAAAGCATGAAGGATGACTTGTGGTCTACTAATGTATGCATGTATGAGTATTATCATATTAATGCTTCTAAATTTATCCATAATATTTCTAGATGTTATGTAAGCTGTAGATCCCAAGGAATTGGTGTTCTTAGTTAAATAAGTCCCAAGGAATTGGTGTGTTCTTAGTTACATAAATACTCAAAAAAGCTGAAAATAAATTATGCACTAACTTTCGTTTTACTGACTGAGAACTACTACTTATATTTCTCCCCACAGTAAATATTTAAGTAATATTGAAAATATTTCTTTTCACTATCATTTTGTCAAAAGCCATAACATACACGGTTTTAGACAACAGATCATGGTGTTATTATTTTTTAGTCCAGTATGGCAGAGTAGTGATCACTAAAGTGTCACATGGGTCAAGAAATCATACCTCGGAGAATTCTTTCTTCATGACATCTCATAAAATCCCATATTCGAACAGTTCCATCGTCTGAGCAAGAGGCAAATTTAGTGTCCGAGGGACAAAAACTGGACAGGAAGAAATAGATAACAAACTCAATTTATTTAGTTCTGAAAAATAATTTATTGTAAATAAATAGCATACATCAAAAGTTATATCACAGAGCTGTCAACACTAAAATATTTAAAATAGAATATCACAGTGAAGTAAATCTAATCATTTGATCAGACAACAAAGTAAACAGTGAGAAATTGTGTTTAGTTCTTTAGGATAAGGTATTCCATGGTGTTTTTTGTTTAATTATATTTTTGTAGTAGTAAAGATTGTAAATTATATAAGTTTTTGTTTAGAAAAGTTCCACTGGTTTGTGTGTTTTGTGAAAGACATCTCAATGTTCAACCACACAGAAACAAACATCCACAGAAATCTCAGACTGCCTCTGCCTTTATGGCTTTGACAGTCTAAATTTATTTTTTGCATAAATCTATTAGCCACTGGATGATGAAATTAGGTTTGGAGGTGTCTGCCTTTATGGCTTCAACCTCTTATACTTTATTTAATCAAATTAAGAATTAATTAGCTAATTTATCAGGAAAATAGAGCTTTTGTTTTTTAGCTCAGATAGTTTAAAACCATTTTATTATAATTGTTGAGCCCAGAATTGTTCACGAATTTTGTATTTACTAAAAAAATGTACACTATTTTCAAGGTACACCTGGATGTCAACGACTAGAAATCAAGGTATACTCTCTTGGCATGAAACCAACAAGAAATGCAATAAATCTTGAGCCTTGCCCACCTTATTCCCCGAATGGGCTCCTTATGTGCCTGATACATCTTGACATTATTCATATTTGACTGCCAGTATTTGATATAGCCAGCGTGGTCTGCTGTAACCATCCATGCATCACTGTGACTCCATCGCATAGCTCTAACTGCTGTTTCATGAGCCTATTGAAGATCAAATATTGCTTTCATTTCATTTTTAATGCCGCAAATTGATAGGTGGCATTACTAAACATTTTAACTAGATAAAAAAAATTGTTTTAAATTAATTGGTTGAAACTAACATTTTATTAACATTAAACAAAGGAACTGTAACAAAAACAAAGTAGAAACTAGAAAATACTCACTTTAAAAAAAATAAATGGTTAAAATTAATACATACTTGTAAAATAGTCTCAAAGTTAAAAGTGAGGCCATTCCATAAAGTGAATTCTCCGCTGGAAGCTCCGGTAACTAATCTTCTTCCTTCAGGTGTCCACTGTAAAAAAAATTATTCTTATATGAGTTCATCTACTTAAAGAACAATCAAGCTTTAATATGGAAATTTATTTACAACATGCACATAAAATGCTCATAGTGGTGATACTTGGTAAATATTTATTCAGTTTTATTTTGAAAATTCAGCTACCATGCAAATTAAAATATTTAATGTAAAAAATAAAATAAATGAACATCAATACAGCCATACTTACAGTTAGACAAAAAATAGGACATCTAAATTTGTTGGTAGAAGTTCTCACAAATCTTGTAGTAACACAGTTCATAGGGTGCTCTATCAATGCAGGGGGTGGAACCAGCTTAAAACAAGTAGAAAGTTGATAGAACAAGATGAAACTATTACATGATTATCTATACATTTTGCCAGTCAACTTGACTATAGAAATTGTTAACTTACATCAGTCGCATATAAAGCATCAGGCTGTATTAGATGCTCGTCTCTTCTGTCCCTCTGCCATACTCTATTCTAAAGACACAAAAAAAAGTATCCACTTTTAAGTTGAACAAATATATATT
This sequence comes from Physella acuta, assembly GCF_028476545.2. Taxonomy (NCBI): domain Eukaryota; kingdom Metazoa; phylum Mollusca; class Gastropoda; family Physidae; genus Physella; species Physella acuta. The sequence goes on along the minus strand of NW_026732208.1, from coordinate 329,130 downwards.
TCATCCAACTCCAACAGAATTTTTTAAATAATCAGGATGAAACAATAGTTATAGTTATATAATATAAAAAAATCTTTAAATAACAGGTACTATAACTTTAAATTTATAAAGTACAGAACCAGCACATGAATGGTATGTTAAAATTGTAATATGTTCATACTAGAGAAATGGTCAGAAAACAGATGCCTTTTTGCAAGTCAGATCATAACCACGAACAGGTTAAGTGACAGCAGTTTCAGACAATATTCTTTTAGTTATCTTATTCTAAAAAAAAAATCTTTTAAATATGCAAACTTTCCAAAAAAAAACATAATGGAATTATAATAATAAAAAAAATAAACATTTTTATAAAACATTATTAATGGTAAAGTACCCAATAAGTGTACGTAGAACTACAGCACTGAAATTTGACTACCTGTAAGTATTTGAAAACTGACGGGTTATAATCAACAGTTTTTCTATGAATAGCTTTTCTCATTCGCTTTCCATCATACATAAGGGCTGATGCATCATCCTGGCCTTTGTTGGGTGGGAATCTTGGACGGAACTGATATGGGCGATGTAGTGCTTGTGATACTCCTGAGGCAAGTCCTGGCTTAACAGCATTATCTGTTTGTGGGGCCGTTGGTTGAAGTTGAGGAGTTTGTTGTGGGAATTTGTTCACAGGTTGAATGGTTTTATTATTCATGCCAGCAACATTTACAGTGTTTATACTGGTTTGAACCGGTAAAATAACAGATGATGCAGACATCCTTGTTGCACTTTTCTCAACCTTAATATATATGTTTCTTCATTTTAACTGTAGGATGGCTGTTGAACAAAATAGTATACAAGTATTAATATTCTATGGTTATCATACATTGGTAGTTAACTGTTGAAAGAATCAGTTAAAATACATTTTATTATAAGTGTTAGAGTATCAAACACAAAACAAAAAACAATTACCTTCAGGGTTACAATTAGCTTCCATTTTAGTATCAAAGAAACAAGTGTGTCGGTGTCAAGCCCTCCATAAATTCAAACTGAAAATACAAAAAACTTGTTTAATATTTTTATATTTATCTCAATTTGAGGTGACAGATGCTATAACCTGTAACCAAGTGTACATTATGTAGGCTACTGTAATGAAATACTCTTAATGATTATTAATATTGACTGCTATGTGTGAAAACAAAGATCGCATTAAAGTTTTAGGACGTTAATTTATTGAGATGAGTTCATCTAATCAGGAATAGAACCAGGCATGGTTACCAGCCCAACATTACATGCAAACTGTTAAATGCTAACAATGACAATGTGACAATCTAGGATCTGAAGCCAAATCCATCAAAATTCCTAGAATTCAAACGAGCCTCCACAAGATGTTTCAGACATGCAGAATTTAAGATAAGAGAAATTAGATCTTGTACTAAATTATCACTCCTTGCAAATTACCAGGTGCAAGGTAGTGATGATATATATAATCTTTAAAAAGTTTACAATCATAGCCAGAGATGCAAAGAATTTTTTTTAAAGAATTTGTAAAAATTAAAAACATTGAATTATGTTATAGATTATAAAGCAAAATAAAACAGCAACTGTGATTTATATAACATTTCATTTATGTGAATGTCTATTTTTTTGTAATACTTAATAGGTCTCTTCACATACATACAAATAGTATGGGTTAACTTAGCATTACAATCTAATATGGAGGTTAAATTGTATGGCTTCATTGTCAATGTTTACCCAATTCCACAGTAGGTGGATCACATAGGTAGAGAAAAAAGGCAATGTATGTTTTACAAATTGAGTTCACTTGCAAACTTTCTTACATCAACATTCCAATCCCATCTCAAACATATTTTGCATTAAAACAATTGTCAAAAAATATTCGCTTTTTTAACAGATATATAGGAATGGGTAGAACTGTCATGTGACGTAGTTAAAGCCAGTGGTTCCCAAAGTCAGCCAGGAATAGACCCCACTCCCAGTTTTAATAATAGATTTAAGTATACATAATGCACTAGTAAAAGGAAGTCTGTTAACCTGCACAGTAATTCACACGACAAGTGACATCAGTTCCATTGCTTTTTTAATTAAAATATGCCATTGAATCAGTCACAATCTAATTCAAATTAGGTGTAATTTTTTATTTTTGTATTAGGCCTCATTTCTTCTAAAAAAATACAGCCTACTTAGGCTGGTTTTCTCTATAAAAATGTTTTATTTAAATTATTAAACACAACATTGTAAATTACGACCAAACTTTTTAAACCTTTTTTTTAATTAAATTAACAAACTTTGATAAATTTCAGACAATAAGCACATGTACAAATTATCTAAATTGATGTTTATTAGACTAAAGATAATTGTATAATAAAGAAGTCTATAAAGTAGGCCTATAGTCTAACAGCCAAAAATAATGTCTCTCCAATTTTTCAGATCTTAGCTCATAGTGTGGTCCACCCCACACCCACCCAGATCCATTTAAATGGTTTTTAGTGATTATTTAATAATTCCACAGTGATAAAAAGCATACTTGCATGTTAAACAAGAAATAATCTTAAACCATGTTAGTCTAGCAGTTTTATTAGAATGGAGGTTCATTTTTTAATAGGCTACATGTTGAAAACTAGCATTGGTAAAAGAGAGCAAAAAACACAAGGTAACCAAAACAAGAAGAGTTATTTATAAATTTATTTAAAAGGTTTTTCACCATTTTGTCTATTTATTTTTTTTATTTAGGCCTATAGGCCTACAAAAAAACTAACCATCTTATACAATAAACAAACCAACAAATACAACAGTAGTATTTTAACTCCCATGATTTAGGCCTATATTAGGGTGAACCTATTTAGTTGGCTGGGAATAGGCATCTAACTATTCCAAGTTTACAGTGAATATGCTTATTCCCAGTCTGTTGTTAATTGCTACCGTTGAACAAGAACAGGCAATAAACATAACTAGCGAACAATGAAATTAGACTTCAATTTCTAAATTACAAATAAAATGCCTGTTTAAATCGGGTTTTTTTTTAGAATGCAATTTTGCAAATAGCTAGGCCTACGTTAAATAATTAAAATCTGATAAGCCTATTCTTTGATTGGTTTTTATTTATGTTTCTGTAATATTTTCAGTAGTTTTTTTTCTTAAAGTATGCATGTTGCATCTAGGACACAAGAAGTTTATTCTTTCTAGGCCAAATATAATTGCGATAACATTGCAAACAAAATGAAATATAATAAACTGTCGTACTAAAGACCTAGGCCTTTAGGTTAAAAAAAAATTTAATTTTTCGCCTAAGGCTAATTAATATTTTAGTTTTAGAGATAGAAATATTCTCAAAATTAAATAATATAGGTTAATATATTGACTAGGAATATCCCTAGATAGTTTGCTAATTATTTATTTTACAGTTTACTGCATGGCCCTAATTTCTTCCAATCCATTCCAAGACCATTCTGTATGTTTTTTTTAATTTTCTACGATTTTAGGAAAGTTAAAGTAGTCTTCAAATTTTCAACCAGTCTAGCAGTCTAGATCTATAGCTAGATTTAGAGTTTGCATCTGATTAGCCTATAAAATAACATTTTAGCCTTAGTAGGCCTATACTATTATTATAAATTATTAACGAAGTGTCTTTTCCCAGTCGACTGAGAATAGCCGTATTAAGGCTATTCACAGTCGTGACTGTTTTTGATAGATTTAATGTTAAAAACTCCAAAATAAGCAAAATGTTGTGTCCAGTGGGCATGAGGGTGGCTGCTGTGCCAGAAGGTGCGGGTTCGAACCCTTAAGATGCTTGTCTTTTGACACTTAATTTATGACCACTGTTATTAAAACTATTTTTTTCCCGTTTTTTATGAAAACGTTACTTTTGTTAATTTTTTTAAACATTTGTAACATAATTGATGGCATATCTACTAAAAAAAACCCTGTTCCTTAGATTTTTGCTAAAAGAAAAAAAACATCTTGTGAAAAGTGTGATGGAAACTGAATTATAGCTGATTGAAAAGGACATCCTATTTCACCTGATATTTGTTCTGTGCGAATTTTAAATGGTAATCGACAGTTGAATAGCAATGTGAACTACCAACTAAACTGATGCATAATTATGCCCTAATAATTAATATTATTTATTTAAAAATTACTAGATCTGTTAGACTAGTTGACTAGTATAGATTTAATTAGAGTGCATAATGATAATTGATCATCTAAGACACGTAGCAGATACGAGCCTAAAAGTTAAACTTAACTTAAACCATCATATTTTTTTTTATAAAAATATAACACAATAAAAATAGCACTGCTCTCTTAATCTATTCTATACCTCAGTTCCCATAAATGCTTTTATAATTGTAAGATATTATAATTACCAGTCGTATTAAGCATAAAATGACAGCCAACTGTGAATAGCCACAATACGGCTAGATTTTCTATATTCCCAACCGGCTGGGATTAGCCCTGGCCAATAATTATTTTTTTAATTAACACTCTTCATGTAGGTTAGCAAAGTATTTATACTATACTCATACTGTCCTAGCTAGTCATATATCTAGATCTACATTACTGAGTTCTCACTCAGACTCAATAGTATAGTACAGACAGTTTGCCTACTTCAAAGATTGTAGATTCTAGATCTATATCTTTTATACTTCGTCTACAGAGTTGTACAACATCTACTTACTTAGAAATCTAACTAGATTACTAGATTAGTGAATAATCTTCTAGATTCTAGATCTAGATATTAAGCTAGATCTATCATTCAAATTATTTTTTCTAGATTTAGATCTAGAAATCTCTAGAACTACTAGATCTAGATCTAGATGGAACTTCAGAACTGCAACAACAAAAACAGTGCAAGCCCAGCAGTGGACCCGCCTAGATAGCCAGCTCAGATACCCAACAAATTTTAAATGTTTTGTAGGCCCCATAAAACAAATTTTCTGGGGTTAGATTTAGAAAAAATCTAGCTATTTCTAAATCTAGAATAATATAGATCTAGAATCTAACAGCTTGTATTAAAAAACTGTCTGGAGGCTCTGGCTGGTAAACAAGTCTTTCGTTTGACGTTTTACCCAGAAAGACTTGAAAAAGATTGAAAGTCCTCGACTCGATACAAAGTGTAGGAAAATTTAATGAATTGTTGGAAGATGCATCAATAAAAGCCTTTTCTACTCAAACAAAGATCATTAAGAAGTCACCCTGAAATAAAAGTTTATTAGAACTTATAATCTTTAATGAGAGTAATAACCTTTTGGGAAAATGGGTAATGGTCATAGCATGTGTTTGTGGTTTATTTTTGACACAATCTGACCAGTTCCAATATGGCGAACCACTGAAGAACCAAGTTACATTTTTAATTGGCCGAATAAGCTATCTGTGAAAAGCAAGTATGTTATACTGTCTGTATTTTTAAAATCACGCAAAATACTACGAATTTCAAAATAATACTATTAAACGGTCTATTAAAATTATGTTACATGAATAGTAATACATATTTTTAACTTAAATTTTAAATCATAAGATGGACTAAAATCTGTCAACAACACATTATATATTATGCCAAATAAAATATCACATTGGCCAAAATAGGCCTAAATAGTGTTTTGTTTTTTATTAGTTTCTGCTAAAAAAATATTAATAACGAATAATAGTAACGAATAAGTTGTATAAACTATAAGTAAAAACATCTTTAGCGTCCAACGAGGAGGAGTCTTGTCCCGATCTACAGAAATTACCTAGAACAAAATTAAGGTAGCTTTATGATGGCCTTGCAATAATCAGCAAGAAGAATATGGGTATACATCAAAATTCCGACTTCAGTGATCACTGATCATGGGTACAAAAAAAAAACGGGTAATGAAAAAACGTATTCAACAAAACATCCAAATGTAAAGCCTTTACTAAAGGCAGCAATCAACTTGCACAAATGAGAAAGCTATGCTAGCACAGACTGGGGAGCACATGCTGAAGCTATATGAGACCAAGCCTGGAACATGGCGCTACAGCATCGGGCCAAAAGTCCAATAAACGTTAGCAAAATCGACAAAGTACAGAATATTAGACTAAGAACTATGCCGAGAGCAATGAAAAAAATGCACATATTAGAGCAATTGAGGAAACTGCAGCCTTGATATCAATTGAATTTAAATATGAAGAGAGACAAAAATCCTCACCAAATACACAAAAATTGAAGCAGTAGAAACCCATGCCCTAGAACAGGGGTCTCGGAAATAGCCACCAAAATGGCTGGGCTCATGGTATACTTTCTCTCAGTCTCTGATAACTTCAGAGCACACAGAGAAGCTATAGACAGCAGTCAACAAACCCCCTGACATGTCAGTATGGATCCTAACATAGTCAGACTATGACAAGTCTGTCAAGCAGACCCAGCAAATCCGTAAGACTCCCATATCCAATCGCCCAAGAAAACAGGCCATCCTATATTGGATGAGAACAGGCCACAGTATGGCCTATATTGGACACTATTAAGATTTACGTGTCAACTGGTTATGCGCCATTGAGGCCATTGACTCCGATTTCAGCCTGCGTTTCTTTTTGGATTTGCTTCCATAGCTTTTGTCCAACCAAGAACAGCTACAAGGCAGCAGTTGTTTTATTTTTGGAGTTGTCTCTCCTAGAAGAGTGTCTGTTCCCAGCTAACCCATCGAGACTTTTCGGTTTAGCAACCATGAGCTTTACCGACTCGACCACGCCGACCCCTTAATTATAAGTGACAGATACATGTCATTTGGAGTTGAAATCTCAAGCAAATCCAGTTGACACGTAAATCTTAATTGTGTTGGAAAGGGGTCGGCGTGGTCGAGTAGGTAAAACAAAAAAAAAACCTCATGGTTGCTAAACCAAAGTCTCGAGTTCGATCCCTTCCAACACTAAAAATTAAGAAGAAGAAGAAGACTTAAAATTATATAATGCCCATAGTCCGCTTTCGGTCGTGAAAGTGAAAATGTCAGTGAATATCAGTCACCGATAGAAGATCGCAAGTTGAAGATTTAGTGCGCTACACGATCTCGTTATCTCACCATTTGTAATATAGCCTACACGTAGTGATCTATTAAATAACCAATTTAATACCTAATTAGAATGGAAATCAGATATTCATGTGTATTGTCAACGATAATGAGTTTATCCGGAGGTTTGAATAATGTTGCTTTTTAAAATAATTGAGTTACACAATTTGACCCAGACATTGTGACCTCAGACGAAGCTTGTAAACATGGCAATACATAATTTACATTACAATAGCATATCAATGTGGCCGACACAACTTGACTCTTTTTATTGTAATTTCCAGAGGTTAAAATATCCGATGAGTAGATTACGTTTAGCTTATATCGGATTTTTAAGATAAATAGCCCAATACTCTTGACATTTTTGAAAAACAAACTTTTCCTTAATTTCAGTTCTTGCATTTCTTTTCCGTCATTTTAGCTAGATGTATAGATCTAGATTCTAGACCTAATTTTAAATGAAATACTCGGTTCTTACATGTATCGAAACAAACTCTTGGATGATGAAAAACTCAACCCGGGATATAATACTTTCAACATCGATTAGCGATCATTAAACATATAGATTTAGAACAAAATGTGACGCGTTGGACTGCCCCCCCCCCCCCCATCCAAACCAACGTAGACAGTCCAGTGCTCTACACCGCCCTAAATGGGATGGGACCATATGCGATATTCCCGGGCCTTTGGTGCAGTGTTTCTTCCAGACTTTTTTCTCCGGGGGGGGGGGGGGGGGGGGGGGGGAAGCTCGAAGAGATGCTTGGAAGAAACTCTGCTTTGGTGGCGTCTGGCCTAAGATTGCAAAAACCGCTCAGTGGGTACTGAGTGGGTAGTCTAGAAGAACTTGAACACTGCATTGTAAAACTGATATCAGTCATTTACGAATTGATTAATAAGTCCATTCACTGAGATATTGTTTTTTTTTTTTAGATTTACCTTTTATTACTCAATGGTGAAATAGATATGTATCAGAAATAAAATGAAAATAAAAAAATGGGTAAACTTTAATGTATCCACAAATACATTAACAACAGTACTTTTAAACTTAAAGAACAAAACAAGGATTTTTAAATATAATATTTCTTCTACTTCTTATAATAACACTAAAATAACCATTTCATTAATTTAAATTAGATTTTTGTATTCCATCTAGGTAAGATATAACAAAATTAAGAGACATTTTTTTATAACAGTAGCTATAAATGATCAAACTAAAAACATGGATGTGTAATGCAAAAACAATAAGTTCAACATGGATATGAATAACTACTTATACAATAAAAGTTTAAATCATTTAAACTAAAGGTATAATATAAATTGGTTGGAGACACTAACATAAGTAAAGTCACACCACATTTACATTTGCGACATGTATTCATAGGTCCATAGGTCTAAAAAAACAACTTCTCAATGATTGAGTAGCCCCCCCCCCCCCACCCCCCATTTTCTGATACAAATGATAGTTTTTTTCTTCCTCTAGTCGTGTATGGTATACATTTCGCAAGTGTAAACGCTGTGTTATACTACTATACAGGTCAACGTAGGCAGTTAAAACCTTTAATCTCCTCTAAAAGAGGGTGCATTGCTTATATCACACATTTCAATCTTTTTGCTTGGTTTCCTCCCAAACACTTTATCATGGTGTGTTCTACTACCTAGGTGCAGCAAGAACTGAGGTTCCTCCACCATGGCGATGTCACACGTAGAACAATACAGTCCCCCACTGGGTGTTCTAAAGTTGGCCAGGTCAAACTTGTATTTCTTAGCCGGATCTATCCCAAATAGAGACAATAATTCTTCCTCATTGCAGTTTCCAAATATGAGTTTACTATCTGAGGAAATAAAGATTAAACAATCCATGCCAGTTTCATTATTTGCGTCAATTCATTTATGTTAGTGGTCTGCAACTTGCTCCAGGCCCATACTTTATTTAACAAACATGTCTCTTTTCAATTCATTGAAAAAAAATTTGTGATTTTTGTTTAAAAATGGTAAAACAGCTTAGTATAACAGCTTAGTGTATCAAAACCAAATTAAAACCAATAGTGTACTACAAAATATAGTTGATGATAAGCAGATATTGCTTAAAATAGTGGCAGACCCTAAAAATAATTAATTCTAAAACCTAAAAAGTTGATATTCTCTATCTATACAAGACTGTGTTAGTTCAGGTTTTTAAATTAAATATTAACAATGTTAAGAATTCAAAGAAAATACAGGGAAAGGAAAGAGAACACTGCTGAACAGTGTTTTATTAAACAGTCGAAACGCCTACCATTTATTTTCTGATGAAAATTAATTAGACTGCAATTCAAAAAGTGACAGAAGATGAATGGACCATATTATTTTGGTGGTATTCTAATCTAGATTTTAATTGAACACATACACTATCCAAAAACAAATTAAATTATGTCACCTCAAAGTTTAAAAAATGAAAACAGAGAAACATTGAAAAGTTAACAGTGCACAAGCTAATAATCTACACTTAACATCTTCTGGAATATACCATGAGAACTAAAATATGAATATAGCATGTACACAGCAGTATACCCAACACAGGACAAGAAAACAGCACATATATTCAAGCAAACACAGTCATCATTATATTAATAGGAAATGTTTCATCTAGCAAGTAGGAAGGTACTTCAATATTTACAGTTATATAACATTATGTTACTCCCCATACACAATGACAAGTAAAAAGAAAATTAATAATTAAAATACATGTTTTATCTCTCTTTCATTTTAAAATTAATAACCAATGGTTGGACTGTAAGATTTGTTTTAAATTTAAGTGCAACATTTTCAGGAAATATAGGCCTATAGTTAGTTGAATGCTAAATATGAAATAGGAGAAAATGTAATGATAATAAATAGGCAACTTGTGTTGTTAGTTAAAAACTTGCACTATTTTAAAATATAACCAAAACTAGCAAAAAAAAAAAACTCTATTAAATTAAAACGACATTCAGCAATAAGAAAATGAGACTTAAGTAGACACCAAGTTTACTTTGTTTTGTCTTTATTTCCAGGGGTATTTTGTTTACCACATGAGAAAAAACTGAACCCTCATGTTTTTTAGTCATAAAATATCCTCTACAACCAGAAGCCCTATGTCTACACTCTGCAAATCAAAGTCACAAAGATTGGGTATAATCTCCAGGAATTTACATACAACATTCACATTTATTATCAGAAATAAGTTGTTAGTTAAGTCAATGTTTTTTTTACAGGGACATGTACTGTGGTAATTCAAGTCATTGACAAATTCATCAAATAATAATACTGAAAGATATTTAGAAATTCATCAATATAATCTCTCAAAATTCACATATTTTATTATATAATAAAATGTTTTGGTACGTTATTTTTTAAAATTTAAAAGCTATAATAAAATAGGTGTTTACTCAACAATTTCCGTTTTACATATAGATATAATAAAGCTTAAAACAATATTTTTAAAATAATTATTTCAATTATTTTTTTTGCACAATTAATAAATTAAATGAGTTTTGCTTAGAAACCAAGCACTACATTTGTCATTGCTAGTAAAAAATGATTTAAAAAAGCTGGATTTAAAAGGATATTTCGTAATTTGTTTGAAATATTTCATGATCCAATTAAAAGTTCAATCAAAACTTTACAAAAAAAAAAAAAATTTACAAAATAAATTTAAATAGTTTCTGATAAACATCACAAAAATGTAAAAATATTCTTAAATTAAAATTACAAACTGCAACTGTGATTTTTAAATGAAACGTTTTCAAATGTATTAATGGCGTCTTTTGTGTACTGAATTTCCCTATTAATCAAATGAAACAGCAACCATGATTAAATTTTAAAACCGTCTGCGTTTATTGAAAGATGGACCATCAAATTCAGGAAACTGAAGTCCTCCATCAATGGGAGCACCCTGTTGCTTGAAACCTTTTTAAAAAGTGCAAAAGGAATTTTTATTATAGGTTAGGTTATAACATAACTCGTATGTAACAAAAACGCTAGTAGTTATTTAACACAAAAAGGAGAAAGGGTTAAAATTTAACATTAGTAATAAAAAAAATGGCTAGATTATAATATTTCTTTAATACCTTCACTAAGGCCTCTTCCTCGATTACCACCACGGAAATGAGCTCTGAAAAAGTTAAATATATCTTTAATAAATCACTTTATGCAGTCATGCGCATTTCACCGCATATAAATCAGTGTTAGGAATTTTATATTGTGTATTGTATAGAATCTTATGGTGGTATATTGATTTGTTGTATTGTCACACTGTGTTTTTGTTACATTCTCTAAGTACAGCTTATGGTCTAGTGCTTTATTTACAATTTGTTACCTTGCTGAACTAATAGGATTTATTTGATCCAATTTATTTAAAAAAATGTTCAGCCTCTTAAATTATGCTTTAATTTAATTCACAAAAATTAAAACAGTGAAACAAGCATGGATAAAATGTACACAACTCAAAGTATCTATATATATAATTCTCTTCTGGGATCAGTTAGAAAACAAGCTGCAAGCGCGCCTTTGCAGTCCCCTCTCTTCCTCTCTATCACTATCACCCCCACATGATCTGGTGAGCGGTGTTCACTCTGTTTACATTTTACAATCATAGAGACGGGTTTGGTGACGGCTATTAGGGGCAGATAATTTAGTTTGAAACGATTTTAAACTTAGAGGAGGTAACTAAGAGGAGGCTGCTTTAACGTGGGGGGGGGGGGGGTTTAGTGTTTTAAAGCAAATATTTTCAGTGGCAGCATTGGTACTATCGAATTCACAAATTATGAATTACTGAAAAGTAGAAAATAAAACAACTAAATAGCGGCGTATGATACGCCGCGGGTCGGCTCGTTTTAAATATTTAAACAAAATTTCAACATCAGTGCAAGAAAAACTGACAAAATGCTTAGTAAGGCAAAAATATTACGTTAATATATTAACTTAAGCAAAATTATTCAGTTTTATTAAGATCAGATGTGTAATGTAATTCTGTCTTCAGTGACTCAAAACATGTTTCATGTATATGCAACATATCTTGTATATGTAAATAAAAGTAGATAAAATTCTTCATACTTCTAAATGTAAATGCAATGTAAGGATTACTACGGGTAAATGAAATTTCAAAATTTCTTCCAGTATGGAATATTTTACTAACCTTCCTCTCATCCCTCTGCCTCTCTGGGGAGGTTCTAGAGGCTGTTTCCAGCCCCCACTTTCATTTTCCTCTGTTTTTGGTCTTTTACCTTTAGTCCAAGATCCAAGTCCTCCCCTGCCCCTACCTCGAAAATTTCCTGAACAAATAATAACTTGTCTATAAATAAACAATTTTTGTTGGAGAAAAAATATCCAAAAGTAAGGTAGAATGTTACACAACATTGATGAAATTTTCCTCTTACCTCTAAAATTCTCGTTGCTGTCTAGTTTTCTGACCTGAAGCTTATGACGTGCACCATTAAGGTGAGCTGTTAAATGCTCTTGGGCAGTTACAGTTACACAACAAATTTTGCACTCAAATACATCAGGTCTATTTTGGAGATGAAAAGAAAAATCTTTAAAAGTTTTGTTATAGGACTAATTACTAAGTCATATAAATAAAACAAAAGGGAGCGTTTCTTAACCTACCCATTTGAAGCGCCAATATTTCTGAGTTTCTTGGCATGATTTTTTCCCTTGTAGTGCATCTCAGCTTGGCTATCTTGAGAAAATGATACCTTACACACTTTACAGTATTTGTTTTCGTCTATATCCTGTTTTAAAAGAGAAAGTGTTAATAATTTAGATGAAATTTGACAAATGTATGTGACATATCCTGTTAATTTAAAGAAGTTATTAGAATGTCAGTATATCAATTATTATAAGTAGTTTTAAAGTATATATTATAGACAGCAGTTACATTAATTACAATAATTAAAAAGAAAATAATGAAAATAACAAAAATGTGTTATAACCTAAAATTATGGACAGTGAAATGTATAAATGAAAAAAATATTTGTGGATTGTGCATGAAAGTAATAACCTATTTTTTATAACCAATATTTCAGCAAATTTAAATATTTTCCTGACTGCTATATGATTGAAAAACAATTTTTAGTTTACATATTTAAAATTTTAAAAATTACATTTGCTCCAAAATAAAATTTATAAAGCTTTTAAATATATAAAGGATGTAACAAAATAGAAAATCATAATGAGAAATGTGACAGGTTATTGTTTAATTCAAACCAGCTAAGACCAATAAAAGTAACTACAGATTTCAACTTTATAAAGAATTATTTTTTAAAGCTTTACTCAAAATTTGTTAAGCTTTATTAGCTATTTTTTTAGTACCAGGTAATTAAATTTTTTTTTTCAATACTGGATGATAAACTACACATCATTATATTTACAATAATGCTGACATCCTATTTAAATTAAATCCTCTTGTTGGACTAAACATTTCTAGCATAAATCCTATTCTGCATGTGTAAATTTAATATTTATGGTATACAGTATTTTAAAATGTAAAATAAAAACTGTAGAATTTAATTTCAATATTTCTTTTTACCGTTATTTCTACAATTTCCTTTTTTGATTCAGCACCTTTGGAAGTTTCTTTATTTGAATCATCTGTTTGTTCTATTGTTTCCATATTAAAACCTGCAGAGCGCCCATTTGTCTGAACAAAGTTTCTCAGTTTTTTAAGATGGTTTTTTCCATTGTAGTGCATCGCAGCCATGTGTGGACCTACTATGCGCACACTGCAAAGTTTACAAAGATAATCAGTGGTCAACGTTTTCAGTAAAACTCTTAGCTCTTCAGGCATTTCAACATCTCTGCTTGGGTCATCTTTTAAAAGTGCAATTTCCTGTTCAGGTTTTATAATAACCACAGATTCACGAATCTTTCTTTGAATTTCTTCCTCTCTAGCTATTTCTTCAGGGGTTTCTGGAGGTTTACTTGGGGGTGCCGCTTTAACTGCTTCATCTGCCAACTTTTTCCTCATCTCTTCTTCATTTTTAAACTGTTCTAAAGCTGATATTTTATTTTTTTCAACTTCAGAAATTTTAAGCTTTTCTTCTGCCTTTACTTTTCCTTGATTCTTTGCCAATTCTTTTTCAGCAATTTCATTCAACAATCTATCTTGTGGACGGGATGGAGTTTTAAACACCTCTTGCTTGACTTTTGGAGTATTTTTATTTTTGGTCTGTTTATTATTTGTTTTACCTGCAACAGCTGCTAAAGATCTAACTTCATTTAAACGATTTCGAGCATCAAAGACTTTTTTATTAGTATTTTGATGTTTTCCCAAACCTCTAGAACTTGTCATCCGTCCGGATTGTCCACGGGCTCCTCTTTTAGAATGTATATGGGATCCAGAGTTTCTAAAATTGCCCATATTCTGAGGGATTGGTGTAGAATACACCACATTGTCTGGACCATTTCCTTCATCACAATACTGGTTGTTTCTCATGTTCCCTATATTAATATCATCATGCAATATATCCTGCATATTGCCACTAATGTTTCGTCTTTGATATTTCAAGTTGTTAAAGCTTCCTCCTCTTCCAGGTGTATAGTTTTGTTCAAAATTTCTGCCTACTCTATCTGACATTGGAGTAAATTTAGAATTGACAGAACCAGTATAGTCAGGATATTCTTGGTGTCTATTAAGAGGCACAACATCTGGCTGTTGAAATTCAATATTTAGTAGTCCATTGCCAGAATATGTATTGTTTTGTAAATAGCTGTCATTGACTTTGGAATAACTGTCAGATGGAATGAACTCTCTATTTTCATAGGATCCTTTTCTTTTTTGTCCATAATCAGCATCTTTTGTCACTCCCTCAAAATAAGCACCTGATGAATAGGAAGGGTCATTAAACTGATCTTCACGATTCCAGCCAGGTGGCTTATAAGAGGTTTCTTGGTAATCATATCTGTTGCTATATGGTTCTGTTTGTGTTGGAGGATTCTGAAATGACCGAGGAGGCTGTGCATAGTCACTTCGTTGATATGGATACTGAGTAAACTCAGTAGTTGTGAGATTATTTTGTTGGGGAGGATTTTCAAGATAGTTCGAAGGCTCTATTTGAAATCCACCCATGGAACTGTTGTATGGAGCAGAGACTTGAGGTGGTTGTTCCACTTTTTCAACTTCTTGGTTATATGAGAAAGGAGGGTAGCTTGTAGGTTGGGTGGTGGTAACATATGGAGTGTAAGTCACGGAGGGCGGGGCTGGAATTGAAAATTTATCGTTAATAGAACAGTAAAAAATATATATATATTTATCGATGTTCCATGTCTAGCAATGGATTAATATTAGTATTATTTACTTTAAATCAATTTAAAGATAAATAACCAACAAAGTTTATTGCATAGCAATTACCTGATGACTGGGAATATGGGTCAGTTGAGTATCCATAATCATACTGTCCAGAAGAGGATAATGGGTACTGTCCAGTTTGAGGTTCATTATTATAGTGGCTAGAATCATACTGCTGATTGTAGGAAGAGTATGTTTCATTCAATGCAGTCTGATAACCTGAAAATATTCAAGTATTACAGTTATGAAAAAAAATTATATTTTTTTTTCTTCATTCATAAACACTGTAAAACTGAAAATTAGTAAGCTTTTATGTTTTAGATTATTAACCTTCAAGTAAAAGAATTGTGTATTTAATTGAACAAGTTCTTGATATAATTTTAATTAATTTTTTATTCTTATTTATCTTCTTTGTTCTTAATAGCATAATATTAGAGGGGATCTCCACCAATACAATTAAATATTACGTTTCAACATGTTATGTGGCATAAAGCCTATTGTCTCAAGACTTTAGCCTGTTTTTCTTTCTGGATTTGTTTCCATAGCCTTGGTGCACAATTAAATTTAGGGTCTTATTGATTTAACAGAGATCCCAAGTTATCATATAGATCTACATTGCTTTAAATTAAATCATTAAATTGAGCCTAATCAATGGTGGCTTCTAGCTGCAAAGCGGAAGTGACCTCTGACCCCAGAAAATGGCTTTGGCTCAATCTGAAATGTCGGTTTTGACCATAAAGGGTGCCCTCACTGTAATAATGCAATTGTTTGAGTCTTGTCCAAATTTGGTATTATTTTGATGCAGGTTAATAGACGTTTTTCTATCTTGTGCTAGGAAAAATGATTTTTTTTGGGGGTTTTAATTTTTCTTAAATACAGGTTTATAATGAAAGGTTCCTCATTAAATCTAACATGCAGCCCCAAAAGAATATATAATTTATAAGTTTATGATTAGTTATTTTAAATATATCACTCCGGAAAAGTCCAAAATATCCTTTAAAAATAATCCTATAATTCCACTTAGGCTAATATCTTCTGTCTTAATATTAACAGATATCTTTGTACTGAATAAATTAAAAAAAACATTTGGTTGCTTCTTTCTGGATTTTGTTTCAATAGCCTTTGTCCATCCAAGAACAAACTACTACAAGGCAGCATTTGTTTGATTTTGGAGCTTTCTCTCCACGATTGGTTGCTGTCCCCAGCTATTGAGCCTCATTTGCCAAAGGTTTGACTGGACCATTTACTGCTATTTAGTAAAATTTATTATTATTAGTTTTTAGCCTAATTTTTCAGAATTATTAAGCTCGCAACCATTTAATAATAATTATCCTTTAGGCCTACATTTAAAAAATATAAAAAAAAACAACAAAATCACAAAAAGCGAAACACATAAAAAAGTAGCCCCTCCTCCCACCCTTATATAAAAAGATCCCAATTGGATGTGAACCTACTACTCTTGACAAAGCCGCCTCAAATGCAACAGCTTGACCACAAGACTCAGTTAATTGTTAGCAGAAGGATATGTGCATAGGCAAAAATATTATGTGCCATCCAGCCTAGGGCCTATATTTTTAGGCCTAAACCCTAGTTTTTATTTTTATTATTAAATCTCTGCTCACTAATTTCTTGATCGGTCAATAAAAGTAAAAAAAACAAAAGTACAGTTTAGTTTAAGTTTATAGGTCTACATTTAGTATTTAGACTCTTCAATAGAGTCTAGATCTGGGGACGTTGTGACCTAGTGGTAGAGCATTAGACTAGGCATTTTGTTGACAATTTCAAAATGATTTTTTAATTTAAAAAAGTATCAATAATAGCTAGCACACTAATAAACTAAGCCAATTTAGCATATATTAACTTTCTGTGCAAAGTCATTATTACTGAAAAAAATTCCAAAGTCAGGTCAGCCTGTGGCACCCTCCACTGAACTTGACTGAAGGAAAAAATATTTGACCTGTGACCTTCATTAAAACAGAATTTACTTATGTTTTTTTTTAAACTATTAGTAAACATGTGCTTAATATTACCCAACGAGCTGGACCGTGGCATAACATATGCCGCTATTTAGTTGTTGTTTTTTCTACTTTTCAGTAATTCATAATTTGTGAATTCGACAGTACCAACGCTGACACTGAAAATATTTCTTTAAAACACTATAAGTAGCTCGTTAAGGACCATAACCCCCCCCCCCCCCCCCCCCCCCAACGTTTAAAATCGTTTGAAACTAAATTATCTGCCCCTAATAGCCGTCACTAAACCCGACTCCACGAAGGTAAACATAGCGTGAACCACAGCTCACTAAGACCATGTAGGGGTGGGGATGGTAGGGAGCGCGTTTACAGCTTGTTTTCTAGCGTCTCCCAGAAGAGAATTATATATATAGATAAGTAATAAAAATTTGACAATTAATTTTAATTACTGTTGTAAAGTGAGATAAACAGCTTAATAAACACGTGTTTTCTTGAGGGGGTGTGACCCGGGTGTGGCACATCGCATTGTATCTTTTTATTTCTGTGTTTTATGACTATTTGTTCACAATCAGCATGCTATGCTTTTAAAATTGATAAAGGGTAAGTATACCAAGCACACTCTATTTTTAGGTGTGATATAAAAAAAACAGTTATAAACCTAGCCAAATGATTGGATTCTTGCGCTGCACACATTTTCCCGCGCCTCGTGTTCACCAAAAAAGATTATAATAAAATGGCATTATTACTTGAACGGACCACATCTCATACCGACCATAAGTTATTACCACTTAATTGTAATGTGTGTAAAATTGATACTTTCAAGTTTCATATACACATAGCCTGGTTTATTATAAACGGGGAATTTTAGAGTTATTTGATTCGAAAGATGAGAATTATAATTTATATAGAGCTACTTTCACTAAGGCGCCGCTTGCGAGACAAAGAAATTAGGCCAAAAAGTAGATCCGACAATTCTTAATTAACAGACTTAAATAGAAACAGATAATTCCGATTTCTAAAATTAACGATGGCTTCGTAATCATTAGTTTTATCCCTCTACCCATTAGTGAAAGCGAAACTGGTCGCCATTTTTGGTAAGCGCATGAGCCGTGAGATGGCTTCAAAACAACAAATCCGGAAGCTGTGAATCGAACGGCCTAATTAGACAGCAAACACAAAAGTCTCAGGTTTGTATTCCGGGCTCAAGTCTGAGTTCGCCCAACTCTGATGGGTAACCTGCAGCCTGCTGACTAACGAGGGTAACAAAAGCAGCTGTGCATAGGTGCTGACCACAACTTCCACTTCTTGTAAAATGTATACGAGCCTTAGAATTGTGAGGTCATTGACACAGATGAACGCTTACTAAGGCTTACTTCTACTACTTTCAGTAGACTAGACGTAAGTCTGCGTGAGTAAATTGAAACTGCAGAATCCAGCCAGATCATCAGTTCTTTTTTTTAAAAATAATTTTAGAAAGGTAGATCTAGAGACTTTTTACTGACAAAACATAAAAAAAAGTTACCTGTATAAGACATTTTATTCATCAAGCCCTAATGTGCAAGCCATGAAAATATTATAGGTTTCTAGACTAGATCTGTTTGTATAAGAATGTGTAGGGAAATAACAGTCAATGAGTCTTCTACTTTTCGTTGTTTCGTCTGTATTACCGGATGTTATAGCAGTAGCAGGTAAGTTAAATTCAACCACCAAAGCCAGACTGCAATCTCTTTTAAGTTTACTGTAGGCTAGCCTAGTTGAATCCAGAAATCTACAAACATACAAAATATAAATGAATTTGGACTTAAAGATCTACATATTAGAAGTAAATATTGTATGGCTATTATAACAGAATTTAAAATTCCTAGCCCAGTAGTTGACAAACCAGCGAGCTTAAAAAGTCAAAAATTGTTGTTTTTTAAAAATAATTAGCCATCGTGCATTCTGACCTATCTCCAAGCGCCCCTCCCCCATTTAACATTATTTACTATTTAGGGTCCTAAAACCAAAAAGAGTTTGTTCTACGCCCTCGCTAGGAAGCATAGAACTCCTGTTTGTAAAAATAAATGGTCTTTACTTATGTTACTTTCATTAAATCAGAAAATGCCCCACAATAAGGTTGGTTTATTAATGTGTATTATTTCAATTATTTGAGATTGTCTTAAGTCTTAATATATCGCCTAACACAATAAGATGCATTAATTAGTTTCGGACCCCCATTCAGTCCAAGCGAATACACGAAAGGCGATTGTGTGTGGACTGCCCCCCCCCCCTTCCCCTTCACTTGGCCGCCATAAAGGGATGAACTCTTACAGCCCAGTGTTGGTTTAACAGTAATTATTAACATGATTTAGCATCCACACATTATTTTCAGCAATAGGAGGGTGCGCTGGTTTATTGTGAGTGTGAGAATGGGGGTGGGGGTGTTAAGGAGTAACCATTGAATATATTTTGTACTAATGTGAAAATAAAATTGCGGGAAAAGTGCCAATGTAAGAGGAACTGTGATGTATGGTCGTGTGTGGGGGGGGGGGGGGGGGAGGGGAGGAGTAGCATAATACCAGTCAGAGCCGGCGTTAGGGGGTGGCAAACGGGGCGGCCGCCCTAGGCCCCGCGCCTGAAGGGGCCCCGCGCTTCAACACTGTCATTGTTATCTGAATTAGTTTGTAAACTTAAATAAATTGTTGCTGAATTCAATGGGGAAAAACTAAATGGTGGAATGCCGAAGTTGTTGAATTTTATAACTGAGGCCATGGTTGATGTTAGTGAGTTATCACCCACCTGAACTGGGAAAGGCCGTAATTCAATACAAAAACAGTGTCACACACCTCCCCTTTGTGTAGGGTACGGTCGCCTGGCATTTGACCTGAGCTGACTGGAGATGGCGGTCGAGAATTAGCCCCCGACCTGACATGGGATGTTAAATGTGGGAAACAGGTAAAAAGATACTCTATTGTATGCGGACCGATGAAGACGTCCTTTTAGTGAGCAGAGGGATGCCTTTAGTAGACAGTTAGTGACCTGATGAACGCTAGTCCTGATTTTCTTGTTGTAGATGTCGTATATGTAGCCCTATAACAAAATTAACATTCAGTTGCGTGCAGAGGGATGGGAAGAGGGCGATGAGGGGGGGGGGGGGGGGAAGAGGCCCTTAAGATCTATATCAAGGGGCATTAGACAGAGTGATTTATTATTATTTTTTTTTAAAGAAAGTTAAAAGTGTTGATGTAGCATGTTTTCTCTATCATTAGCAGGTTTACGTCATGGTGTCACCACCAGCCCCCCCCCCCTTCCACCCTTGTCGGAATTTATCAAATTTGCTCTTAAAAGACTATTTAACACTCTAATTAACCACTTTATAAAGTGGAACTATCATTTTTTGTATATGTTTTGCTATTTTTTTGCCTTGGTGTCACCCCCCCTAAATGTGTCACCCGGTGCGGTCCGCCCCCCCCCCCCCCCCGCCCTCGCTATGCCCATGCTTTTATATTAACAATTAGTCATCAACAAACAATTTAAACAACTTTATTTTCCTAATTATTTGGCAGGTGATTGAATTTTCTTAAGTGATTTGGTATGAATTACATATCTGTCAAAAGTTATTAAATATCTTAGCAAGAAAAACAAGTAATTAAAAAAAGTCTAGAGACAATTTTAGCGCAATTTCCTTATGTTATCTAAAAATAGCTCTGTCGTAGCGTAAATCAAGAGCAGGGTTAGTAAAACCATTGGTTAGTTATTAAAACGTTTTTTATTAAATTTTTTTTCAGTGTTTTACATGTTTTATTTACAATAGAGTAACATGACTAAAAACCATTGCGCGCCTAGCTACCGAACGTGATGTCGCAGCCATTGAACGTGATGGCGCAGCTATTGAACGTGATGACGCGTGTGGTGTGGTTGGATAAAATGCCTACTAATTCGGTCCAAATTTTAATTAATTCAAAAAAATTTTTGTGACCGAACGAAAGGATATTTTTGAAAACTTTCTTCGGCAATATTGTTGTAAATTATGGCAGGAATCGATTGGTACATGTTTCAAGTCGCTAAGTGGTCTGGTTGCCGAGATATGGGCCAAAAACTGCATTTTTTCGAGGTTTTTTGGCTTTTCCGGGATATCCATGAAAGAAACCCGGAATTTTTTTGGCCTATGTTCATCCTGATAACTTGCTTAACATATTTGCTTTTGGAACTAGTCCTCGATATTGCTTCGTTGAGGAGGAGATACGACTTAAAGCTGCGGACACACATCCATACACCCATCCATTCATCCATTCCCAGAAAAGACGAGTTAATAAACGCAATTCTCCAGAATGGAAATTGCGCTAAAAACCCACTAAGAACATTGGGTTAAAACGTGGGAGAGGTAAACATCTGTTATTTAAGTCTTATAGACTCTAAAACATTTATGTGTTATTTATGTGTGTATGGCATATTATATAGGACTATACATACACACACACACTCACACACACATATATATATATATATATATATATATATATATATATATATATATATATATATATATATATATATATATAAATATATATATATATATATATATATATATATATATATATATATATATATATATATATATATATATATATATATATATAATATATAATTATATATATATATATATATATAAAATTAATTGAAAAAAGCAGGCCCCGCGCCGGGATGGTTGGCCCTAGGCCCCGCCGTATTCCTAACGCCGGCTCTGATACCAGTAGACTCATGAAGTCAATTACTGTCGTCCCTCGTGATTTGTGTCTGTTTTTTTTGTATCCTTATTTAATTATTTGTAGCCTACGACCTGTCCAAGTTATTCGCTTTTTACCTTCTAGTACACGCCGTTTACTGGATATATATACTGTAAGTATTAAAGTATACGGGAAGTAGCGGAGTATACTGGAAATATTGTAGGTGTGCAGACAATTAAAAAAAGAGATTTTTGGCAAGGCTCAAAGTTTTGCAACTGCCTGAGTAGCATACCGTTTCAGCTTGGTTGACTTATATTCCATATGAAGTATAAGAATGTAATTAGGTTATCTATCCAATAAATAAAAGTGGTACTTTATTACCGATTTCTCAAAAGTCTTCACAATTTGATCTATATATAAATATAAATGAAAGCATATTTGTGGGTTTGTCTGTGGGCGTATTTTGTCTTTGATGCATTACTCTACACCGTTCATCCGATCGCGATAAAATTTTCTAGAGTTGATGAGAATACTGCTGGAAAGGTGTCTACAATTTTTTTTTATTTGGCGTCCCGTGCTCCCCCGTGAGCACTAAGGTGCTTACGTAGGTTTTGAAGGGTGCGATACGCATTGGATACGATAGGCTACTATAATCGTTCACTAAATCGAATAAGACACTCCAGGGTTCAATTGGCGCCGCGGGCTCCCCATTGAGCCCTAAAGTGCCTACATTCGTTTTAAAGAGCACCATACAATAGGGAAACAGAGGCTCAATGTGTTTGATGAATAAGCCGAACCAGGGGACGTACCCAGCGCCCATGCGGTAGTGTAACCGGTGGCCCCGGAGAGAAATCCGTGACGCCCTCAATACATAAACGGTCGCAGAGGGGCGTTTACCTACCTATTACGGAGAGTGACTAGCGTACACTGTAGGCTTTCATAATTCAAGCACTTTGGGCATCTGGGCGGTAGTCTGGACAAACACATGTCATTACAACTACGTTAGTAATTTGATAAAGCATAAAGAATCACATTCTAAGAACATTTACTAAATGATTTAGCATTAGTGTTTTCTCGAAAATCGAGCAGTTTTACCACAAATGTACGGACTTATTTATATAGCCTGATACCATTGAAAATGTCATTCCAACCCTTAATATTATATAAGAATATACGATAAAGTATATTGTATGGGATCGGGATATGCCCCTCCGCTTAATTAAAAAAATATTTAATTTTAAAGAAACCAACTAGCAAATTTTTGGTCAAAGGGAAACAAACATGAAATTATTTTGCTTTTTTGTTGAGTCGTGATTATCTCGCTTAAATATTTTTAAGGATTAATAAATGAATAAATAATAAATAAATACTGAATAATATTAATATTCCTCAACAAAAAACAAACAAAAAGTTTTCGTGTCATATAATTACTAGTTTATTTCATATACTAATTCATATTATACAAATAATTTTAAGTTTACTATTCCTGTTTTTAGCATAACGCTGAGTTAAGATTAATCTTTTCGTTTCCTCTGAGTATTTTGCTATATAGTGTAATATTTTTTGAGAAAAATATGAAATATTTAAAATTATTATATATGGTGCTCTGTAAATATTAAGCTTGTGTTAAAAAATTTAATAAACATTTCCTCAAACAAATTTGACTCAAAATATTTAAGCGAGGCAACCTCATCAAAACTCTGAAGAAAAAAATATTTCACGTTTGTTTCCCTTTGACCACTAATACTAGAACATATTTTTTTATATTTCTCGATTATTTATCTTTAACCGTTAGCAGAGGCGTAGCGAGGGGGTTTGCGGGGGGTGCGGACCGCACCAGGTGACACCATTTAGTGGGGACGGGGGGGGGGGGGTTGACACCAAGATAATTCCACATAAGTGATTAAATAATCTATTAAGATGTGGAAATCGAAAGTTTGAAGGGGGGGGGGGTTGTGTACTCTACGCCTCTGGGGGGGGGGGGGGTGACACCATTAAGTGCCGCACCGGGTGACACCCGACCTCGCTACGCCACTGACCGTTAGCTAAAACTCCCTTTTCTTATATTGGTTTTTTTATTATGCAAAAGTATGATGTTACACCAGCTGGACTCCCCCCCCCCCCCAGAGTTTCTTCCAGGCATCTCCCCCCCCCCCCCCCCCCCCCCCCCCCCCCGAAAAAATTCTACCCCCCCCCCCCCCCAACGAAATGAAATTTATATAATTTATATAGAAAATATATACTTTTAACAGTGTCCGCCCCACCCCACCCCCCGAAGAAAGTCTACCGCCCCCCCCCCCCCCCCCCAAATTTTTTTCAAGTGCCCCTCCCCGGAGAAAAAAAGTCTGGAAGAAACACTGCCCCCCCCCCCTCTTCCCCTCATCACGCACCGTCACAACATTACGGACCCCCTACCCCAACGAGTGTGATGGCATTTATGGACGACCCCAAAGGGTGTGTGGTGGACAACAGTTATATATTTTATGTATAAATTTATAAATTCATATATCTCTAGATAGAATATTTCACCGATGATCGTGTTAAGGCTAAGCATATTTTAAATTATTTTTAATCGTCCTACTAAAATGTTATATATTTCAAATTAAAAAGCTCGACAATAGAGTTATTTAAAAAAAGAATAGCTTTTAGTTAATATAGTCTATGTAGATTAGATTTTAGTAGGGCCTATAGAATTAGAATCTAGTATAGATCAAGATACTAGATAGCTATGATTTAGTTTAGTTAGGCTTAGGTCTTCATGTGTAGGCATGCAGTCTTAGTAGTAGGCTGGTTTTAATGCTTTTCTCCCTTTTAAAAATAAAAAAGTTGCAAGGCTAAAGAAACGACCCTCGAAATTATCATGCCTAAACACATCATTATTTTAAAAATCAACGTTTATATCTAGATCTAGAATATTTTACCATCTAGGAACTATATTTAAAAGGTAGGGTATAGATCTATATTTTATTATTTATGGACAGGTTTCTGATTAACACTTGAACCATTTTAATGTTTTATCAGTTGCTAGATTTTAGAAAATGTATTAAAAAACATCTTCAAGGAATTTTTCGATCTGATTTCTGGTGGTTGTTACGGACGCTAGTCTACCTACTCTAGACCCAAACGTTAGGTCCCAAATAAAGGAGTACTCGCTATGTCATCTGTGGTGGGTAGATATAGAATATAGATCTAGATATAGATCTACTCTAGCTAGACCTAAAAGCGTTAAGATTAATAATTTGAGTGTCCCTCAGCCCTCAATCCTACTGACTACTGACTCCTGTACTCCTGTAGTGATGTAGTGTAGGCCATATTTTAAATTAAATAATAAAATATTAGTAGGCCCTAAATAAATATTATTATGCACTATACAGTAATATTGCTTAACAGTTAGTTTTTTTTAGTTAAAATAAACAATGGGGCTCAGATCAATTTATAGTATTTTATAGGCCTACTCTACACACAAGAAATAAATACTATACATACTATATTAGTATAGGCCTATGTTATTTGTAATGTTAACACACAGACTCTTATGTTAGGATTTGTTTTGTCTTTTTTTCCATATAGATCTAGACTCTACTAGCTATATTCTACAATGTTAAAATATAAGTATTAAGTAATAATAGTGCTTTTTCTTATACATTAATATATGAACCAGTGGCGTAGCGAGGTCGGGTGTCACCCGGTGCGGCACTTAATGGTGTCACCCCCCCAGAGGCATAGAGACCCTTCCCAGGGACAAACTTTCAAATTTTCGATTTGCACCCCCCCCCCCTCGAGTTTTCGATTTGCACCCCCCCCCCTAAAACTTTCGATTTGCACCCCCCCCCCCCCTCGAGTTTTTCTCTATATATTTTGCTATTTTTTGCCTTGGTGTCACCCCCCTGAATGGTGTCACCCGGTGCGGTCCGCACCCCCGCCCCCCCCCCCTCGCTACGCCCCTGATATGAACTAAATATTATATTTTATTACACAGGTAACTCACAGGATGAAGTTTAAATGAAGTTGATACAGCATAACAAAATCAAAACTTGATGTGCTAAACACTGATGACCATTCAATTATCTCACGTCTATAGTGCCATGTTATTGTTGTGCTGATCTCCACATAATTCAATTTAGGATTCAGCAGTTGTTTTAAAGGCAAGTTACAAACTATTATATTAGTAAGTACTATGTTGTTTAGCAAATTCTCTATGCAACTTGGGCATCTCTATTAGTTATGAAAATGTAAAAAAAAAGTGTTATATGTTTTTAAAAAAGAATTTAAATTGTAACCTTATCACCTATTGTGTAATCCTTCAATGTTTTCTTTTCTCCTTTGTAAGGTACACCATGCAGTCAACTGGATTAATCCCAGCACGGTTTTTAACTATCATTGCTCATCTAGTGCTAGTTATTGTCATATTTTGGACTAGGGTATGCTATGTTTATTCAGGATAATTTTTTTTAGATTCTCAATTCAAGTCATATTATATTATGAATGGAGCAAGAATAATTATTTAAAAATTAATGACCTCGGTGTATGAAGGGTTTCCTTAACGTGAATTAGGTACCCGTCAGAGCTCGGGACTCTGTACTTTGTACATTGACGTACAGGCTCAAGCAGGGGATCTGAACTTGAGACTTTCGGATTAGCAGTTGAATGCTCTACCTTTCTATCACACCGTCCCATTACATTAGAATATGGTTATAGTTACGTAAATGATATAGGTATCGATATTTAATATTATAACATAGAAGGTACATTTTTAACTATAATTACTAAATAAAAAAATTAAACTTTAATTTTTATTAGTTTATTTTTCCCCTTTATAAATCTGAATTATGGGAAGAGTTATTTCCAGGATACTTTTATTAAAGTTTTTTTTTGTCAGGACACCTTTTCAGTTGACTTGGTTCTATCATAGTTTTAAAATTCTTTTTTATCTCCACAGGAGGAAAATATAAAAATGTGTTTACCAGAAAATTACAGCACCTCACAGTATAATGACAAAGATGTTGAGTAAGAACAAATAGAATAATACATTATGGCACAGATATTTCACAATTTTCTAAGTCACTTTTTGGGAATTCTTAGTTATTATTTGAAATGTTGAGTTCTTTAGTGTTATGGCTCAAATAAATAAAGAAATGATGAACCAGATGAAAATATTGTTATATTGCTTTTTAAAAAAAACATTTTTTTCTTTTCCCAGGATGATTGTAGCTCTGTCAATTACTCTTGGCTTGTTTGCAGTAGAGCTTGTTGGCTTCATGGGTGGAGTCACAATGTTTATGCCTTTTCAAGGGCTTTTGTGTATCCTTTACATTTAAGTTTACATTTTTAAAAATGAAACAGCTGTCTGTGTGATTACCACATTTATAAAATTGGTAATTTAGTTAACCTAATGTTTTCTTTTTTCTTCACTGAAAAAAACTTTCCAAATCATTTAATAGAATTTTTTGACAATATTGTTGTTTTATATTTCCAGGGTTATTTTTAGAATGATAGATTTGTATTCAAATTTAATTTTAGCTGTATTAAAATTTCTAGCCAACTAAATTAAATGTTATTTAAATCCTTAACCTGTTGCCCAGCAACTGCTGCCCACAGTGGTGCTGCCATAAGCTTGGCATACTTCCTGTTTGATCAGTGGCCCTGTCAATGGTATTGGTACATCTTCGGATTCTGCTCAGCTTTTCCAGCAGTCATGGAGATAGTTTACATTATTGGCATTCTTTGTTTTCGTAAAGGCTACTAACTTTTTAACTTGTGACCAGTTAGTAGTTTATTTCATGGGCCATCTTGAAATATCATCCACTAGAGGATAGGGGTTCTGAATACATTTTGTATTTATATAAAAAATATGAAAACATTCAATTTTGTTGGAATTTTCAGCTCTAGAGTGTGTGGGGTATGGCTTTGTGTCATAATATGTAAGCCTACTATTGGATAAAAAGTTAAGTTCAAACGGTGTCAAATCATTCAAAATTCTTGAATGGTACCTGGGAAGAAAGTTGATAACTGTATTGTACATTTAATGGCAGTTTAGACTTAGGGCAGTCTTGATAATGGGCCCTAACGTTTGTAATTGGAAAGTACCCACCATTTTTATAATCAGACACATTTTAAAGCAGGTAAGTATGAAAGGAGTTCTATATTCTGGTTTATGATGTGCCAAAACAGAAAGAAACATTGAGTGCCTTTATATATTGTAAAAATGAGTTTTAATCTGGGTCACAATCACAAGTCTGTATAATATGGTATGTCTGTGACTTATCCCACAGAATTATAATATGTGAAGTCATGTTCATTTGATCTGTGTGTGTGTTTTTGTTTGTTTTGAAATTAGTTTAAAAAATTATTTTTTTTGTGAATGATTTTTAAATTCATGTAAATTGTTTCCCATGTTTTAACTGTAAATATTTTAAAATGTAAAGAAATTGTAAAAAAAAATTTTTGTACTAGATGTAAAATCTATTTATTAATGCTGATTATAAAAAATTTACATTATGAGTTTTATATTTTAAATTACTTAACATTACCATTGTATTCCTGAAAAATTTGAATGTGGTAGCATTTAACTTTTGAAGGTGTTGGAAGTCTTTAAAAATTGTATTTCCATGTAGCATCACATTTTTGTTATAAATGTAGGCCTTTCTAATTTTAACATTTAATAAATAAATAAAATATGTTAATGTGTATTTTATGATTTATTCATAATTAAATTATTCCTGAAACCAGCTCTCCTTTCATAAAAGTAGAAAAATCTGGAGCAACTTTATTGAAAATTGCTGTTTTTTATCACAAATTATTTTAAAATGAATAACTAATCATAGATCAAACAGCTGCTCCTCCATGTATGTAGGTAATTAATCTTTGTTCATAAATGCACCACAATTGAACATGCTAGGGTGTACGACTCCTGACCCAGAAGTCTCAAGTATGAATCCTGGATTTAAGGCCGTAGAACATGCTTAAGTACTCTGACTCGTACCAAAATCTTGTTAAGGGCAGCTAAGCAGTAGAGCATGGTACTTTATGTGCTGTGTTCACTGAAACAGATGAACTCTACTTCTTCTGCCCCATCTGTCTTTAGTGCTGACAACAAAAAAAAATTATGAAATTTTAAAATTTAATTGCATATTGTTCTTGCAAGTCTCCCAGTATTAAAACATCAAAAAGAAAACGAAAAATAGAAGAGAAATATAACTATCAAGTTTTACATAGCAATGAAAAGGCATAATCGTTCTTTTTGAAAGGGAGAGGTGGGGTGTGAAAATGTCCCCTTATAAATATATAGTTTATATATATATATAGGCCTATATATATGTATATATATATATATATATATATATATATATATATATATATATATATATATATATATATATATATATATATATATGCACATATATTTACACACACACACATATATATATATATATATATATATATATATATATCTGGGATCATTTAGAAAACAAGCTGCAAGCGCGCCTTTGCAGTCCCCTCTCTTCCTCTCTATCGCTATCACTACCACCCCCACCCCCACATGATCTGGTGAGCGGTGTTCACTCTGTTTACATTTTACAATCATAGAGACGGGTTTGGTGACGGCTATTAGGGGCAGATAATTTAGTTTGAAACGATTTTAAACTTAGAGGAGGTAACTAAGAGGAGGCTGCTTTCACGGGGGGGGGGGGGGGGGGGGTTAGTGTTTTTAAGCAAATATTTTCAATGGCAGGATTGGTACTGTCGAATTCACAAATTATAAATTACTGAAAAGTAGAAAAAAAAACAACTAAATAGCGGCGTATGATACGCAGCGGGTCGGCTCGTCTAATATATTAAGTTCGATGCTGTATGTCGTGGATTACAAAGGAATATAAGAAAAAACGATACTTCGGTGGATTTAAGTGTTAGATTTCTAAAGTGCTCGTGGTCTAAATTTATGAGTTAAAAAATTAATATTGAATGTCTTTAAAAACAGTTTTCATTTTACATACTTAGAATAATAATTTTCAATTATGAACATTACACAAAATTAAAAAAAAAAAGTATCAACGTTTATAAAATTTGTAATTGTGTCTGAATTGTATTTGCATTAAATCCTAAATGACGTCACGCTTTTTTTGACGATTTTTACCTCCCTCCTCCCCTTTGTCACACATCGTCACAAAAAGCCAGACCCCCCCCACCTAAAATGATGTCACACCTCAGCCTACAACCCCCCTCAAAATTGCACGCACATACACACACACAGACGGACACACATACACACAGACGTCTCTGTGTCAGCACCCCCCCCCCCCCC
This sequence comes from Physella acuta, assembly GCF_028476545.2. Lineage (NCBI taxonomy): Eukaryota > Metazoa > Mollusca > Gastropoda > Physidae > Physella > Physella acuta. The sequence goes on along the minus strand of NW_026732208.1, from coordinate 298,831 downwards.
CCTGAAGAGATGCCTGGAAGAAACTCTGAAAACTGGTGATAATAACTGTCTTAATTGAAACAAGGCCTAATTGAAAAGCAGTGAAATACTAAGAAAAAAGTAATGGATTGGAACGAAATGGAATTTATATTATAGATTAGATAACATGCTTTTACCAGTGTCCGACCCCCCCCCCCCCCTCCCCCGGAGAAAAAATCTGGAAGAAACACTTTTGCAGCTAGTATTATAATGCCCGTGACTTAGTTTTTTTTTTTCAAATTATAAGCCTAGACCTTGACTATTCTAGAATCTAGAAAAAAAAAGGTCCCATAGTGTGATAGTGGACCCATACAATTATTAATTATACAATCAAACATAGTACATAGCCATAGCGATAGATCCGATGATAGGCCTCTAACCATTACTTTGCGGGGTGGCTTAAAGTATGAAAACTAGATCTATATAGTTCTAGATTTATCTATTATTTTTAAAATTTAATTTAAACTTTTCACTCAGGTATTTTAATTTATTATTGGTTTATCGTTCTGGTTGCAAACATTTTTACATACATTTTTAGCAAATCATTTTTCTCAGTGTCAAGACGAGCATTTAGTGCAGAGCTATTTCCGAAACTAGGATAAACAAAAGTGCATAATATTTGATTTGAACACTAACTAATGGATTTTTGGGTGTACTTTTGCCTAATAAATGTGAAATTTAAAGACACATTTTGATTTTTAAGCAATTGGTACCTAATCAGACAGGTAATAAAAACATAGGCATATTAGATTTAGCCTAATTGTAAGTAAATAAACTTAGAAACACTTACTTAGATCGTCGTAGGAATGAAATTGAATGAATGAAAGAATATTTAACCCTCTTAAGACGTAGCTTTTTTAGAGAGCCGGTGCTAAGAAGACGGAGCCTACTTTCAAGTTTTGCACTTGCATCACAAAAAAATTTTGAAAAAAATAAACTAATTATTTTACATGCATAAAAATATATATTATTTATTAGGAAATTGAATGAGCTAATATGATTTTTATAAATCTAATAAAAATCTCAACATATATATATGTGAGCTTTCTGATTTGCATAATTTATGCACGAAAAAAATTTGACGGCACTAAATTACAGTAAATTTGTATAAAAATACGTTTTTTCTCTCTGTAATGCTAATCTTAGTAATCTAAATAATACACAAACATCTATTCAATAATCTGAACTAATTTACTAATTATTATTTCTACATTAGAATTTCTAAGTATATTTTTAGTATATTTTGATGACTGGACTGTTGGACATAAAAAAATTTACGATAGGACTCACGGCACTAAAAAAATCGATAAAAAACAAAAACATGAGGCAAACTTTCAATGGAAGTCGCCATTGAAGTGCTAGATATGTACTATAACAGTTAGAAGCAATCTGATTGGCTGATATGATACTAGAAAGCCAATCGTGTGGCTCCTACTATCACGGCTGAGACCCGGCCGATAGATCGGCCGGTCGTCTTTTTGGCTATAAAACCGGCGGCCGATAGATCGGCCCGGGCGTCTCAAGAGGGTTAAAGATTGAAAGATTGAACCCAAGCCCAAGTAATTTTAATTGACAGTGTACCAGTTCTAACTACTTGAACTACTCAAGTAACTAGTATTTGGCAACTACTACTTGACTTGTAGTAATGTAGTTGATAGTACAAGTCTTGTACTTTTACTACTTGTTGGTGGGTGGGCACTGTTAGTACTAGACTAGTAGAGTAGTGTGAGCCTAACACTACTGACTACAGTAACAGTTACAGTTAGGGTAGACTACTTGTTTCTTTGTATTTTATAAGAACACAAATAAGAACAAGTGTTAGACCGAAGTGATCAATATTCAATATCATTATTAAATTTTTAATAGTACAGTACTATTACTTATTGTTAAACACAGTAAAAAACATTCATCATATTCATATAGATCTATATGATATTGTAATGATTTTTAGCAAATAAAGTATCTAGTAGTTAGTAATCTAACCCTGAGCCCCAAGTTTAAATTTTGTACTACGAATTCATTATAGATTCTAGTCCATTCCAGGATCTATTTCTCTTCCATGAGTTTTATATCTGGCCTACCTTTTGAAGAAATGTTAAATTTAGGCGGGTGTTGGTAAAATACCAGATGAAAATCTCAAAATGGGAAAGTATTATAACTAAGTTCTATGTGTCCCGCAGCTATGCAGTGAGATTGTTAAACTACTTGATCCAATAGAATATCCAGATACCACTACCATTTTATTATATCTTGCCATTCAGTAGTTCATCTTGAAACACGACGACATTAACGTATATCAATGATTCGACAGGACAATCTTGTTTACTGTTTCTATTTATTGCACTATAATATATACATCGGACGACTTGAATAAACGATACTAAGACTGGACCACATTACAACCACACCTTAACACAACAAGAACAAGAATAATTTCAACTTCTTCCACGGCAACAACAATCCTACTCCTAAAATGTCACATTCATGTATACCGTGTCACTATTCAATGCATTCATTATCTTTTGCACCAATATTCGTTCGCACCAATATTCCCTGTTTAAACACAAATCTTAACAGAAAGTATAAAATCTAGAAGAAACACTGGTAACTACTAAATTATAAATTACATTATAGCAATTGCAGTTAATTTGTGAGAAAATCAGAAAACAATGTTATAGTAAGATAAATAAATATCTAGTTTAATTTTTTTGCAACTGGCTTTTTTATAAAGGAATATCAGCCACAATGTGAAATTCTATCTTTATTCTGTTGACTTCATTCTTTTGGTCTTTATACTCTATATAATTTTGTATTTTATACCTTTCTACTAAACCAGAATTGACAGACAGTTTTGGTTATTGTTCTTGTTTATGTTTTTAAGTAATATAATTTAAACAGAGCAGACACAAATAAAGAAAAAATTAACCTAATTTACTATAAGCTCATGATACCACATTTCACACATTGCTCATTCAACTTAATGCATTACTTTGTTATATACACATCTCTCATTAGCTATGTCTTCTAAACCACATTAATCAATACACATAGTTATGTTCTTATCACATTTACTAGTCACATTAGCCTGATTAGCTTCTCTCACTAACACTTTCATCATCAACATCAGTCTCATCTACAGTATTACACCAATTCCCTTCATAAATTTTCTACATCAGCAAAACATGGCTTTTTATGGTGCTGTAATATTTAGCAAATAAAATTTAGGTTTCTTGGACTTGTCATATGTTTAAGGTGGCAGCTAAAAACTAAATCTAAAAGTTGAAAGGTTGTGTTCAAGTTGTGTAGAAAAGAATGATTATTGCCATATCTAGTAACAGAAACATTTCATTGGTATCTCTATTATTGACTATAATAAGGTATCCTAATATCCTAGTATTGAGTAAATTATGAGATAAAAATATCAAGGGATCTAGTAAAAGGCTTTGTACCCATCTTGCCTTTTCAAGTTTTGCATCTTGTCTTTTACCAACACCAACTATATGCTTTGTATTTAAAGAATTTAAATAAAATTTGCTAATGCAGAGAACATTAAAATTATTTTAGATTTAGAGGCTACATTTATTTAACTTAAAAAAAATTATGTCCTAGCATATTCTTGTTGTTTTATGTGTTACATCATGACTAATAATAACACTTTGACATTCTGTTAGTACAAATGGGGAAAAGGAATATTTATTTGTTACTTTTTTTTTTATTTTTGAAGCTTGCCATTTTTAAGCTGGCAGGAATTATTTCCAAAAAGATGTCTGGCAATGCATCAGTGGTTGCTTTTGAAGGAGAACTAAATGCCATAGTGAAAGAGGTAGGTTGATACTTTACTGTTTACACTTTAACAGTGCAACTTTTAACACAACTAAATACATTATTGAAACACGTGAATCAATGATTACAACACAACCTGAGTCTTGAGATGATGGATCCTGGTGTTGGGTTTAGCACTATGGGTTTATGATGAACACCACATGGCCCATGGCCCTCTCTGTTTGGTGGTTATAAATAGATGACCCACCATGCATTAGCATGTTCACACATTACACTTAGCATCAAAATACTTAGATCTGTATGTTACAACAAAAACAAAAAAAACCAACAATATAAATTGTCGAGTTCTGTTTTTAAACATCCAGCTCAGCAGGTAATTAAATCACAGTGTCTATATATATATATTTTTTTATATGTACATCTACTGTAAGCCAATGATGAAGAAAACATAAACAGGTCTCATGAACATGATGTGACCTTACTAAAACATCTCTAATTTATCCAGATATTAAAATAAATTTTAAAAAATTGTATCAACATTTATTTTGCAATCTGGAATTGAGGCTACTTTTTAATAAGAGCACAATAGCAAAATACCTATATGGAAAGAAAACATTGATGAATGAGTGACTTTACTTTGTAAATCACCCATTGACAGAAGCTAAAGAAATAACAAGTATCTTCTACTTAACACCTTTTTGTTTTCGTTCTAATACTTTTTTAGTCACTAAAAGTCTACACATTTCTTTATTTCAGCAACTTTTGACATCTAATTTTCACTTTAATTCTGTTAAATAATTGTCTACTAATTTTTTATGCATCATTAATTATTAATTTTTCATTTACAGTAGTTAAGTACAATTGTATATATTTTAAATGTAATTCAATTTCTAACTTTAATTTTAAAAATTAATTTTTAGTATTTAGATTTTAGCGGCTTTGATAAGACAAAAGCAATATTTGAAAATGAGTGCAAGGAGAAAAATAAACCAGTTTCTGAGCAAGAGTTTCCTACATATGGAAGTGAAAAAGTGCTGTTGGCCAAGGTAAAAATATCATTTTTTAAAAGTGTTAAAGAATATCCTCACATACTCAAAGTTAAAGAATTTAAAGTAAGGAATTAGGTTGGTTAGTAAAGAAATTGTTCAAAATAAGAAAAACAACACGTTTTTTATTTATAATTTCAGAATCAGATGTTGGAATTTTTCCATGAAGGAAAAGGGGACTTGTTTTTTAAGCTGTGGAGAGACTATCTGCCATCAAATGTTAAAAATGAAGACAGTGTGTCAAAAAAATTAGAATTTTACCTCAATATTTATTTTGCCATCTATCCAATCAAATACGGGCAACCTCAGGTACCTCATAGCTGATTATTTTGGATTTAAAATGTAATTTTTGAGAGAATTTTGATTGTTGTTATTGACATTGAAAATGAGCATTGTTAATGACCTTTAGTCATCGTCTCCTTCCCCCCCCCCCCCCCCCCCCCACCCTTGAGCTACTCTACTGATTTATTTTAATTTATCCTATATTTTAAGCAGTACAAATAGCATGAAGAAACAATGTTTATTGTGTTTATTTTAATGATCAAATTTATTCTTGTAGAATGAAGCTGAGGAAGCCATGTCAAATTTTAAACAGTACATAGAAAACCGTGGATCTTCTCTTAGTCAAACAACAGAATTTCTACCTTTTTATGCTCTCCCTTTTGTTACAAACCCAAAAACTCATCCATCATACAGGGAGCTCTTTGCCGTAAGTTGAAATATAGGCCCTATATTAAAAAAATAATTTTTCTTGTTGACTCTAGAGATTTTTTAGTTTAGTTTTAATTTTATTTGTAAGTGCTGGAGAAATAATAATGGAACTACTCCTTGATCCAGTTTATTCTTTAGCCCGTCTTAAAGAAAATTTACTCTTGTTAGTAGTTTAAAGAACTTTACTTTTATGACTAAACTAGTTCAGTTTGGCTTGTATTTTTTATTGTGGTACATGTGTGACCAAGGGTGGACTAGTCATGTCCAAGCAGCCCTAAAAAAAGAAAGAAGTCTGCCTGACTTAAATTTTCATTGTGCACTTTTTGTAAGCTTCTGTGGGTAATGATGGGTAATGGAAAAATACGCACATGAAACTGGGGGTTAGCTACCAACAAATACTTTTTATAAATAAAACACAAATAGGTTTTGTTATAGCACGTTCCTGGTGGCCCACCTCTATGTGGGACAAATAAAAATATTTAAAATTATTCTGGAATTTAAAGTTAATATTTCATTCAATCTGCAGATTAATTAAGCCTTGAAATGTTTTGTTTTCAGGAATCCTGGAGTGCTGATCTGAAGTCAAGAGTAGAGAAGTTCTTGACTTTAGCCTTGAAGTCAACACCGCAGCCGAGATTGTTTGAAATATATGTATCCAAACACAATAACGTTTGTTTTTAAATTTGAAAAAAATAAATCAGTTATGCTAGATAACTGTATTGATGTTGTATCTTTGTTTTCAATGTACAGGGAATATTTTTTTTTTTTAAAAGATGAACATTTTCCTTAACCCAACTCTAGAGGGGAGTAAGTGCTGAAGGAAAAGGTAAAGCCTCTGCTTTTTAAAACTTTTTTTAAAAAAAACAATTTTTCGTGTTAAGAAATTTACATTTCTAAAAAAAATAAACAATAATTTTAGTTTTTATTACATATTAAAATTTGTGGTATCTGTGTCTCTTCCAGCAGAAAAACTGTTGAATTTGTTTTACATAATATAATTTTTTTTAAAGGTATGCAACCACAGCTAGTTTTGATGAGCCAACAAGTCATTGATGCAGAAAAAAAAGCATCAGCCTACTTGAAACGACACAATAAAGTTCAGGTGATTATTTCTTTTAGTTCGTAATGAAAACATTCAAGTCAGAAAATAGTGACTTTTTTAAATAGTGGGGTTGATTGATAAGTTAGTATAAAGTGTCAGATTATTTAAAATGACATGATAAATGGTGGAATAGATCTTTTGAGTTTGAAAAGAATGAGCTTTATTGATAACCTTAACACATCTTAAAAAATATATTTGTCATGGATTGCTAGAACTTAGTTACATGGATCCTGTCTAGATCTAGGTATACTTCTGTAATGTCTGTCTGAATATATTTCAGTCTGACTACCACAATTTGATTGGAATCACAGCAGATCTTGTTGATGCTCTAGAGTCCACTGTACAAGGAAAACATGTGAGTATTTTTTTTACATGATATCAAAACATTTTAGAAACTGAGTCCACACCCTGTATGTTTTTTGGTGTCATTTCTGGGATGGGTGGCCTACATATCAGTTGTGGATATAACACTGGGCCGGATATGTATTCCAATATATATCCAGAGTATTTGATTTCAGATCACACCAGAATACTTACAGCACTTGTGTAATAGACTTTTTACAACACACATGCAGTCATCCTTGGATTTATCTAGGCCAGGCACAGCTGGAGATGCACTTAGACGCTCAGTAATTCCTACTGCGTAAGTTAATTATTTAATGGTCAGTAATTCCTACTGCGTAAGTTAATTATTTAATGGTCAGTAATTCCTACTGCGTAAGTTAATTATTTAATGGTCAGTAATTCCTACTGCGTAAGTTAATTATTTAATGGTCAGTAATTCCTACTGCGTAAGTTAATTATTTAATGGTCAGTAATTCCTACTGCGTAAGTTAATTATATAACGGTCAGTAATTCCTACTGCGTAAGTTAATTATTTAATGGTCAGTAATTCCTACTGCGTAAGTTAATTATTTAATGGTCAGTAATTCCTACTGTGTAAGTTAATTATTTTATGGTCAGTAATTTCTACTGCGTAAGTTAATTATGTAATGGTCAGTAATTCCTACTGCGTAAGTTAATTTTTTTATGGTCAGTAATTTCTACTGCGTAAGTTAATTATGTAATGGTCAGTAATTCCTACTGCGTAAGTTAATTATTTTATGGTCAGTAATTTCCACTGCGTAAGTTAATTATGTAATGGTCAGTAATTCCTACTGCGTAAGTTAATTTTTTTATGGTCAGTAATTCCTACTGCGTAAGTTAATTATTTAATGGTCAGTAATTCCTACTGCGTAAGTTAATTATTTTATGGTCAGTAATTCCTACTGCGTAAGTTAATTATTTAATGGTCAGTAATTCCTACTGCGTAAGTTAATTATGTAATGGTCAGTAATTCCTACTGCGTAAGTTAATTATATAATGGTCAGTAATTCCTACTTCGTAAGTTAATTATATAATGGTCAGTAATTCCTACTGCGTAAGTTAATTATTTTATGGTCAGTAATTCCTACTGCGTAAGTTAATTTTTTAACGGTCAGTAATTCCTACTGCGTAAGTTAATTATATAACGGTCAGTAATTCCTACTGTGTAAGTTAATTATTTAATGGTTAGTAATTCCTACTGCGTAAGTTAATTATTTAATGGTCAGTAATTCGTACTGCGTAAGTTAATTATTTAATGGTCAGTAATTCCTACTGCGTAAGTTAATTATTTCATGGTCAGTAATTCCTACTGCGTAAGTTAATTATTTAATGGTCAGTAATTCCTACTGCGTAAGTTAATTATTTAATGGTCAGTAATTCCTACTGCGTAAGTTAATTATATAACGGTCAGTAATTCCTACTGCGTAAGTTAATTATTTCATGGTCAGTAATTCCTACTGCGTAAGTTAATTATTTCATGGTCAGTAATTCCTACTGCGTAAGTTAATTATTTAATGGTCAGTAATTCCTACTGCGTAAGTTAATTATTTAATGGTCAGTAATTCCTACTGCGTAAGTTAATTATTTTATGGTCAGTAATTCCTACTGCATAAGTTAATAATTTAATGGTCAGTCATTCCTGCTACGTAAGTTAATACTATTGTGCAAAAGACTATTTACAGCCTGTAAAACATTTGGCTTAACTGGTGAATTTAATTTTTTAACAGTCTCCCAGTTACTGAATCTGATGAGAGTTACCCTCCCCTTGATTTTACTCAAATCAAAAGCCAAATCACAGAAGCCCTTGATAGAAAAAAAGCCCTTATTCTCCAAGCCTTAAGATGGGTAAGTTATTTAAATGCTGTGTTAAAATAATGAAGACTCACATGAATATGTATATGGCATCATTAGAAGCTAGTAATTTGAGTCAGCAATATTATTATATCTCAGGCCCAACAATATTATTATATCTCAGGCGCAACAATATTATTATATCTCAGGCCCAACAATTGGTAAATCTAGTTTGGTTACTAAGTTGGATCTTAGTTAGGGAGACCCAGCTAACAGTTGACACTAAATCCTAGAGAAATTTGTCAACGCTAATTAAAATATGCACCCAAAAAATAGTTAACAATGTTGGGATTTATCTTCACAAAGACTGAACAAAGTGTTTTATCATTTGATCACAAGAGTAGAGTTACCTTCACTATTTACCAATGAAAATAATATTTCCTAGTGTGATTAAACCAACACATTCCACACAGTTCATATAGAGACTGATGCTGAGCTGTGTTTATTCAACATTTTATGAAAATTTTAAAGACTGCCAAGTTGAAGCCACTTACTATTTTAACTCTTTTTTTCTCTAACTTGATGTTCCAGTTATTGTATTATAAGCTGTAGATAAAAAAAAAAAATTGTAAACATGGAGGATGTATTAGACCTAAATTGTTCTGAAAAAGAAAATAAATATAAAACACTTTTCAGCGTCTTACAAGAACAAGAGCTGGACAGAGAGACCAAATTTTGAGTGCATACATTCAAAATGACATTTTAGGCTGCTCAAATGATGGGCCATACAGGGTTTGTCCATTTTTAATTAGTTTCAACAAAGATATTCACTCACATAGTTTTAAATTACAACACATATTAAGATGTTCTCAAAATCTAATGTAATTCCTGTCTTTGCCAGGAAACCATTATGAATCTCCTGCTCAACAGCTCAGACGTGGTCAAACAATACCTTGCCAGATTGTACAATGCTTGTGCCTCTATGTGTGCTGGTAGGTTTTCAACCATTGTTACTCAAATGTTTTTTTTTGGTGTTGTTATTTTTACAGCCAATAACCTTATTGTGATTGGTCAGCTTTTATCATAATGTACACCTACATTCACAATCAAGTTTTTAAAGGGCATTTTTTAAAATAATTAACATTTTTTTTAATTAGGTCGTGGTTACCTGGCCACCAACCCTGGCCTGTTACCAGCACTTATGGACATACTCAGAAGTGAGGTCAAAGATCAAACTGCCCAAGAAATGGTTCTAGGAGCACTACAGAAACTAAGTCTCAGGTAGAGATCCAACTTCTGACCTGTACTCCATTTGTTGCATCTGGATTAATATTGTAAATGGGAGAAAACCAAGTTCTGACTTGTATTACTTCTCCTAGACTTTAATTGAGGCTCTATGTTATCTGCATATCATGAATTTTATTTATTTTATCTATATCGCCTCACCTTAATTTGTGGCTGAATTTTTCCAACATTGCCTAAACTTTCTTTATGACTATTTTGTCTACATCTCCCCAAATGTATTCAATATCGCCTAAACTTTCTTTATGACTATTTTGTCTACATCTCCCCAAATGTATTCAATATCGCCTAAACTTTCTTTGTGACTATTTTGTCTACACCTCCCCAAATGTATTCAACATCTAGGCGTCAGCTTCAGTCTGCAATGATTGAGAGAGGAGTGATAGAATGGCTAGTTGGGGTTCTAGAAGATAATGATTCCTTATCTGATTATACACTGGAATACTCAGTCGCTCTTTTGATGAATCTCTGTCTCAGGACTGCTGGTGAGTGAAAATTGTAGATTTTAAAAATAAAGATTTGATGAATTAATTAATAAATGGAGTATTATTAAACGTGTTTGAAGTCTGTTTTATTATTTTAAAAATATTTTTTCTGTTATAAGAGGTAATATTATTATTATTATTATTATTATTATTATTATTCTAATAGGTAAGAAAAGGTGTGTACGCAATGCTCACCAGACCTTGAAAGTTTTAAGTGACCTACTTGGACATGATAATGTTGAGGTATCTTGTTTTCATCTCTTGACCTTTTGTATATTTTTATAACTTTTTCTTTAACGTAATCTACTTACATATCACCAAAGATTTTGTAAATTGCCTAAATTTATTTTGCTAAATTGTAATTATGTTTTGTTTTCTAGATACGACCATATGTCAATGGAGCTTTGTACAGTATTTTAGCTATCCCATCAATTCGTGAAAATGCTAAAGCAATGGTATGAAATGATTTTTGGCTGAAATTTATTTAATATTTATTTTGATTCCTTTTGGCTAGTGCTGTACAACTATCTATAAGTAGAAACATTTATAAAATCCTTTATTATCATTTATTATATTAATCTAAAGCTGTTAATTTATCAATAACATTTAGAGAAAAAAAAAGTTTTAAAATGTAAATTAATATGCTATTTATAGGGGATGGAAGAAATTTTGAAATGTTTTCTAAAAGATAAGGAACCAGATATGAACAGACAAATTGAATTTATCATCAAACAATTAAATTCTAGTAAGTTTTTCCTTGTCTAATTGTGTTCTGATCTACCTTTTAAGTTTCTGTAACGTTTGTGATTTTATTGTATATTAAACCACTTTCAGTTTTTTCATATAATATACATTTAAGATATATATATATATATATAAATATATATATATATATATATATATATATATAGGCCTATATATATATATATATATATATATATATATATATATATATATATATATATATATATATACATATATATTTATATATATATATATATATATATATATATATATATATATATATATATATATATATATATATATATATATATATATATATATATATATATATATATATATATAAAGTGTTTTAAACAATTACATGATGTTTAACCAAAACAAACTGATCAGGTGAAAGTGGAGAAGACTATGAATCAGATGAAGAAGAAGAGGATGAAGATGAAGAAGAGGATCAGGAAATGTTAGAAGCTGACCTTGATAAGGATGAAATCATCCGGCCACAAGCAGGAGAACTCAGTGGAGAAAAATTATTGTCACAATACAGCCTAGGACGGCCTCCAAACACAGCTTCACGGAGAAAAAAGGTAACAGCGCTACTTGTAAACTATTTCTGTAAAAAAATATTTGTATTTGTGTCTGAGGTTATTTTCTTCTAAAATAGAATATGGATAACAGAGTAAAATCTATTTGTACCCATAGTGTACACACCCTTGCCACACCGCTCCAGATATTGAATATTAAAAATAATTTCTTTCAGCTTTTGGGTGATGAGCCATTGCAGAGACCAGCTACCCCAGGAAGTCGTAGAGTTTTGGATCATTCACTCAACTCCAATAACAATGCAGCCAGGTGATAAAAAACATAAACACCAAAGGAATTTTCAGACATTTTTTTTTCTTATTTAAAAATTTTATGAGGTATAATTGTCATAGCATTCTGTTCACATTGTTGATGTTTCTAAAACTTGAGTTGTATGAAGTTTTGTTGTCTTTAGGTCAGGCAAACAGGCCAGTAGGAAGACATCGGCAGGCGGTGGACTGACCGCACAGCCTGACGTAGAGCCTGTCATTGTCAGGCCACCAACCAGAAGTGGGAGCAGACCCTCCACACAAGAGAGTAGGTTGCCTGTCTTTTGTTGTCTACTGGTTGTGGCGGTTGTAGCCTACTGTCTGTGGGTCTTGTAATATACTGTCTCTACTTGTACTCTTCTTTTTGTTTTATTATCTTCTGTCTGTTGTTAATGTCAGTTGTGCTTTCCGTAAAATATTCATTAACTTTACCTGTAAGATTTAGTTTAGATTGAGAATCAAAAATCTCTTTCCTGCAACATGTAAATGTACATTTTAAAACTTGACATTTGCTAGAGACTGATCTCCGTCCACCTAGTCAAAAGAGCAATAGAGCATTCAGACCTTCCACTAAAGCAATGGAGAAAATTGGCCCAGAGGCTAAGTAAGTTTTTTTTAAACTTTAGCTATAAAAGATGGTCTATTTTTACCTGATTGGTTTAGCTAACACAGTGTTTACTTCTGAATGAATTTTAATCCTAACATAACAGAAAATGTGTTTAAAAGTTTCTAAAATAAATGTTATAATAATAATATATTAAAATAAAAGAAACATGTTGTTATTGCAATGTGACCTCTGAACTTTTTCAGCCTAAATGAATACAGATCTGCATTTCAAGCCAAGCCAAAAATACCACGAACACCTGAGGCAGGTGGAGGGAGCAGACCAACAAGTGTTGGCTCCATCAAGGAGCCGCCGCCACAACCCCAGTTCTCAGAGTCTGGCCCTCGGCCCAGCTCCGCTGGAAAAACAAGTGGTACTTAAAGAGTCACTTTATTTCTGATTGTCTAGTGGTGGTAGAGTCACTTTATTTCTGATTGTCTAGTGGTGGTAGAGTCACTTTATTTCTGATTGTCTTGTGGTGGTAGAGTCACTTTATTTCTGATTGTCTTGTGGTGGTAGAGTCACTTTATTTCTGATTGTCTTGTGGTGGTAGAGTCACTTTATTTCTGATTGTCTAGTGGTGGTAGAGTCACTTTATTTCTGATTGTCTAGTGGTGGTAGAGTCACTTTATTTCTGATTGTCTTGTGGTGGTAGAGTCACTTTATTTCTGATTGTCTTGTGGTGGTAGAGTCACTTTATTTCTGATTGTCTTGTGGTGGTAGAGTCACTTTATTTCTGATTGTCTAGTGGTGGTAGAGTCACTTTATTTCTGATTGTCTTGTGGTGGTAGAGTCACTTTATTTCTGATTGTCTTGTGGTGGTAGAGTCACTTTATTTCTGATTGTCTTGTGATGGTAGAGTCACTTTATTTCTGATTGTCTTGTGGTGGTAGAGTCACTTTATTTCTGATTGTCTTGTGGTGGTAGAGTCACTTTATTTCTGATTGTCTTGTGGTGGTAGAGTCACTTTATTTCTGATTGTCTTGTGGTGGTAGAGTCACTTTATTTCTGATTGTCTTGTGATGGTAGAGTCACTTTATTTCTGATTGTCTTGTGGTGGTAGAGTCACTTTATTTCTGATTGTCTTGTGGTGGTAGAGTCACTTTATTTCTGATTGTCTTGTGGTGGTAGAGTCACTTTATTTCTGATTGTCTTGTGGTGGTAGAGTCACTTTATTTCTGATTGTCTTGTGGTGGTAGAGTCACTTTATTTCTGATTGTCTTGTGGTGGTAGAGTCACTTTATTTCTGATTGTCTTGTGGTGGTAGAGTCACTTTATTTCTGATTGTCTTGTGGTGGTAGAGTCACTTTATTTCTGATTGTCTTGTGGTGGTAGAGTCACTTTATTTCTGATTGTCTTGTGGTGGTAGAGTCACTTTATTTCTGATTGTCTTGTGGTGGTAGAGTCACTTTATTTCTGATTGTCTTGTGGTGGTAGAGTCACTTTATTTCTGATTGTCTTGTGGTGGTAGAGTCACTTTATTTCTGATTGTCTTGTGGTGGTAGAGTCACTTTATTTCTGATTGTCTTGTGGTGGTAGAGTCACTTTATTTCTGATTGTCTTGTGGTGGTAGAGTCACTTTATTTCTGATTGTCTTGTGGTGGTAGAGTCACTTTATTTCTGATTGTCTTGTGGTGGTAGAGTCACTTTATTTCTGATTGTCTTGTGGTGGTAGAGTCACTTTATTTCTGATTGTCTTGTGGTGGTAGAGTCACTTTATTGCTGATTGTCTTGTGGTGGTAGAGTCACTTTATTTCTGATTGTCTTGTGGTGGTAGAGTCACTTTATTTCTGATTGTCTTGTGGTGGTAGAGTCACTTTATTTCTGATTGTCTTGTGGTGGTAGAGTCACTTTATTTCTGATTGTCTTGTGGTGGTAGAGTCACTTTATTTCTGATTGTCTTGTGGTGGTAGAGTCACTTTATTTCTGATTGTCTTGTGGTGGTAGAGTCACTTTATTTCTGATTGTCTTGTGGTGGTAGAGTCACTTTATTTCTGATTGTCTTGTGGTGGTAGAGTCACTTTATTTCTGATTGTCTTGTGGTGGTAGAGTCACTTTATTTCTGATTGTCTTGTGGTGGTAGAGTCACTTTATTTCTGATTGTCTTGTGGTGGTAGAGTCACTTTATTTCTGATTGTCTAGTGGTGGTAGAGTCACTTTATTTCTGATTGTCTTGTGGTGGTAGAGTCACTTTATTTCTGATTGTCTTGTGATGGTAGAGTCACTTTATTTCTGATTGTCTTGTGATGGTAGAGTCACTTTATTTCTGATTGTCTTGTGGTGGTAGAGTCACTTTATTTCTGATTGTCTTGTGGTGGTAGAGTCACTTTATTTCTGATTGTCTTGTGGTGGTAGAGTCACTTTATTTCTGATTGTCTTGTGGTGGTAGAGTCACTTTATTTCTGATTGTCTTGTGGTGGTAGAGTCACTTTATTTCTGATTGTCTTGTGGTGGTAGAGTCACTTTATTTCTGATTGTCTTGTGGTGGTAGAGTCACTTTATTTCTGATTGTCTTGTGATGGTAGAGTCACTTTATTTCTGATTGTCTTGTGGTGGTAGAGTCACTTTATTTCTGATTGTCTTGTGGTGGTAGAGTCACTTTATTTCTGATTGTCTTGTGGTGGTAGAGTCACTTTATTTCTGATTGTCTTGTGATGGTAGAGTCACTTTATTTCTGATTGTCTTGTGGTGGTAGAGTCACTTTATTTCTGATTGTCTTGTGGTGGTAGAGTCACTTTATTTCTGATTGTCTTGTGGTGGTAGAGTCACTTTATTTCTGATTGTCTTGTGGTGGTAGAGTCACTTTATTTCTGATTGTCTTGTGGTGGTAGAGTCACTTTATTTCTGATTGTCTTGTGGTGGTAGAGTCACTTTATTTCTGATTGTCTTGTGGTGGTAGAGTCACTTTATTTCTGATTGTCTTGTGGTGGTAGAGTCACTTTATTTCTGATTGTCTTGTGGTGGTAGAGTCACTTTATTTCTGATTGTCTTGTGGTGGTAGAGTCACTTTATTTCTGATTGTCTTGTGGTGGTAGAGTCACTTTATTTCTGATTGTCTTGTGGTGGTAGAGTCACTTTATTTCTGATTGTCTTGTGGTGGTAGAGTCACTTTATTTCTGATTGTCTTGTGGTGGTAGAGTCACTTTATTTCTGATTGTCTTGTGGTGGTAGAGTCACTTTATTTCTGATTGTCTTGTGGTGGTAGAGTCACTTTATTTCTGATTGTCTTGTGGTGGTAGAGTCACTTTATTGCTGATTGTCTTGTGGTGGTAGAGTCACTTTATTTCTGATTGTCTTGTGGTGGTAGAGTCACTTTATTTCTGATTGTCTTGTGGTGGTAGAGTCACTTTATTTCTGATTGTCTTGTGGTGGTAGAGTCACTTTATTTCTGATTGTCTTGTGGTGGTAGAGTCACTTTATTTCTGATTGTCTTGTGGTGGTAGAGTCACTTTATTTCTGATTGTCTTGTGGTGGTAGAGTCACTTTATTTCTGATTGTCTTGTGGTGGTAGAGTCACTTTATTTCTGATTGTCTTGTGGTGGTAGAGTCACTTTATTTCTGATTGTCTTGTGGTGGTAGAGTCACTTTATTTCTGATTGTCTTGTGGTGGTAGAGTCACTTTATTGCTGATTGTCTTGTGGTGGTAGAGTCACTTTATTTCTGATTGTCTTGTGGTGGTAGAGTCACTTTATTTCTGATTGTCTTGTGGTGGTAGAGTCACTTTATTTCTGATTGTCTTGTGGTGGTAGAGTCACTTTATTTCTGATTGTCTTGTGGTGGTAGAGTCACTTTATTTCTGATTGTCTTGTGGTGGTAGAGTCACTTTATTTCTGATTGTCTTGTGGTGGTAGTCACTTTATTTCTGATTGTCTTGTGGTGGTAGAGTCACTTTATTTCTGATTGTCTTGTGGTGGTAGAGTCACTTTATTTCTGATTGTCTTGTGGTGGTAGAGTCACTTTATTTCTGATTGTCTTGTGGTGGTAGAGTCACTTTATTTCTGATTGTCTTGTGATGGTAGAGTCACTTTATTTCTGATTGTCTTGTGGTGGTAGAGTCACTTTATTTCTGATTGTCTTGTGGTGGTAGAGTCACTTTATTTCTGATTGTCTTGTGGTGGTAGAGTCACTTTATTTCTGATTGTCTTGTGGTGGTAGAGTCACTTTATTTCTGATTGTCTTGTGGTGGTAGAGTCACTTTATTTCTGATTGTCTTGTGGTGGTAGAGTCACTTTATTTCTGATTGTCTTGTGATGGTAGAGTCACTTTATTTCTGATTGTCTTGTGGTGGTAGAGTCACTTTATTTCTGATTGTCTTGTGGTGGTAGAGTCACTTTATTTCTGATTGTCTTGTGATGGTAGAGTCACTTTATTTCTGATTGTCTTGTGGTGGTAGAGTCACTTTATTTCAGATTTGTCTTGTGATGGTAGAGTCACTTTATTTCTGATTGTCTTGTGATGGTAGAGTCACTTTATTTCTGATTGTCTTGTGGTGGTAGAGTCACTTTATTTCTGATTGTCTTGTGGTGGTAGAGTCACTTTATTTCTGATTGTCTTGTGATGGTAGAGTCACTTTATTTCTGATTGTCTTGTGGTGGTAGAGTCACTTTATTTCTGATTGTCTTGTGATGGTAGAGTCACTTTATTTCTGATTGTCTTGCTGCAGAGTAACATCACTTTGTCTTTTGATACTTACATAATTTCTGAGTGTCTTGTAAAAGTTATGATTCTTTGTGAAAGAAAAAAAAACAATTTTTAGTGTGAAAGAGGTAACATTGTTTTTTGTTGTTCTTGTTGCTGTGTTAATAAAAATTTTGTCTTTTGTTTTTCTTCCCTAGCACCAGGTAGTCCTAGAAAAGGGTCTTCATCAAGCTTAGGAAAACCTAAAACACCTAGTCATATGTAGGATAAAGTTTGGACTTTTTAATTGTTATCATTTATGCTCTACTAGCAGTTTTATATAAGTTAAATTATTACATGTAAAAATCTATACCTTTATAAAACAAACAATGTATATTGTTGTTACTCTGGGCCTATACATCTAATAGCGATACAAATAAGAAATTAAAAATTGGAGGATACAAGTTTATACATATTTTATTTTGAATGTATCTAGGCTGGTTGAATCTCATTCAATTTTAAAATATTTCTTTTGTTAGGTCTATTGTATTATTTTTATGTAACTAAAGTTTTGTCTTTATTGCTATCACAGTTTTACATAACAACATACAACCTTTTTGTTATTTATTTTAAAGTAAATTAAAGGCATTTTATAAGTGGGCACTGCAAACTATGTTAAGCACAGTTATTTCAATATTGAAACTGAAAAATTTCTGAAGTCAGCCCTTAAGCTTTGTTAACATGAAGATAGTAAATGTTTTTGTGAAAACATAATTTTTTCATTCAATCATAATTTTTTGTTGTTTTTGTATCTGTAGTTATAATTTGTATTGTACACATTTACTCAATAACAAAAGGCAAGTCTTTATTATGACATATTTAATCAAATAATATACAAATTGTACAATCATCAATAATGGCATAATTTCACCAGTTTAAAAAGACAAAATCTATAGTTACAATAACACTCAATCACATCTTTGAATTTGCTTCTCATTCAGCAATGTGTACCTACAATTGCACATGGCATGGTTTATAATAGATTTTTATTTACACTGAAATTCAATGGTGGTTTCAAGCACAAGAAAACAAGATGGTTGCCTCTTTCTACACTTTTCCTAATAATCTTAGCATAAGCTAAGCTATACAAAATTCATGCATGTAAATATTGTTATTTTAAAATATACTATCCTTCTGATGACTTGATAAGTGGACAGCTCCCTGAAAAACTCAAACCATCGGATTGTTTTCTACCATAAGAAATAAGATGATCCTATATTGTGTTTACCTTGCCTCAAACATACCTCAGATCTTTAGGGTAAACACTACACACATAACATGTTACACACATCATATGTAACACAGTCAAATTGCTTCTTACACTCATTTGAAGTGAATTACTAAACTGATCAGTTATATTCTAATGCTCACATAACCAGTTCAGCATTTGATATATTGAGAATCTAATGACATTAATAAAGACAAGCAAACTTGTGGAGAAATACATCTTTAACAACTGTCCTGAATAAATTAAGGACGGCAGTTACTTCTGGTAATTAGCTGCATGGGGTTTCCATGACAACAGTCTGTATTAAAATAAAATTTTACCTTGAACGCTCAAACAAAAAGTGATGTTAATACAAGCAGAAGAGGTTATTAGGCTGCATCAATGGAAGATTTTGTTACATAATCACTTTAAAAATCAAACAAGTAAATTTAGAATAATTTATGTCTCTGTACAACTCAAAGAAGCAAAGTTTTTTTTACACAACAAATTATAAGGAAGATTTTAAAAATACTTAATGTATAGCTTGATAAAACAAATTTTCTATTTACTGCTTAACAAACTTGATAGTGACAAGCACTTTAAAAAGTATGAAAACAATAATGGCTAAACTGATGTTTTGAATTATTTTACTCAGAAAGTTTGGATTGATTTTTTTGTTAACTGTAAACATCAAGCCCACTAAGTAGAGCATCTCTGGTGGAGGAGAGTGTAATGCAAGTGTCTTTTCAGCATTAATATTTGATGCTACATCAATAGGTGTGTAAAGTAATTCTTATGTTAACCACTGGGTTAAAAAAAAATTTGTTCTGTATCAATAGCATACATACATTTGATTTACATTCTGACATTCTTTAGAAAAAATAGCACCAGGCACAAATTTAGCAAATAGTGAAATAAACTCTGATATAAAAATAGACAAAACCAATTTAGATCATGCTTATTGGAACCTATAAATGTTACAATGTTTGGAGAAAGGATAGTTAAAAAACTGACAGAGGTTTAACAATGGAGTATAAAATGAAAACATATGTACATTTTGTTAACACAAAGACAGAGTAAATCTCAAGTGTATCAAAATAGTTTCACACCTCTGCTCTCTTGTATACTAGACAAAATCATAAATTAGCTACATTTTAAAACTTTGTATCATTTTTAAAAATTGTAAAAATACTATTAGAACAATATTGGACAATAAGTGCTAGTTCAATGCCATAAAAATATTGTGAAAAATAAAATGTTAAAAATTTGTAAGCTAGTAAATAACATTTTTGTTCACATTAAACAAAAACTACCCAGTAATGTAGCCAAATTTTTATCAACTGTCCAAAAATCAATCCTTTTCATACAAATACACTATTCTCAATGAAATCTTAAAACTATCCAAAAATACAAAGATTGCGGATGCCCTTAAAAATTCTGAACCCATATTCAATACCTAATATAAAGCACCCATATTCAATACCTAATATAAAGCAGCATATGCACATTAAGTTTACAAGCTCAATCAACACGTGTAAATTAACAACCCCACTCATGTAAATAAACAGCCTGACTAACATGTTCACACTGGTCTATCAATAGCAGCCTCACTCTATCACCATTAAAAACAGCTGATTACATTCACTCTTCAGCTTTATAAAATGTGAAAACAGCTAATAGTGATGCAATGTGTATGAAATGTGTACATGAGCGTTAGAGGCTACAGCATCTAGTAGGTATGAAGACTTTACAATAGATGGATGATATAAAAAATGCATGCCAAGTGAGAAACCTACATGTTGAGTTAAGCCTGTCATTAATGCAGTCAATCATGTGCTACATTTGGTTAGAGCTGCCTATGTGTGTGATCATTCCTACAAGCATATAATACTGGATATAGATGAGTCTCATGCAGTACAACCAGGACATAGACTTAAAGCTTGCATGTACATTCTTTTTGTTTTTAGATCTATCCAAACAAGATTTTAGTTGATACTTCCCCTCTATACAAGTATCAAAGATTTTCTTATTTAACTTCTAATTTCTTTATTAAAAATATTGATTACACGTGATTAATCTGTACAAGATGAAGGAAAATCAACAAATTTACATTTCTTATTTGAAAACTGAGCAAACATACACTTGTGAAGCACAAAGGTGGTTCTTCGAGAATGGCAGGAGAGAGAAATGATTGTCTTTAATTGTGGTCCTGGTTTTCACTCTATAGATGAGGTATTACATGAATTTAAACAAAATCAATTTCTCATTTGAGGGTATAAATTACTTATAACAACTACTAGTCTTTTGCACCTGTACTTCCACCGTAGTGCTTCATTTTACTGCTGAGAAATTAATTGAAATTTATCTGTATGATAGAGAGATACCACTATGTAAACAGGACAAAATGGGATATCACAAGTAGTGATAATATACAGGAGCCAGTGAAAGGGACAGCACTGCGCTTGACTGTCTGGATTTGGGAACATAGTGTGACTGATCCAGTTGTGTGCTATGTGGTAAATAGTTTATTCTAGAAGGTTCTGTGTTTCAGCAAGCATGAGGTGATCATCAGTCTATATCTTCAGCCTCTATGAGAGCTGGAGAATGAAAGTGTCAGAGGTTATTCCACTTACTACTTAAATATGCATGCTGACATAAAGGCCAACAGAAATACATGTAAACGTCAAGTAGATACTAAAAGATAAAATTACTAGGTCTAGTACATAATAAACTTAAACTTAGACAAAAATCATGTAAAAAAAAACAACAGAATATCTTGACTGACAGATAAACTGTTTAAAACAAAATGTGGCCACTAACATTCCTTTTGTCTCAAAACCTTTATAAAACTAACAAAGCTTTAAAAATGTCAAATCCAACAAGAGAGAACTATGGAAAAACCAATAGAACTGCCCAAATAAACAATTTGACAAAAGAAATATTAATTCAATCAAATCAACAGAAATGAAATTTTTAGATCAAGGAAATTTTCTTTTTTAAAACTGCTGAAAGATGACATTTACAAAATAAAATATTCCTTTAAAAAGCTAATTAAAACATATGCATGCACACAATTAAGCATAACTAAATAGTTGATTTGAAAAAATGAACATTTTCATAAACTACACACAAGAAAAAATGTTTTAAGTACAGATGTATATTTCCTTTTTTAAGTAAAATCTGTTCTCAAGAACAACCAAATTTATGATCGGTAATTCCGAATGTTAATTTTAGTTTAAGATTTTACAGAATGATATTTTGAAATTTTCATGATAATGATTTAAATAAATTTTATTGGATTTCAGAAGTTGACTAACTGGATCTTTAAGACTTACAGTCAACTTGCTCAATTATAATTGTCATAACTGCATTAAGTTAAAGAAATTTCTACATATGTAATTTATGTACAGTTGTAGGCTATAAAACTGGGAGAGTCCCAACACAACATTTTTAATAACTTTAAATAGATCAATTTTGTTTGTTTATAATGAAATGAAAATATACAGATTAATTTATTTGCTTCAATACAAAGCACATTAATTTGATTGTACATAGGTATTTGGGAATATACACCAACATGCAGGAGAACAGATGTCCATGATTTTAGCATAACACCAGATTCATCTATAATTTACACACACTCTTTTGGATACGCAGGACAACATAGACTCAAATATTTACATGACATCTACAAAAAACTCACAAGGGTTGCCCATAGCCATACGGAAAGACTGCCGACTGCCGCTAACTTCTGGGGGTACTGTAGCTAAGTTGGATATAGGCGGTGCTCCCGGGGCTCCTTGTGCTGATGGAGGTCCTACTCTTCTTGCACTGGCTAGGCTTGCATCAGTATCACTGCCACTTCCACCTGATTTACCTCCTGATTTCTCTTTTTTACTGCTACCTGATGCGCTACTTCCTGTGATGGGGGAAAAAAAGAAAGAATTAATATTCAAATCAAAAACGTAAAAAAACAAAAAACCAGCATATTATTATTTGAGGAATATATATAAACTGTTTTACTAAACAAAGGTTTATTTTTAAGTGTTGCTAAACAGTTTATTAAATGAAATAAAGTAGGACTACTTATTAATATGGAATGAAAATGTAGTGTTAGTTTACATAGCAGTTATTTTAATTATTAAAATAACATAATTTTATAAAATTATAGTTATAGTTTGGTTTAATTTTAAATAGCAATTTATTTAAAATTAGTGCTCATAATACTTCAAACAAACAAAATTATGAGCACAAAGTTTCTAATTATAATTGCATCATATTAGTTTTTAACCTAAACTTAAAAAAAAACCCTGGATCGTTTCATTTTTACAAATGAATTCTGAATAAAGTTCTTTGGTGTAAAGGGAAAAAAAGTGCTGCTACTTAAATGTGTTATGCCAGTGAGTACTACATCCCATCAGGATCAATGGGGCAATAAAGGTGTGAGTTTTTAACAAGGGGTACAGAGGGGTGGTTTAAAAAGAAGTGAAGAATATATTTGTAACATGCTCAAGTACATCAAAATCAGACTAGGGCATTACCTACATCCTGCCATGATAATCAACTCCTTTCAAGAATATTTGTTATACATTACTGGTAAAGTGAGAAACACAAAATTCTATACAATGCTGTAATGGGGCAGACAGAGTATTGAAATAAAATTTATTCCTAACTTTGCCTTGACAGGGTAACTGAAAAAATGTTAAATAAGCTGATTCCCTCAAGCTAACTATTCCTAACATTACCTTATGATTAGGGTTGTTTAATGTTTAGGTTTTTATTGCTTGGTTGAGAGTAAGTCTATTCAGGTTTTTGAGCGGGGTGGGTAATATACATGTGGTTTATGTCCTGCTACCATCAGTCTATTGTAATAATATTATCTACTCTAGTAAACATTGGATTGTTCATATTTGGAAGATGTTTACAAATTTACCACACTTAAGAAAACTATAAACAATCACAAGTATATTTTTTACAAATTGAGTTTGTTTTCATTGCTTTAAAAGAAGGGTGATTGGAGGAGGGGGGGGGGGGGAGGGGGAAAGAGAATTCCATTTCAAGTGATGCCATGAAATTGAACTGAAAAATTAACAGTTTGCATCACAGCTATACCTGAATATGATTTGGGTTATTAAAGTTTTAGAAGTATTTTTCTTGCTGAAAAACATTTGAACAGAAGCTAAAAAATTATAGTCACCAGTTCCTACACAACATGCAAGGGCTACAACATGTGTCCAATACATTCTAAACTAAATTTATGTCACAAGTCATGAATGTGTATCACTTCTCCATAACTCATTTATATATATATATCATTTTGTTCTAAATCCATGATTAGAAACATTTTTGGCCATCACTCTTACCATTATTACACAACAATTTAATTTCGTTTAGTGCTTAATATAAATGTAAAGGAAAACAAAACTTAGAAAGAATGTGAACATTTTTTAAGGCGTTAGAATAGTCTGGTTCTGGAAAAGCGGTATACACAAACACAAAACAATATATTTGTTAAAGACGACAACTAGTTATACAACTGACAGTACACAAATTTTAAACACTGCCATCTTGGTGAATCATTATAATAACAATAAATTTTCAATGCAATGCAAAAATAACAGCTTATTAACTTGTATAATTTAAATGTACAGTAACCAAAATAGTTATGAATAACCAAACTTCAGGTCATGGAACTTGTTAGTAAATCAAACAAAAACTATAAAACACAAACAACATGTGGTTTAATAAAAACCTATTTTAAGCAGAAAGCTTCAATAGATATCATTCATACAAATCATAGAAAAACTAAAATACTGTTAAATATTTGTGTTAGAAGAGTGATTAAGGTTTTTAAAGGCTAGATTTCGATTAAACTGATATAGTTGGAAAAAAAGCAGTCTTTTTGAGACAATACAATCAGACTTTCCTTAGTAACATAAAGAAAATCATCGAATGGTTTTACAAATAGCAAACCCACCTAGAGCTCAAACCTTATAATTATTTTTTTTGAAACCTACTCCATATCTCACACTAAAGTAGTATACAACAAACTTCTATTAGAAAATTATTCAAATACTTAATTTTGATTCACATTTTCTTTGTATCGATTTTTAAAATATTTCCTTTACTGCTTGATTTTACTTAGGTATTAAGTTTGTGTTTACATAAATTACCTGAATATTATTAATACAGTAATTTTTATTCAAAGCTGGAAGTGAAAACTGTAAGGAATTAACTGAATAAACTACTTTAATGATTATAATAGCACATGTTTGTATATCATGATTAACTGTTTTGAAAAAAAAATTAGTATTATTTTTTGCAGTTTAAAATAGATAAAACAATTATAAAAAGCAAAATAGAAGAAAAAAATAAATAAATAAATAAATTAATTAAAAAAAAAGCTTGAATTGATTGGCAAAATAATAATGAAATAAAAAACAAAGCCAAAACTAATGTTTTTGTGAAAACTGAAAATAAAAACAAACCTAAACTACTATTGGAATTCCTCATGCATGTGGGTTGGTGGAGAAAGTTATTGGCATACGAGTGATGGGAGTGATCACTCATATTGCCTGGCCCGGTAGAAACCTGAGCATGCTGAAGGTGTTGTTGCTGTTGTGCATTTTGCTTATCTTTGTTTTCCCACAGTCTCTTCAGCTGGTTATAGGTGCTGGACAAGCATGCACAATCTTTACCCACAACTGAAACGGTAAGGTAAACATAGCGGCACCACTTCTTTTAGAACTCTTTCAAGAAACCCATTGATTTGAAGAAGAAAAAGGGGAAAAACAAAACAAGAAATTAAAAAAAAAAAGTTGAAAAATGAATTTAAAAATAAACAAGTTAGAGAATAGAACCAACAAAGTGTGAAAATTGTTTTTAACATTACAAATTAGATTTTATATGAGACTTTTTTATAGAGAATCTTTAAGTTACTTAAAATAGCTTTTAAGTTTTCACAAAATCTTTCTTGAGATGACATTTATATAATAAGTGTAGCATTTATTTAATAAATAAGAAATGTATCATGACTTCAATAATAAAAAAACCTACAATTTATTCAAACAATACAAATTTAATCAGCTAATGAGGAAAAGCCATTATGTTTATTGGGAGCCTTGGCTATAGCCAATATAATCATCTGAATAGAAATAAAGTTAGCATACCAATGATGGCAGGATTTCATGCCTAATATCAAATAAAAAGAGAGATTAATACATAAGTTGTCTGGCTTCTCTGTAATGATGTTACTTATAAGATAATTTCACATGAGAGGCATCTATCTTAAACATCTTTGTATTTCTGCCAATTGAGCCAGAAACTAAATACCATTAGTAGGTGGCAGATTTTAATTTAAGCAGATTAGTCAATTTACTTAAATATTCTATTTATAAACCTTTGAAAAACTTTTTAGTTTATCTGTGTTCCTGCTTTAATTAGTTTAATGCTGTACTGTTTAAAAACCAGCCACAGTATGGTTTTTAATGTTTACATTAAATACAAAGTTTTTGGTTTACTGAAAAGAGCAAGTAGTTTAGATGATAAAAAATTAAATTGGCTAGTTTAACTGACAGAAAATAAGCCATGCTATTTGTCAAGACAACAAGTTATAATAACCTCTATCCCTCTAAGTTTATACTTTAATGTGCAGAAGTAACAATGTATTTTTAATTTTACCAAAGTTTAAAACTAGTATTTTGTTTTATAATTTTAAGCTTTTTTCTATAACTGAGTTGTTTTTAATTTTAAGAAAAACTCAAAATCTTTATCTTTAACAAGATAAGTTGTACCTTACTTCCAAATTAATTTATCTGATATACATCTCACACCTCTAATAGGTAGCTAGGTATTTTTTTAAAAATGAAAAGTAGTTTAATAATTTTCACGTAAGAAAAACTTGAATCATGTGTTATGACACATTAAACTTTGTAGTACCATAAAGCTTTAAAATGAGTTTTTAAAAAGCCATGCCTTCTTATAATGAAACAGCAGTTGCATAATCATGTGGTACAGTTTTAAAGCAAAAGTAATTTAATTAACAGACTAGTCAAGTAAAAGTTTGTTGTTTTTTATACAAAAACTACACCTGAAGCTTTTAAAAGTATTTCAGTTTTCAGACAAATACAACAAACGGATTATTTTTAATATAACTACCCTGTTGAACTAAGTTTTAAAATTTTCCTTTTTATTTTTTAGAATAAAAATAAATTATTTCATTATACATTAAGTCACAGATGACTAAAACTAACTAGAAATGACATAGGGTAGCCAAGAAATGTTTCCACTATCGCAAAGAACTAAAGCAGCATTTAGGAAAACGTTGACATTTAAGTTCCCAAGTTAAAAGATCAACAGCAATAAGAAATAATTTATACACTAATACAAGAGATGACAAGACCTAGGACAAGCATTTCTTCCAATCCTTCTATAAAATGTACATCAAATATAGATTCATTAGATAAAGCAATTACCATTTCACCAACATCTACATGGTTATGTGTGTATGTATTTTTTACGACAAAATGTAGATAAAGAGACATTTAAAGACTTTATTTAGCCCTTCTACATTTCTACTTATGTTAGGTGCCATGCAGGAGTTTGACAAGAAAAGCACTAACACAAAACAATCATGCAAGGAATGTGTGGAAAATACACAACTGTACAATTATATATATACAAGCTCTTAGATAAGGTTTAATGATTGTAATCCCTGGCACAAATATTTAGTAGTTTTTAAGTGGGGGAAAATTGTAACTACTTTGTCATGAATGCTATAGCATTGAAGCAGATGGTCCAAGAACAAGTTACAACCACTAAGCCATAAGCATTTACATTAAAAGAAATACTTTTAGTGCTAATGGGTTCAGGTATGATGAATATATTTTTTAAAGTTGGAGAATATTTCTGTAAACCATGATTATTGACAACAAAACTGTAGCTTAATTCTATACTGACATCATCTTTGAGCTTACCTGAGGCACTGTGCACACTTCCTGCACTACCTCCGCCACTAACTGGTCCTACAGATAATCCAGGTACGGAGATTCCTCCTGGAGACGGTACACCTGGCGGTACATCCACAAAACTACCCACAAAACTGGCATTGTCTCCACTGTTGAGGACATAGGCTGGGATGTAGTGTACATTCTGAGGCAAATATGAACTAGAGCTGTAAGGGAACTGGTTGTTGGACCATGATGGTGGAGGCAAGGGTGCGAGGGTGTCTCTGTCTGCTTCAGATACAGAATCAACATCTTCTAAATTGAGTGAGGCCAGATCTGTAATACATAACATTTTAACAATCACATACACATAAAATAAGTTGACTTGTTAAAATTATTTTTTTTAAATAAATATAAATATATTTTACTTTTACAATACTTTATTATTGAAGAACATCAAATTTAATTGCCAAGGAACAATTCAAAACCATTGAGAGAAAAAAAACATAACATACCTGGATATATGGGTGGACCTAAATAGATGTTAAAAAAAAAAGGATTTATTGATTATTTAACACACTTTAAAAAGGTAAAAATAGGACAATATGTTTAAATTTCAACAAATGGAATTAGATCTTAATCATATGCAAGTAAAATGAAGAAAAAAATTACCTCCATAATAATCACCAAATACATAATAGCACTGCTCAGAGAAAGTAAGTTTATTCACAGTGTGCCTAATATATCCAGCTTTCAACAAATGACATGCATATTTTCTAGCATCTCTTCGATCAGCAAAACCTTCTACATGTGTAAATAGCCAATCTACTAAATCAGCACCTGAAACAAAATGCAAGTCATATTTTAGTCATCCTTAAATTCTCCTTCTCTGGCACATCAATTGTCTTCCAAGGCAAAAGGAGCCATATAACTTTTTAAATATATTTATTAAAACAAATTAAAGCCAATTATAAAACAAGCTGCTTAGGAGAATGGATTAAAAAATTCAATAAACAATTGATTTAACAGCAAGCAAATAAGCAAGTGATCAACTACCTATGAAGGCATTTGCTATTGTAATTTTCAGCCACATTCTGTCCCTAATCTCAAGTCCTGAATCTGGTTGTGCCATAGTTTTCACAACTGTGGCCATATCTGTACTGATTGTCAAATTCATGTCATCAAAACCTGTAGAAAATAATTATTGTTATAATTACTTAATATTAAAGTAAATTTAAAACTGTCAAGCCATGTCAAAGTTAGTTTCTTATCACCATACACTAATCTTATCCATTAAGTGATACTTTCTGCAAGAAAATAAAATCTAATGGGATAGTTGGTAGAAAGCAAAAGCACCTCGTTCTGATTCAGGTATGGAGCTTGTAAGTGATGAGGAGGTGGTTGAAGTCATGTTGCTGATTGATGGGGCGCTGGGGCCTGTGCGACCCATATACTGTTCTCTCATGGCTGTTGTGTGAGCAACCCAAGCTGATGGATCAATAGGGCGAACTGGTTCTTGGCGAGGGACTGTGAAATATCCTTTTGGATTGGGATCCCAACATTTGGCAACGACTAGAACAATTGGACTGAAAAAAACATTTACAACTAATATCATTATTGATTCAAGTTTCATTTTTAAAAAATTACTTTCATTTAGCAACAAAACAAAAACATTAAGAGCAGAAAAAAATTAAGACAACAAATGTTTGATGATTTGGATATAGATATATCAATTACTACAAACCCTGGTTTTTGAACTGCTTCCCTTAAAGTTTTAACAGCATCATCATTACTCATATTCTCAAAGCTAATACCATTAACTTCAAGAATCATATCACCCGGCTCAACACGACCATCTTGTGCTACTGCTCCACTGCAAGGACAGCATATTTTATATTTTTTAATACACTTCTAAAAATATGTACATTTAAAGGATTTGCATAAGTAATGTATTTCTTTTGAAAGTAAAAGAAAATAACTTAAAAACTCAAATTAACAACCAAATAAAATAATCTATAATAATACAATAATGATATAAGTTAAATAAAAAAAACTGACCCTTTCATTATAGAACCAACATAAATGCCACCATCTCCACCTTTGTTGCTTTGACCAACAATACTGATTCCTAAAAAGTTGACAGTATCTGAAATAACCAAGTTCAAATAGAAGCAAAAATATATTAACAATAGCTATGAAATGTAAAAAATCATAAACTGTTGTTCAGAAATTCAGAATGAAAATCAAACATAGCGCTACTACAGTTTTGTTGGGAAGGAGGTCAGTTAATGAACAGGCTATTAGACATATTTAGCTTTATCCAGGTATGTAGATTTCACTGCAATGCTATATGAAATCTGAATTTTTTTTCTGCCCTAAATTTCCTAGTTTTGTGGACAAGTAAGCAAATAAATCAATATATTATACAATAAATAAAATGTTTGAGCATCTCTCCTTACTTACCCATATTTAATGTAACTGTGATAATATTTAAAGACATTGTAGAATCTGTTATACTGCTAAAAGATGAAGCCTGAAAATTAACAAACAATTTAATCAACAAATGAATTACTGACTAAATTCATATTACTCAATCTCTATTCTATTTTGCCACTAAGTTTTCAAAAAGTACACTGCATTTTATACTTAAATTTTTGGATTAACAACTTATAATAAAATATATGTCAATAACATATTAAATACAATAACTTTAAAGTTTTCAATAAAATGATGCATAAGTTGTCAAAAAATTGTGTAATAGAAAATCATTCACACACTCAATACTAAAAAAGGTGTAAGGGAAAAATGAGAGAAAATATGAAGGTGTTAAAGATTTACCACGACAGTAAATGTTTAAAATGCAGTCAAATCAGCATACAAAAAAATGAGAAAGGGAATTTTAAAATGTACAGAAAATCTAATCAACTAGCCTTCTAACAAAAAATGACAGAATCTTTAACAATTGTCAGAAAATACTATCTTACTGATATTTTTTTTTTTTAAATCTAGTAATGAGCATTTTTCATAATTAAGTAAAAACTAAAAAAATAAAATAACTAAAATCTGTTGCACTAACAGCTCTCCGAAGATAAATTAATTTTAAAAAAAATCATTTATACAGACATCCTTGACATTCTGTTAGTAGTTAATAACTAAGACTGATCATTTAAAGAATTTAATTCTTTGGAAGTATATTTTAAAAAACCTGATTTATTTTCTTCATTTTCTACTAGGTTTCAGTTAATAAGGTTGGCAAAAACCATGCTAAAAATGTTATTAAAAAAACTTTTTAAAAATTTTTACCATTTCCTGATTAATGTGTAAGTAGAGGATTGAAAATACTGTTTATACCTCATTTTGCAAGGAATGTGTTACTGTTTTAGTTAGGGGCGAAACAGATACCTTGTTGATACCCACCCGACTAATAGGAGGAGGACGATGTCGCCTTCTTCTTCTCCGATGGCGTCCATATTTAGATGACATGCTTGTTGTGTCTGTAACTGTAGAGAACCTGTGGATATTTATTAAAAAAATTATTATGCTAAATTCATTGAAGCATAAAACTTTTTAAATTGGAATTCTATAAAATTAAAATGATTAAACAATGGAGTAGCCTAGCCTACCTGCTTGCTGTATCTTCTTCTGAATCAATGAAACTTGTAGATTCTAAGTCACTACTAAGCATTGTAGAAGTTTCATACAGTGTGCGAGGATCTCTGTGTCCGTGTTTAACATGACTGTGGCCATTTATTCTAGGACCTACAATGGAATATAAACTATAACTTTTTGAAAGAGAAAAATTGTAACTTTTAAACACTAAATAAGCTTTTACTTTTAGCAATAGCAATATTATTTTAACAAATTTTATAATAGAATATTTGGGTTTAAAAGAAAGACCTGAAAATATAAGCCATCAGATGGGAAAATTTTAAAACAAAAATGCTATTTGTTTTATTACAAGAAGTAACAATGCTGAATACACAAAGATGTTTTATATTAGGCAGACACAAGGGAAATTTCATAGACCAACTTTTTAAGTTTAATACAGAGATCAATTAAAAAATATTTAAGATACTATATAAAGATATAAATAAAAATTTCTACTATCTAGAATAATAATAAAATGACCTGCAAGGTTGAAATAAGTATATTAAGTGTTTTTAAAAATAATTAATACTGAATTTTAAATGTTATTTTTGTTTAGAAACCAAATCATGCAAAATAAAGAAAGGTCTAAATCTGTTATACATTCACTAGCTTTATAAAATATACAAATCTGAAATCAAGTACAATAAAAATGTGTTTTAATATTCATTGACATTATAAATAGCTTATACAAAATTGGGGAAGGGGGTGGAGGGAGAGGAGGAGGTGGGACTGAATTGAAAACATGCAATGTTTCCTCACAAACAATAAATTTCAGTTACAATAACTGACTAAATTTTCAGAACAACAAGCCGCGGAAAATAATTCAAATAAGACAGATAATTTGACAAGACAGACAGAACAATCAACTCATTTCCTCAAGCATCAGATTAAAGTTTATAAGAAACCTAAGCTTAAGATGTGCTACAGTGAACAGGTGGGTTTTTTCAAGTGGCAATGACTAAAGAATGTGCGGAAATTGGACACTGATTCTCTTTACAGAAAATAGAATTGAGAGAAATTGAGCTGTTTATACTAAGTTTCATTAATAGAATGGTTTACTTAGTTATTTATAGACTGATTTACTTAGTTAAAGTTAAAATAAAAGCAAATTAATTTTATTTCACAAAAAATTCAAAACCACTCATACATTTTTACATATATTTTTTATAAGCATAGTCAATTGAAAAGAAAACAGAAGTTTCTAACTGAAAGTAAAAATTAAATACCAAACGTTTACAAGGTAATGACAATTAAATCTCTCAATCTGATTCTTACCATTGTTCGCCACAGACTGTCTGAAGCGATAGGCAACCCCTGGCATTCCTACGTGCTGAGGTGGTCCAACTATAGTTACCAAGGTAGGGAAACAAGAAAAAATTTAATCCTCAAGATACTGTGTCAGTGACACGAGATATTTTATTAACAGCAATTTTCTCAGACTCACTCATTCAGGGTTGTATTTTTTAAAACAAATAATAATAATAATGAAATCGAGTTAAGTAAATATTAGGGGCAATAGTTATAAAAACTCGGGAATAGTCAAATGTTTCAACAGGTGTTTTAGCACCCTCAGTTTTAAATAAAAAGGAGCTAAAAAAGATAAGAAAATAGCTAAAACCATTTTATATAATAGTAAAACTTAAATAGAAAATAAAGCCTACCACTATACATAACTTATTTTTCAATTTAAAATTCTGTATTTAGTTATTTGTTAAAATCAAAAATATTTATTCCATTGTTAAAATTATATTCAACATTGTTCATGCAATATTCATTATGTAAATGAAGGAAAGACCTAGATGTAAAAAATTATTTACATTATTTTAACAAAATCAGAGACAGTGGTTAATAAATAAATAAAGTAAAGTAAGTAATGAGACAAGCCACAAATAGTTTGAAGTTTTAAATTTAACACCACCGGAATCATTATGTATCATGCAATAATAATGCTTTCACTTAGAGCAAAGATTACATAAAAAGTAGGGAAAAAAACAGTGTTTTGTGCTATTTCTACTTTTTTTTTAAGCCATTTGATTTGATCTATTCTATTGTGTTAATGAATAATATCCCAAATAATTTTTTTTACCAACACTTGAAAAATACTAAATGTTCTTTACTGTATTCTAAAGTATTTTAAAACGTTTTAAAAACAATTGTAAATGAAAATTATAGTAATCCTTTTGTTCCATGAAAACTTATGATGTATGAAAGTTAAGTATATACTATTAAAAAGATTAACATTTAAATACCTCTTCTGGCCCCACTTAAGACTGATTCCCCATCTGTACACGTGTCACACTGCTCGTCGCGGCTTACTACAGATGCATTGGCACTGAAATATTCAATGTAAGTTCAAGACATAAAATTCTGGGTTTCAGTGTCATAGGCTCTTTGATATTTTAAGGATTGTTGGAGTCTATAAAAGAAGGTCGGCATGGTCGGGTCGATTAAGCTCATGGGTCCTGAACCAAAAAGTCCCGAGTTAAGGCTCGATAGCTGTGTACAGCCACTCATCTAAAAGAGACAACTCCAAAATCAAACAACTGCTATCTTGAAGTATTTTCTTGGTTGGACAAAGACTATGGAAGCAAATCCAAACAGAAAAGCAGGCTGAAATCGGTGTCAACTGCCTATATGGCGAATAACAAGTTGACACGTAATACTTAATGTGTTGGATGGTATTTCTTCCAACACTAGAATAAAGAATGAAGAAGGAGGAGTCTATAAAGATGCCTTGACTGTCAACAGATTATATAGTATTGCTACTTTGTAGTCATCTATTAACCACATCTTGCTGAAAGAAAAATGTTTTTCCTCATGTAGACTTAGAATTAATAAAGTTATTATGATACAGTATTAAAAATGTTTTGTAAAGAGATATCTTTAATGGCAATTTTATTGGTTAACCTTAATGCACCTAAAATATTTATTATGAGGTATTTCCTAACCATGCATAGTGCATTTACTTATTGGATGTCTGAAAGGTAATTAGATCTTTAAGATATAGGAACCAAGTTTTATTTACAAACTTTTAAAATATCATTTGTAAATTATTATGCTATTTAGACTTAAAATAAACTTAAACTATTTTCAGGAATGAATTTTTTTTAAATTGCTTATCAAAGAGCAAATTTTTAAATACTCAAACTCCAAAAAAAAACTTGTGATGGTTGAAAAATGTATAGTCGTTTTCACTAAATTGTAATGTTTAGATACCCAGACTATAAATGATAAAATTTAAAGTATTGAAAGAAAGTAAATTTAGAGGTACATAAAAAAAAATACATAAAGCTAAACAGTGACAAAACTTGTTTTAGTTAAAAAGCTCTGATAGTGAACAGTGATTTTTTAACTTACTGAAAAGAGGGTGGTCTGCTATCTCCAATGCCACCAACTCTCTCTGCTGGGAGTTGAACAACATCTCCTGTTTGGGAATCTGTGACTGACTGGTTGTCTGATGCACTGTTGTCAGCAGCTACAAGCTACAATAAAGATAAAGAAATAATGAAGGGTATTACTTAATAAATATTGTGTGAGAAATTGTATGGGATAATTTAATATTAGAATTTTAATAGTTGGCAATAAAATGTAGCATAAAACTTAATGATCATGAAAATTTTTAACTTTAAAACTGACTTACCCAAGATACAACTCTACCATTGAAACAAGGTAACGTAGCATCTTCATCAACGATTTCTTCTTTAACCACCCTGAGTTCAGAAATGTTTTTTTCAAAATTAATTTAAAGTCAAACACAATTATTACTTGTTATTTTAAAATAATCTTACATGTAACAATAACGATATTACTATGAAAAAATAAAAATAGGCCTACATCTGAAATTTAAAACTTGCAGGTTTAGTGATATTGGCATTGGTATCTAAAAAGGATTTTTTTTTTAAGTTCTGTAACTTCTTAAATAGTTGGTTTGCTAAATAGTAGATTCACAAAAAGTATGGGTTATTATATTAAAGTTATCGGGGTGTCTGTTCCCAATCAATTACTGTGGGTATGCTTTCAGGCATCTCTCAAGAGAGGGCACAATGCCACATCATATGTATAAGCTGATAAGAGGTTTGAAAATTATTTGAAGAGGTTTGAAAATTCTTATGTATAAGCTGATAAGAGGTTTGAAAATTCTTTGTACCAATCTTGTTTATACTTAGTTTGCACCTGACTTTCTTTAATTTATTTTCCTTACAATTTATTGCACTGGGAATCCAAGAAAGAAACTATGTTGAAGCGGTTAAAGTGGTCTTAGCTAACTGAATATATTATAGACTGGCAGTTCCAAATGACCTATAATTCTATCAGTTGATAAGAAATCCTTACTTTTAATCATCAAGTATTTGATGAGATACATTACAAGATCCATGCTATTAAATTTAATATCTAAATACTAGAAAATAAAATAACATCAACTTCACCTAGGCTATTAGTATTAGCCTTAGGCTATATCTATATAAATAATCTATAGTTTTGGAGGGATGATTTGATTGACATTAAAACTGAAAATATTTTGGACATTAAAAGCTACAGCCCATTATTGGTATTAATACAATTACTACTGATGTCTTCTGAAAATAGAGGTATGTAAAGTTGTTAGTTGTAATCTCAGGATTAGTGTTACAGTGATTGTTGAAATTACTAATTAGGCCTAATTTAGTAGGCCTAATTGGTGTTAGAAATCTAGTACTGTTAGTTATTATAAATAGTTAAGGATAGGGTTGTTAGCTTTGGTTGACATCTGAACTAGACATTAATCAAATGACATTTACACACACAGTGTTAGTGTCATAACTCATTAGCTAATTAGCTCATATAAAATATATTTTATCTTTATATCTACCACTCAAATCTAATAAAATGTTTACATTTGAACTAACTGAATTAAATTTGCCTAAACTAAACAAACAATCTGACTGAACAATCACATTCTGCAATAAGTGCCAATCAGTACTCAGAACTAGAGCTAGATTCTAGATCTAGAAGATCTAAACTCTAGAGATCTAAACTTGACTAGAATTCTAGATCTAGACTCTAGATCTAGATCTAGAAGTCTAGATCTAGAGTAAAGTTCCGCGTGTGGTCAAAACCACGGTGTAGTCACATTCATGTTTATGGCTTCGTATAATATTTGTTTGGATGTTTTATACGAAACTACCAATATCTGCTGTAAACATGTCCATTTCTAAATATATCCAGGTCAAATTCTTTTGTTTCCCTCCTTCTGGAAGATGAATTTTTAAATTTTCAAGTTTCGAGGTATGACGTCGTAGGCGATTCTAGTTCCCCCGTATGAAAAGCACTATGTCCCGGATGAGATGAATAAAACCAACCAATCAAAGCTTTTTATAACTAGGTTAACTATAAATAGGTCTATTTATGTGCGGGACACTGAAAATACTGTAGTTAAGGCTATTAAAAGAATCTTAGTGGTGAAATGGGGGTGACCACAGCTGGGGTAACGATTTTTGTGTTTTACCCTCGCTGTGGTCACCAACGACTTGAGCTAGACTAGCCTAGATCTAGATGCTCTATATTTCAAGCTAAGTCTAGAACCTATATAATTTCTAGTTTTTTCTGTTGTTTTAAATTATTTCAATCATCTACTTCTTCTAAATCTAGTTTGTGTCTCTACATACAATCCAATCGAAGCAAATGTTAAGTTTTGTCTTGTTAGTGATTGTTATGTCCCTTTGTTATGATTATTCTGGTTGCGTCCCTTGAGTCATCACTGGGTCATCCGTAATTTGTAGTTCATAAATTTAATTAACGTGTTATTATTTGGTTTTGCAAATCTATTAATTAATTATACAATCAACAACACGTTTAAATGAGTAAAATGTTTATTTCAATTATTAAAATTGGATAAAAACGAAAAAATACGCTAGTGACCACAAGCAGGGACAGGTGATCACAAGCAAAAAAAAAAGGGGGAAAAGTAGATCACAAGGAGGTTCGTCAGTAAAACATGAATATCTCAAATACTATGCGTATGAATACAAAATAACTCATGCATATTAGAGTAGAATGGCAGTGGAGTAATAAAGTACTTTCGGTTTGTTTCTGTGTGAAACGGTTACAAAATAGCACCCGATGAAAATCGGGAGTTCGGAATTTTTCGCGATGTGTGACCACACGCGGAACTTTACTCTAGATCTCTAGTCTAGTATTCTCAGTTTAGTCACTACACAAAAATCTATGATTGCAGATGGATTCGCATTGCAACAAGCCCAAGCATAAACATACAATGAAACACTGCAGGCAGAAAGATAATGGCAATCATATGAGAAATAAGTGCGTGGCGATATGTACAGAATAATAGCTCTATTCTTGGTATAGATCTAAATCTAGACAAGGTCTAAACGGCACTGACAACTCTTCATAAAACTAGGCATAAAAATAAAAACTTACCCGAAATCATCGTCCATCGACTTGAAGAAGAACTTGAAGTTTGGCCGATTCAATGCATTCTTAAAGTCACCTAATGTCACCCTATCAGCAGGGATGGGGAGTTTAATTAAATACGGTGTATCTTCATCATCTATGTGATAGATGATTTTAGTTTCCCCCATCCCGGAGGAGGCACAATAGTCAGAGAAAGTACACAATAACAGTAGTTTGTTGTACAAAATGGCGACAAACTTATTTCTTTTTTTTCCTGAATTGGAGTCCAGTAACCAAAACGAGGCTGTATGGGAGGCTAGTCTTGAATTTTTTACTTAGTATGTTATTTTGACTATCTCCCTTTTATAAATTAAACCCTTGCTACAAAAATAAAATAACAGGCAACAAAATCACGATCAATGCATATAGACTATTTGTATACTAAGAAAAAAAAGCAAAACATTATATCGGCTGATAAATTGCTTGATAAATAAAAATTAATAAATTTGTGGAAATGGAGTGACCAGTGGAAGCGTTTCAGACTTTTTCCCTCCGGGGTGGGGGGGGGGGGGGGGGGGAAGAGAGAGAGAGAGAGAGAGAGAGGGTACTTGAAACTTTGGGGGCAGGGGCGGACTAAGTTTCCAGGGAAGAGGGAAGGGCGCGGAAATTTTACAAAAGTATATATTTTAAATGAATTATATTTCGTTCAGGGGAATGGGTGCGCGGTAGACGTCCTTTGAAAGGCACCAACACCGCCCCCCTTCGAATAGATGCCTGAACAAAACTGTCACCGAAGTGAACTCTCTAGCTATTTGGCGCACCCACACACACACACACACACACATATATATATATATATATATATATATATATATATATATATATATATATATATATATATATATATATATATATATATATATATATATATATATATATATATATATATATATATATATATATATATATATAATTATCTTCTTGGAGACGCTATAGGGTCATCGATAAATGACGATTTTTTTTTGACGATTTTTACCTACCCCCTCCCCTCCGTCACACGTCGTCACAAAAAGCCAGACCCCCCCCCCTAAAATGACGTCACACCTCAACCTACAAACCCCCTCAAAATTGCAGTTGAATTTTTTAAACATCGATATTTTTCTAAAATCTTGTCTAAACTATTACAGTTTATTAAAACAGTTATCTAAAACGCGGAATAACGTCTAAAATTAGTTTTCTAACATTGCTTTTTTATAATGCAAAAGTGTGACGTCGCAACATCTGAACCCCCCTCTCCCTCTCATCACACATCGTCACAAAATTACGGACCCCCCCCCCTCCATCCTACGAGTGTGACGTCATTTATGGATGACCCCAGAAAACAAGATGTAAGCGCGCCCCCTACCACCCCACCCCCTACATGGTCTGGTGAGCTGTGGTTCACGCTAAAAATGTTTACAACCGTAGAGCCGGGTTTAGTGACGGCTATTAGGGGCAGATAATTTAGTTTGAAACGATTTTAAACTTAGGGGAGGTAACTAAGAGGAGGCTGCTTTCAAGGGGGGGGGGGGGGTGTAGGGTAGGGGTTGGGGGAAAGGAGGGGGGTAGTATCGTTCTTAACGACCTACTGATAGTGTTTTAAGGCAAATATTTTCAGTGGCAGCATTGGTACTGTCGAATTCACAAATTATGAATTACTGAAAAGTAGAAAATAAAACAACTAAATAGCGGCGTATGACATGCCGCGGGTCGGCTCGTATATATTTAATTCTCTTCTTGGAGACGATAGAAAACACCAAGCTGTAAGCGCGCTCCCTACCACCCCCATCCCCACATGGTCTGGTGAGCTGTGGTTCACGCTAAATGTTTACAATCGTAGAGCCGGGTTTAGTGACGGCTAATAGGGGCAGATAATGTAGTTAGAAACTATTTTAAACTTAGGGGAGGTAACTAAGAGGAGTTTGCTTTCAAGGGGGGTGGTGGTGGAGGAAATGAGGGGGTTATCGTCCTTAACGACCATCTGATAGTGTTTTAAAGCAAATATTTTCAGTGCAGCATTGATACTGTTGAATTCACAAATGAATTACTGAAAAGTAGAAAACAAAACAACTAAATAGCGGCGTATGATACGCCGCGGGCAGAGTTTCTTCCAGGCATCCCCCCCGAACATTTTTACCGCCCCCCCTCCCCGAACGAAATGAAATTTATATAATTTATATAGAAAATATATACTTTTAACAGTGTCCGCCCCCCGAAGAAAGTCTACCGCCCCCGCCCCCCCCCCCCCCCCCCCCCGAAAATTTCAAGTGACATCCCCCCCCCCCCCCCCCGGAGAAAAAAGTCTGCAAGAAACACTGGCCGCGGGTCGGCTCCTATATATATTAATAATGTATGTCTGATTTTTTTTTTTTTGTTGCTTAGAGAAGACCGCCCCAGCGCATATCGATGTAGGGCCTACTAGAATGTACTTTTCATTATATACACTTTTTATAGATTAAAAAAAGCAATGCCAATTCCAGGACATTCAAATTAGAATTAGTAATTTTGATAGATAGACTCTTTTAACTTTCAAAATAAATGTGGAATTTAAATTCACTGTCAAGACAACTCTGGATCCACAGCACAATTGTGAAGTCTGTTTCACTGTAGGGCTCGGAGAAAAGTAACAAAACAAGAGAAAGGAAAATGCGGTGGATAGTGAACACACCCAGAAAGACAGTAATAACACCACTAGGACTGGGCCGGCGGGGCTGCGGTGTGGAAACCATGGGGAGAGAGGGATTGGAGAAGACCAAAAAACCATAAAGGCGAGCGTACAAAAGAGAAACGGGGAAGACTCGATCAGTGTTTATTCCTGACTTTTTTCTCGGGGGGGGGGGGGGGGGGGAGAGACTTGTAATTTTCGGGAGGGGGGCGGTAGACTTCCTTCGGGGGGGGGGGGGTGGACACTGTTAAAAGTATATATTTTCTATATAAATTTCATTTCGTTCGGGGGGGGGGGGGGGCGGTAGACTTACTTCGGGGGGGGGGGGGGGGGGGGGGGCTCTGCCTGGAAGAAGCTCTGGACGCGATTGGTAGGGCTTGAGCTTTACAAAAATCAAGTTGACAAAGTGTTGCTGAGATAATACCCTTTTTGGGAGCCGGAAAAATTTAAGGTTCAATTTTCGTGGTTGTTATTTCTTACACAATTCTGAAATTATTATATTACAGTTTTAGATTGTTATTTAAAGTAGAAGCAGTGGTGTTCTACCATGCTATTGCTAACTCGTTTAGTAGGTCTATTTATAAAAATTGCAGTATTATACGAAACAGGCAATTAATTGCACCTCTCTTCTATGCAATTTGCTAATTTTATAGTAAAAAGATTTATTGATATTATTAGGTAATTTTAAATAATTCAATATTGCAACTATAAAATGAGTTTTTAATTATTATTTTTTCTACCGCGTTTGGCGCCTTCTAATGGTCGGTAACCGGGGCGGCCGCTACCTACCTTACGCCACCATTTGCGACTATCTCGATGGGGGGGGGGGGGGGGGGTGTTGTTTATTAATAACGTCACTTTTTTTTTTACAATCAGAGTTTCTTCCAGGCATCTCTTCGTAACACTTTTGGTTTTAAAATAACAATTTTGATACTGAATTTTTTCCCCGTTATTATGGGTTTTTGAAAATGTTAACCGAGCTTGGTCAATTTTTTTTAGAAAGAAATAGAATTTAAAACAAAAGTAGTTTAACAGTAATTTTGAAGAGGATCGGAGGCTGATGTGTGACGTCATTTTAGTTAGGGGGTCTGTTTTTTGTGACGATGTTTATCGGAAAGGGTGGGGGTTAATCGTCAAAAAAAGCGTGACGTCATTTATGGATGGCCTTCCCCTAATATGACTTAAATTTAATTTATTAATGTAGTTATAACACTTATGTATATAACTAGATCTAGATCGACTTTAAATATATTAAAATATTGCTGCACCATTATTATAATAACGTTTATTTTAAAGATGTGGAAGCGTTACGGTTGTTTTGAAGTGATTTTGGTAAAAACACGGACTGCTACGTTGCCCATATTTTGAATAGGATAAGGCTAGTTTTATTTAGTTTACTACACCAAATATAGAATCTAGATCTAGATTCTATAAAGAACTGGGATTTCTCTTGAGTCAGTTGAGTAGTAGATTATAGATCTAGAAGAAAATGGAATACATTCTACCCTTTGTGCCAGAGTCAATAAAAAGCATTCCAACACATATGGTTTGTAAATTGTAGTTTGTAGTACTTTGTAGTAAAAAGTTTCTAATTTGTGACTTGTCATCCACATCTGTGTTGTTTGTGTCAAATTTACAAATTTTCAATGTGTGTGTAGTGTGTGATGTGTGTGTAAACCACTGTAAACCAAACTCATCTAAACTGTAGCCCAACTGTAACCCAGCGTAATGTACGACTGACTGACGTACTCTGACTGTCATTGCTTACTTTAGTTAGTACATAAGTACAATCAGAGGCATAGCGAGGGCGGGGGGTGCGGATCGCACTGGGTGACACCATTTAGGGGGGTGACACCAAGGCAAAAAATAGCAAAATATATAGAGAAAAATTTGAGTTGGGGGGGTGCAAATCAAAAGTTTGAGGGGGGGGGGTGCAAATAGAAAATTGAAAGTTTGTCTCCGGGAAGGGTTGCTACGCCTCTGGGGGGGGGTGACACCATTAAATGCCGCACCGGGTGACACCCGACCTCGCTACGCTACTGAGTACAATGTATGTAGTTCAATGTACACTGATGTACACGTCACTACTGTTACTGTACTCTGAACAGTGTACACCTGTAAACTACTGTTACTGTACTCTGTACACTACACTACTGTACATACTCAACCGTACTGTGACAACTGACTGTACTACAACTCAACTGTTGCTTCCTATTTTAAATGAATTATATGACTATATGTCACTATATGACTAAAGGCCACTATAGGGCCTATATATTATATAGGCCTATATCATTATAATAATTAATAATTACTAAAATATGTAGATCTAGAGTCTATTCTAGATCTATTTCTTTACTAATTATTTAACATGTAGGAATACAATAATTAATAATGACATCCCATCCATATGTGAAATTATGTGGGTGCTGATAAAACAGCCTAGGCAAAAGAGCCTGTGAAATCTACTTTGTCAGTGATTAATCATTTATGGACCCCGTCATGAATCATGATATATTCTCACATAATTGAGGCTTCCGACAAAAGGGCTTCTGCCAATAGGTTCCCATAGAGGCTCAGTCTCTTGCACAATGGCCTCATTGAATATGACCCTTGCCAGTAGGACCCCTTCATCAATACTCTTCAGAGTTAGCTTAGTCTACACCTGTTTAGTTATGTAGGCCTAATTCTTGTTCACCAGGCTTTATTTTTACGAAGGCCTTATTTTTATATTACTTTATCTTGTAAAAGAAATAGTATGTTTTAAATTTAATGGTCATCTAGCTATGGCTTCCATCAACAAAGAAGTCAGTTTTGGGGTTTGGGTGTTCTTAAAACATTATGGAATGGCATGGCATAGCAGTAGAGCACAACATTGCTAACCTGAAAGTCATGAGTTTGAAATCAGGTTGAAGTCAGTATAACTAACTATAACGTCCCTGAGTCCACCCAGCTCTAATGGGTACCTTACTCATGTTAGGGAAGTGAAGGCGGTTGGGCAAAGTGCTGACCACACTATCCCTTCATATGTAGAGGTCACTGAATCAGGTAAAAAACAAAACAACAGCTTTTTAAAATTCACTAAGTGGGTTTGAAATGTGTAGGACTTCTGTTGTTGGTATTGATTTTAGTAGCTTTATTTCATTAATAACATTACATTGTTTCATATAACATTTTGTTGTTTTCCTCAGGACTTTGATGGACAAAAAAGGGCAGAAAGATATTTTCAGATAATTATTGTTATATTTGCAGTAAGTAATAAATGTTTAATGTATTGTTAAAAATGGAGTTGTAAGTCTATATCTTAATTTACTAAAAGTATTGATTAATTTCCCATGCCATTTTAAAATATTTCCAATGTATGTTTTCTTGAAGTAATTTAAAATAAAGTTCTTTCAAGCCCAAACTATCCCCCACCCCCTTTTTTTCAAACACACACCTGTAAACTAGTGTGTCTAGTCTAAGAAAAATAACTTTTCTTTAATTATTTTTTTAGGCTGTTGGTTTTGTTTGGGGATACATCACTCAGCAATTTTCACAAACACTGTACATATTATTTGCTGGTGTTGCAGTTTCATCCCTGGTAAGTCTTTAATAATCTATTTTCTAATGTGAGGATAATAAACTTTAATTATTTTTATCAATGTCTGAAAACTTTATAATAAATTATAATAACTTGAAATAGTTTTCAGTTATCTTTATTCTTTAGGTGAATATTGGCCATCAACAGATGCATCTTTAATCTTTTTTCTTGTCTTTTAATGAACCCAATTGGAACCTGACTGATGTTTTTCAGATATTTTAATTAGCTTAATAATACTATAACTGGGTTAATCTTTGATGATGTTTCCAGGTATATTAAATAATGGATTACTTCATTTTACAATTTTGTAATATCTTAGGTGTCTGCTGGGTAGTTAACTTTTATCATAAAACATTTTTAGCCTTATAAACAAATTTCTCTTGTTTCCCTAGTCTAAACTAACATAAATGTATGTTCTACAGTTAACACTAATACCTTGGAGTATGTATAGACAGAAGCCTCTTAACTGGCAGCCAGTGCGAGATCAAAATGGAGCAGGGCCATTAAGAGGACCCTCACAACCTCAAGCTTCTAATCCATCCCAGACAAAGTCCAAAAAAAAGAAACTAAAAGATTAAATAACCAAAGTTCAAGAAAATCAAAATTTTTTCTCTTGATTGCTGTTTTCATGTTTTAATTTGAAATTGCTGTCACAAAGAGGTTTTGGGCTAAACTGTGAATGCTCATACAAAAACATTAACTGATTACTGTTGATGTTGTAAGCAATGTGTTAGATGAAAAATTTATTTAACTTAACATTTTCAAAAAACTTAACATTTTCAAAATAATACAACAAACACTTAGCATAAACTTTTAAGAATTTTGTTTATATTTGGAGTTTTTTTTTTTTTTAACTTAAAAGGTATTTATATTATACTTCCATCTTAAAGTTAGAATTTTATTGACTTGATTAAAATTAATATATATCAATCAGACTATATTTTTATTATTAAAAATTGAAAAATGCTACACATATACATTTTTAGTATTGTATTATTTATATT
The DNA here is from genome assembly GCF_028476545.2 of Physella acuta. Classification (NCBI taxonomy): domain Eukaryota; kingdom Metazoa; phylum Mollusca; class Gastropoda; family Physidae; genus Physella; species Physella acuta. Next base: position 253,873 of record NW_026732208.1, on the reverse strand, counting down.
TGAGATCTAGTGCATGTGCTTATGTGCGTTCACATAAAATGATTAAAAGTTTCTGAATAAATGGTGTGCTAGAAAATTGCTGTGAATTTCATCTTGATTCTTTTAGTAGAGATAAAACTTGCTTAAACAATATTTTTCTGATTGCAAATCATAGCTTGACTTACACAGTTAAATAAGTGTTAGTATGAGTATTTTAAATTTCAAATAATTTTTTTTAATTGTTATAGGATTGCATTTAATTTTACATTACCTTCTGCATCTATTATCAAATATTAATTTCATTCTTGAGATTTAAAACATTTGAAACTTTTCAAATGGTAAGATTACATTTTATTTATTTGTTGGTTTTGGCTTTGAAAATGCTTTTGTGTTGTTATAAAACATCATAATAAACATTGTCAACTTTCTTGACTTTTTGATTGATTTCAAACAGTGCATTCATCATGATACTTATCATTACATTTAGTTTTTAAAAGAAGACATTTAAAATCTAGAAAAGAGATGTTAATATTTACAAAGTTAGGATATGTATTGAAATAAGTTTAGAAGAGAGAGAGATTTTTGTGATAACTCAGTTTAGATTAGTTAGGTTGGTTTGAAATATATTTTATGAAATTGTTTCATTGATTGGTGCACCTGAGTAAGTAAAGCTGTCCTTGGGAAAGTTGAATAAAAGTTGCCATAGAGTATATTAGTTTCTCCATTGGAAAGATTTCAGCGTTAAGGAAAGAATCTATTGCCTACTATTTGATAAACCAGCAACCCGTTTTATGAGAATTTTTTGTATTGTTAAGAGCGGATGCTATTTAGTTATGAAGTACCAGAAAAAAGACACATCATAGACTGAATGAATATAAAAAAACTAATTTACTCATTTAATTCACAGAGTTTTTAATGTTAGGTAATTGAATTCAGTCAGATAAGGCAAGATTGTGATCAACAGTTAACCCTAGGCATTTGTAACTGATTGTTTTGATGATTTTCCTTTTATATTGTATGTAGTGGGGTGGATCGATGATGATGTTATCTATGTGTGGCAATGTAATGAGCATTTACTTAGTTTTATCTGGGTGACAGTAGAGTTGCATTTAGTTGTTGTCCTCTTGGTAACATTGCATTGATTTTTTCCCCCAGTTGATAAGTTGTCTGGCACATTTTTGTTGCTAGCTTTCAGTTGTGTAATGCTGTCTGAAAAAACACGCAATGTATTGCCTGCAAGCGTCTCATCAAGCCCACGTGTATTTTTTGTTGCTTTTGCTGAAGGTGATCATTGCTTACAAAACCTACAATATGGCTGAACGTGTACAATCGTCAGATCTGTTTAAACTTTTTACCAGTGTTTCAACTCAACATGCAGAAGAAGCACTCTGACATCCAAAAGTGCTGACTTGTCTGTAACCTACACAGGCTTCATTTATTATAAGTTTGCACATTGTGCTTAGCAGATAAAAACATCTGAACTATGGAAATATATAAGTAAAAACCCCAAATGTTTTAGTGTTTAAAGCTTTTATACTGTTCGTGTAATGGTTATAGCAAACAGATAATGCAATATTTTAGAAAAGGGAAAAATTGAGCTTTCAAACAATACCAGATATATGTTAAACTTTTGCAACTTAAATATTTTTATCAGTTTGAGTGAATAAAAAATAAGACACCAGAATAATAAAACTCAAATTTTTGTTCCTTAAGGCTTTATTAGAAAAAAAAAACACTCAGGCAAAAATAATTTTCTCTTCTGGATACAATCATATGAATAAAGTGATGAGGGGAAACACAGACTGATCAGGAACACAAGACAGGTGATATGTCAACAGTGAGACAATACTACAGTCAACTATCTCAGTTTCACTAGTCTAGCTCTCAAATTGTGAATAAATCTACAAATATTTTGTTTGATGATGATCTACTGAAAAGATTACAATTTAGGTTTTAGAAGGACTACAACAAATCAGCAACATCACTATAATGTCATGTCAATGCTTACACATTTTAACAATAACTTAAAAATTCCAAAGGCATTTTCAAAAATCTAACATTTAAAAAAAATAATTCTTATTTATGAAAGGGCTTTCTTTTTCTAAAGTGCATTAATTTATCTCAGTTGATCATTAAAAATAATTTAGATTAAAATTTAAATTATAACCATATTATTGCAAATGTTTTTCTCACACGAAGTCAAAAATAAACAAGAGAATAAATGAACATGTTATCTGTACTCTTCTACATTAATAAAATATATAGAGAGGTTTCAATTGACAGAGTAAAATGCATAGAGCCTACTAAAACTTACTGAAACCTGAATTATTACATTTCAATGTCACAACAAACTCATCATTGGTTCATGAAGGAACTTAAGACAAATAAACCTAATCCAGACAGCAAATACTCAATGCATTACAAAAGCAAAGGAGATATAAAAAATACTTTGGATGAAAATTGTAGCATTATTGATTATGATGGATAAATCTTTGATTTAATATAATTTAGAACATCGCTAATCTCAAGAATAAATAATAGTAAAAAAATGAAACAAGAATTTTGAAACACACAAACGGAACATATTTCAACAACAGTACTGTCCATATATACATGCTTACAATATCACCTTTCCCATAAAAAAATTAAATAAGTACTTGCCTTAAATATGAAGGACAAAAAATGAACAGTAAATACAAAAAAATATCTCCAAGAAGCAAACATCACAAGAAAGTTTTCTAGGAAGCTTACATAAAAAGAAAAAAGGTATCAATGGAAATGACACATCACGTGATAAAATAATTATGTAAACTTGGTAATCAAACCATAACAAAATATGTAATCTTAGTAATCAAAACATAAATGCATTTTTAAAATTATTCTGAATATTTTGATTTAAAAATGTTCTTCAAAGGAAAACCAATAATTATTAGAAATAAATTGAAGTTAATCTTCTTCTTTAATAAAAACACAATTTATTTTGCCATTGTTTCAAGGTCATTCATGCTCTACAGAACTTGTAGTTTTTATTTACATTATCAATCGGTGAGCTAATACTAGATCTATGTGATTCAGGTTTGAAAGCTACAGGATGTTAGATTTTTTTCTCAACTTTAGAAATGTAAAATTAAAAAATAAGAATTTATAAATATTTTCAATTAAAATCTTAGAGGCTTGTGTTCTAAAAAATATTTTTCTTTCAATGCAATTATAAAGATCATTTTCTTTAAAAAACATTTTTTTTAATATTTCAAAGAATGTCCTCATACAATGATATTGGTAAAAACAACAGTAAAGTTCAATGTGATCAAACCTGGCTTTCTCTTATTGCTTGAACTTAGTTTTCAGGGTCTTCTGTAATGATCCATGAATGCTAGAAGAATGGAGTATTGATCCACCAAGGCTTTGACCACCTTATAACATTAACCCACAATGTTTACAAGAACCTGATTACATCATCCACAATGTCTACAAAAACCATCCAACATCAATCCACAGTTCTTAACCTCTGTATTAGCTACTGGTAGAACTGTAGAAGGTTCAGTAAACCCTTTCAACACTAACAATTCAATGTTTATCTTAAAAACAATAGCTGTATACAAAAAATATATATACTAAATAGTTTCAAGTAATTTCAACAAATCCAGACTGATCTAGACCTCAAACATATGGGTTCATTATCTTCTAAGACTTTTTCAGCAGTACAAAACAGTAAACAACATTCAACAAGAATTGAGGCAGTCTATGAGAAAAGGTTCAAACCAGCAGCATCTTGTGTGTGACTACAGGTTGTAAGGAATGCATAGGAAGTGAAAACAGGGAATCTAAACATGGATGGAATATCTTTTTAAGGCCAGATTTTTAAGAGAAACATTCATGTTAGCAACAGTCATGACTAATACAGATGGAATCTTAATTCTTAAATTGACAGACTGGAACGTAATAATACAGAAAAGAAATGATTATTTCATCACAGATAATTACTTTCGTTTAATCCTAAATGCTCATAGTAACAAGGCATTAATGTATAAAAAAAATTGCTGAATTGGTGGATACAATAATTATGCAGTTATTCAAAAAAGTTTCAATAGTAATGCTTGAAACTAATAGAAACTGGAATAAAATAAAGAAAAAAAAGGAAGAAATTTGAAACTACAAGCTGGCAATGAAGGAGAAGCATTCACAACCTGGGCACTGCTTAACCTACAACCAGCAGTAAAAAACCCTCAGCACTTGAAACACCTGACACAGCTTAAGTTGGTGGAATTTATGTAACTATCACTGTGTACAAGAAACGGTTCAAAACAGCATCCATAAACAGATCATCACACAGAATATAACATCAATGAAAGATTTTAAAAAATAAAAAATTACAAAGTTTATAAACACTAAAACAGCCAGCAGTTTGTGATGTGAAAGTCTTTATAAAAATATAATATATACATGAAAAAAACTTTCAATGAAAATTCAGCTTAGTTGAAAATAGTTTAGGAATGTTGAGAATCACTAAAATTGCTTTTCTTAGTCCAACAATGTCAACCTTTAATTTAGACAAACAAAACGTGCTTAGTGAGAGAAATTTTTTTTCATCCATACAATCATATCAAGGTAAACTTTAAAAAATACTTTTCCACACAATGTGTGTATCTACTAAATTTGTGTATGTATTTTAAAAAACATTGACATTACACTATCTATATTTGAATGTCAGTTGATAGTTGTGTAAATACACTTAGTTTTGTGTTTAAAATGTTTACTGTATAAAAGTGGGATGTTAAAAAAGTTTGAAGAATTATTGAAATATCATTGAAAACAAGTAATGTATATGCACCAGATTTCATCTTTATCAAAGGATGTATTTAGTGGGCTGTGTGATAAACTTGGCATCAGTTTACACAAAGTCAGAGTTAGCAGTTGACACATAAGACAAAAGTTGCATACCAAATAAAAGCCCAGTTTGTGCCCAAAGTAAAGTGGTGAGTAGAAATCAGCAGTTATCAGCAGTCTTATCAGCAGTTCATCAGTACAGTTGCATAGGTAAACAAAAATAAAACAAATAAAATTGTGATAGTAACATCATAAAGCAGTAGTCACACTTGTAACATTATTATAAGCAGTAGTTACACTTGTAACATTATTATAAGCAGTTTTCACACAAGTAACATAAAGCAGTTTTCACACAAGTAACAGAAAACATGTCAGCAGCTAGAACTCTCAAATGTGAGAAATAGAGATGGGAAGTACAACACAATTAACTGTTATCAGCAGGATGGTAGAGTACTATATAATCAACTGTTATAAGAAGGATGGCAGAATCAGCAGGATGGTAGAGTACAATATAATCAACTGGTATCAGCAGGATGGTAGAGTGCAATCAACTGTTATTAGCATGATGGTAGAATCAGCAGGATGGTAAAGTACAATATAATCAATTGTTATCAGCAGGATGGTAGAATCAGCAGGATGTAACACTAACAAGTACACAACAAATGTTCCTCTGGCCAAGCCTCAACATACAGTGTAACACCCAAGTCACAACAAAAGTGAATCTCTTGAGCTGTTTTCTATCCACTCCTTGAGGGCATTTTTTTTCTGATTTACATGCTAGTTAAAACATGGAGTCATTTAAAAATATTGTACAAAATCATAATCTTAATGATAACATACTTGTTATAATATATTTATGATAAATACTTGTGTATGTGCCTATGTTATGTGTAAAAGACAGTGAAAATTTATGTTAGTTACATACTAAATATGATTCATTATACATTGTATTGCATATACGTGAAACGGATTCCTTGGAAAAAATGGATTTCACTGATTGTATTTAAAGATAATTAAACAAAATTTAATGTGAGCACAGCATTGGATAGTTCCAAATATGATGGCTCCATGTTTTTATTAAGCCACTCTGTTGTCTGATCTCTAAGCCTGGCTAGCAGACAGGTTGAAGGAATTTCACTGGTGGAATGTCTCAAGAATGCTAACACTGCTTATGTTAAATGGATTCAAAAAGATATTAAAAATATCACAAAATAAAGATATAAAATATTCTAATAATGTTTTAAATCACAAATATTTGAAAAATGTTGGATAGTACTTCTCCACAAGTTAAATAAATATTATATAAATAAATTATCAAAGAAAAATGGATTGCATTGTTGAAGAATATAAGGTAAATTTTATCCTAGGGCCTGGTGCTGGGCGTGTTTGAGTTTGTGGGGTGCCATCTGGGATGGCCCAAGCACGGCATGGTTACACCCAGGGTGGGTACAGTGGTAGTGGGTCTGCTTGCGGAAGTATGAGCAGGATGCTATCTGGCAGTCAGCTGTGCCGGCGTACTTGGTGAAGCCATTGCTGCTGATGTTGTCCAGTTTGGTGTGGTACTTGCGATGGGCAGGTACCTTGCTGGAGTCAGCGCAGGAGTAGGGGCACTTCAGGCAGTGGAAGTGGGAGGCTTTAGCATCAAACTCACAGTCAGCCCGCTCACAGCTGACTGATGCTCTGAACTGTTGGAACTCCCCGCCCATCAGCGTGTCCAGGCGCTCATGGCGGATGCGGTGCTGCATGATGCGCGACTTGTCACTGAAACCGTAACCACAGTCAGCGCGCAGACAGTGAAAGTGCGTTACAGTCTGTCTGTAGGCACACCTCACATGTCCGCAGTCCTCGCCGCACCGCACCCGCTTGTATCCGGCAGGGAGATCCGCATCTGTTTTAGTGCCGTGGCCAGTCTTCCTGACTTTTGGAGCTTTGGGAATGACTAATGCGTCGGTGTTGATGAAACCTTCATTTTTGGTGTAGGTGCGTTTCCGCTCAGATTTCCTGGATAAAGACGAGCACAGGGTTAAGCTTGATGAAGAGACATTTAATGATGATTCTGCACTACTGTCCAGACTGTCGTCAATGATCAATGACGGAGAGTCGAGGTACTCATCCCGCTGGGAGTCACGGCTGTTGTGGGAGTGACTGAAGTCATCCAGGCCGTCACTCTCCTCATCCATCTCTGACAGCTTAGCTCTCAGGCTGACAGGTGAGCTGGAGGGGCTGGGTTTGTTAGGGGTCATCATAAGGGGGTCAGTCTTGTAGGGGGTCATCATAAGGGGGTCAGTCTTGTAGGGGGTCATCATCAGACCCGGAGGTGTACTAGGGGGCTCAGTCTTGTTGGGGGTTGTGTTCCCACTGTTGACAATACTGGGGGGTGTATGAGACTTGGTCACCATGCTGGTAAATAAAGATGGCTGAAGATTGAGGGACAGGTTCACTGCCCTCTCTTCAGTGTCTTCCTCTTCAGATGCCTGCTCCTCTTTCTTCTCAGAGGACACAGATAGATCCACCGGCATGAGCTGGTCAGACTTGTCCAGTGGAGCCAGGTCAGACTTGTCCAGTGGAGCCAGATCAGACTTGTCCAGTGGAGCCAGGTCAGACTTGTGAAACTTGAAGCCATGTTTCCCAATGTGTGCTCGCAGCCTGGCTGGGTCTGAGAAGGCCTGGTTACAGTCCAGACAGTGGTAGTGGTCTTTCTTCTTCAGCTTACAGAAGGGCCGCCCGCAGTTCAGCTCCACAGAGTAGTGCATCTGTTTCTTTAAGCTCGGCCAGTTCAGCTCAGAGCTCACGCCCTGCTGCTGCATCTGCTGGAGAAGGACTGTCAGCCTCGGTGAGTGGCCTTGACCTGCCCTTGGTGCAGGACCTTGACCTCTCTTTGTTGACTGACCTTGACCTGTGCCTGGTGTTGAGGTCGGGGCCTTGCTGGGTGTGCTGGCACTGGGAGGGGAGATCAGCTGGAGTACATTGGGGGACACGAGTTGACCTTGATGAAGGAAGTGACCTTGGGGAGTTGTGAAGAGCTGCGTGGCGGGGAGGTTGGCCAGGCCCTGGTGAGACAGCTGGCCCACAGGTATGAGGCCTGCCAGCAGGCTGGTCTGGATGCCTGGTGTGCTGCTCTGTGTGATGACAGGGATGTGGGTGCCCATTAAGTTAGGCGGGAGGGCTAAACACACCCCACCACTTGTAAACAGGGAGGCTCCACCGTTTGGTGGCAAATTTTGTGCTAGGGAGACAAGCTTGGGGGAGTTGGTCAGGGGCTGCGAGAAGTGGGACAAGACTTGGTTACCTATCTCCCCTAGCTGGGATTTGGTCAGGGACTGCGACAACTGTGACAGGACTTTGCTGTTTAACTCCCCTAATTGGGGGGTGGTCAGGGGTTGTGAGAAGTGGGACAGGACTGCGCCACTTCTCTCCCCCAGAGGCTGGGAGCTTGTGGCCACAGGTGTGAGCTTGTAGTGTGATGGGCCAGACAAAGGGAAAAAAGTGCCGGCTGACTTGACAGTTTTGTTGTTGGGGCTGGTGATGATGGGGGTGATGATGTTGGGGCTGGTGATGGGGGTGGTAGCTGAGGACATGACTAAAGGAGATGCTGGGCTGGTGTGGGACACGGAGGCGTTGACCGCTGGGGCAATGGGGATGTACTGAGACGTGATGACCTTGTTTTGTAGAGCAGACGTGGCATTGACTGTACGAGTGACTGGCGTGGATAGTACAGCAGACGTGACAGTCGGGTGTTTCTTGTTGTGCTGGGCCATGGTGCTGTAGCGCACAAACGAGTAGTCGCACCTGGACCTGGTGCAGTGGAAGTGGCGGTTGATTTTGTTGTTGTGGCACACGGGCCTGCGGCAGTTGACCATCCGCTCGTAGAACTCAAACCCGTCAAGGATGGTGACGTTGTTGTGAAATTCTTTAGCGTGAACATTGAGCACGTCCAGCATGTCTGTGGCCATGTGGCAGAACTTGCGGCCGCAGTGGTAGTGGTCCTTGTGTTTGAACACACATTCCTCATCAGGGCAGGTCTCAGGGACGACAAATTTTTTGAAGCCGTTAATGATTTTGCTGTTTTCATCACACAGGTTGTGCATGAAGGCTATAGTAGAGTCTGTGATCTCCCTCTCTGTCAGGTGAACTTTGGGTACCTTGGGCAGGTCGTATTTGGGGTATTTTGGTGGACGACCTCTGCGCTTCTGTAATGGGTCAAGGTCTAATTTGGAACCTGTCAGAGCAAAAGAAAAACAATAATATGGAGAGTTTGGAGAAAAAAAAGGCAGCAACTTTTATATGTAAACCCAAGTAGAGCTAAATGTAAACTTTGAAAACTGCATACAATAAAAATGAACTAATTCTCCCTATCCATATCATAAAATTTCAGCAAAAATAACCTGGTTAAGCTGTATATGTAAACATGGACTAAGTATAGAAAAAGCGCTATAGTAAATAACTTGCCTAAATTACCTCGACCTTTGCCTACAGCAGCTGTGGTATAGTCATGTATCCTGTAGTGTTCCAATCTGGCAAAGGTTGGGGCAGAGCCGGAGATTACCTGGCAACAATTGGTCTGTGGAAAGGTGACCAGAATTTTTAAAAATTTGTGCTTTATTTTTAAACAAAAGACAATGACAAGACATAGATTTGAAAGTTTTCTTGTGTCAATGAGCAGTAACAAGAATAGCTGTACAACACATGACTAAAACATAGATTTGAATGTTCTCGTGTAATGAGTATAGCTGTAGAACATACCCAGTTACAGTGGTAGTGACTCTCTTTCCTGCTGTAGGGACAGTCAGGCAGGGTGCAGCCTATATCTGGCCCAAAGTGGCAGTACACTAAAGGTGTGATGCAGTCTTGGATGTCATGGAGCCGCGCGTGGCCCCTCACTCCATCTTTTGATTTAAATATGACCTGACACCCCTCAATGCGACAATGGTAATGATCTTTGTAAAGACAGACACAGCGAGAGTAGCAGGCGTCATTAGCTGTGTACCTGCAGACAGAACAAGACCAATCTTTTGTCTTTCAAATATAGGAGAACTCTTATGGTATAAGAAATAACAAGTAAATGGGATTAAAAAATACAATATTTAAGGCTTGAAAAATTAAAAAAATTCTATCTAACTCTATCTTTTACACAAGTCTTCTATATATAAGTTCACTTGAAAAAATATTTTGTGATTCAATGTTCTGTAAAGGTTTACCTAATTAAGTATTTTTTCCAAGATTCATCTCGCTCTCTTTTCTCAGGTGTAGGACGGTTGGGCAGTGCCACGCCCACAACCTTGCCTTGGGACATAAATGCTTGAGGGCTTGTTGACATGTGGGGTGGGGCAGCCAGTAAATCCAGACTGGCTGCGGCAGTCTGGGGTGGGGGGGCCTGTCTTATGGCTGGAGCTGATTCCAGGCCCAGGGCAGGCACCTCTACTTTCACTGCCCCCTGGGGAAGTGTGGGGTCAAGTACTTGTACTTCATCCTTCACTCCCTCCAGGGGAAGTACAGAGAGGTTGAGAGAAGTGTTCAGCTGGTCGCCCTCCAGAGATGCATTCACTAGGGTTGGCTCTTCCACTTGCCCATAGTCTTTGTCGTCGTCATCATCATCGTCATCCTCATCATCCATCCAGCTATCCTCAAAACTTTGCTGGGAGATCTCTCTATCCTGCTCTGGTATTGAACCTGCTCCATCCTGCTCCTCTACTGAAACTCCTCTGTCCTGCTCAGGTATAGAACCTACATCTATTCCCTCTCCAGTGCTCTTCAAGCTAACTTTGTTTTTCATGGACAAGTCCTCTGGTTCTAGTTTTATGCAGCCATCTCCGCTGTAGCCACTGGTCAGTGGAGCCTCCGGGGTGGGGATCACAGGTAACTGTGTCACAGGATCATTAGAGGCTTTCTCCAGTGTTTGGCTTCTGCGATTGGTTAAATTCAAAGCCTCGTCTTTCAAGTCTGATTGGCAGGAGAGGTTGAGTGGCATGCTCTGAAGGTCAGGGTTAAGTGGCATGGTCTGAAGGTCAAGGCCAAGCTTTGGTGAACCACTGTGGGTAGGATTTTCAGCAACTTCTGCAAGTGGGGTTTTTTGTTGACTTGCAATGGCAGGGGTTTTAATGGGAGGTTTCTGGTGAATTTTGATGGGAGAATTCTGAAGATTAGTATTAGGAGGGGTTAGGTGGGGTATAATTGGTGGATTCTGGGGTGTTATAATGGAAGGGGTTAAGTGGGGTATAGGTGGATTCTGGGGTGTTATAATGGAAGGGGTCAAGTGGGGTATAGGTGGATTCTGGGGTGTTATAATGGAAGGGGTCAAGTGGGGTATAGGTGGATTCTGGGGTGTTATAATGGAAGGGGTCAAGTGGGGTATAATTGCAGGATTTTGGGGAGTTATAATGGGAGGATTCAGCTGAGCTGTGATGGTAGGATTCTGTGGAATAAACAGAGACATTTTACTGCTGGATGTTAGAGCAAGAAACAATATTAAAAGTTGGAAACATCAGGGTTGGTGGTGGCCACTACTGGTGTCTGAATAGTTGTCCCCCTTCTAGAGAACATTGATTAGCTATTATAAGAGAATAATTGGTGAAGACAGTTAACAAAGTACTAATGATATACAGCAATTTATGTAATTTAATTAATTAATTTCAAATTTAAAGTGTAAAAGATTAATTTGGATGTATAAATTTATAACATGCTAATGACAACTTATCAAATTTAATTAACTAATATAAAACTATACAATGTAAAATATTTGAATAGGTGTCTGAATTTACAAAATGTTGATTAAAATCGATTGATCAGATTGAATTAAGTAATTACAAAAAAAAAATGACACAATGTAATAGATGAAATGCATGAATTTATAAACCAGGTGAAGAAGAAAAAATGTACCTGTGCTGTAGGTGCTACAGAGGTGTTGCTGAGAGAACTCACAGGTAGGTTGACAGGTGCTGGCACCAGCAGGGGTGGCTCATCAGGGCTGGAAGACTCCACTTTCACGCTGGATGCGGGGGCACCATGTTTCTGCTGGAGGTGGCGGAAACTGCGGTAGGCGTGTTCAAACTCACGTCTTTCATGTTTCCTCTTGTGGGAATACAGCTGGGCGGTGGAGTGTAGGACATACTGACAGCCTGACAAATACAAGTGTCAAGTTAGTTGGGTGGTGTAGGACATACTGACAGCCTGACAAACACAAGTGTCAAGTTAGTTGGGTGGTGTAGGACATACTGACAGCCTGACAAACACAAGTGTCAAGTTAGTTGGGTGGTGTAGGACATACTGACAGCCTGACAAGCAAAAATGTCAAGTTAGATGGGTGGTGTGGGACATACTGACAGCCTGACAAACACAAGTGTCAAGTTAGTTGGGTGGTGTAGGACATACTGACAAACACAAGTGTCAAGTTAGTTGGGTGGTGTAGGACATACTGACAAACAAAAGTGTCAAGTAATTTGCCCACCTGTAGCTAGCCCAAGCCCACAAAACGTCAAGACTCACCTGGTCTAATACAATGAATGTGATTGCTATTCTTGGAGTAACGGCAGCCAGAGAAAGGACAGAGCTCGTACTTCATGAACTTCTTGAAGCCATCCCGGCTCAAAACTTCATCTTTCTGATGGTAACTTTTATGTTTTTCTGAAACAAAAATTCAATGAGGTTTAAATTTTTTCCTCCATTATTTAAAAAAACAACAACATGTAACCCTGCTGTATCCCTGAGTGAGCCCATAAGAGAAATACAAGTGTACCCATGTCTGCCTTGTTCTTGAAGTTAAAATTGCAGTGTGGCCTGCGACAGTGGAAGTGTGTTGTTCTCTGTCCGTAGAAGGCGCAGGAGGTGGTGCCACAGTCCTCTGTAGCACGGAACCTCTGGAAACCTTCCTGGATGATGGCTGAGTCTTTTCTGTGGAAGTTGGCATGCATCTGGACATCAGAGGTGCTGACATAGACTTTATCACAGCCTCTCTGTGGATACAGGATGGGCAGCTCTTATACACACTGGTCAACAAATGCTTACATAGACACCTGGAGTGCTGATATGGTCAATTATTTAGTGTCAAATTGGACAAGAAGACTTTTTTCCCAGCAGACACAGTAGAGCAGCCTGCATGAACACAGTGAAAATGCCCCTACCTGCACACAGTGAAAATGCCCCTACCTGCACACAGTGAAAACGCCCCTACCTGCACACAGTGAAAATGCCCCTACCTGCACACAGTGAAAATGCCCCTACCTTAACACAGTGAAAATGCCCCTACCTGCACACAGTGAAAATGCCCCTACCTGCACACAGTGAAAATGCCCCTACCTGCACACAGTGAAAATGCCCCTACCTGCACACAGTGAAAATGCCCCTACCTGCACACAGTGAAAATGCCCCTACCTGCACACAGTGAAAATGCCCCTAACTGAACACAGTGAAAATGCCCCTACCTTAACACAGTGAAAATGACCCTACCTGCACACAGTGAAAATGCCCCTACCTGCACACAGTGAAAATGCCCCTACCTTAACACAGTGAAAATGCCCCTACCTGCACGCAGTGAAAATGCCCCTACCTGCACACAGTGAAAATGCCCCTACCTGCACACAGTGAAAATGCCCCTACCTGCACACAGTGAAAATGCCCCTACCTGCACGCAGTGAAAATGCCCCTACCTGCACACAGTGAAAATGCCCCTACCTGCACACAGTGAAAATGCCCCTACCTGCGCACAGTGAAAATGCCCCTACCTGCACGCAGTGAAAATGACCCTACCTGCACACAGTGAAAATGCCCATACCTGCACACAGTGAAAATGCCCCTACCAGCACACAGTGAAAATGCCCCTACCTGCACACAGTGATAATGCCCCTACCTGCACACAGTGAAAATGCCCCTACCTGCGCACAGTGAAAATGCGCCTACCTGCACGCAGTGAAAATGACCCTACCTGCACACAGTGATAATGCCCCTACCTGCACACAGTGAAAATGCCCCTACCTGCACGCAGTGAAAATGCCCCTACCTGCACACAGTGAAAATGTCCCTACCTGCACACAGTGATAATGCCCCTACCTGCACACAGTGAAAATGCCCCTACCTGCACACAGTGATAATGTGTCTGTCGCCCATTATGGCTACACGTGTCATATTTCTTGCTGCAGTCATCCATGGGGCTGTAGCGCATGAAGCCATGTTGTAGAGAGTCCTGGCGCTTCTTGTGCCACTTGTAATGGCGGACCATCTCTTCTTTCCTGATGAAAACCTGAAGGATTCATTAACATCGTTAATTCCTCGTTAGGACTTCATTGATGTCAGTGATACAACAGTCCATGCAATGGTCTATGTCAGTGACAGTAAATGCAATGGTCTATGTCAGTGACAGTCCATGCAATGGTCTATGTCAGTCCATGCAATGGTCTATGTCAGTGACAGTCCATGCAATGCTCTATGTCGATGACTTACCTTCTGTGGACAGTCCATGCAATGGTCTATGTCAGTGACAGTCCATGCAATGGTCTATGTCAGTGACTTACCTTCTGTGGACAGTCCATGCAATGGTCTATGTCAGAGACTTACCTTCTGTGGACAGTCCATGCAATGGTCTATGTCAGTGACAGTCCATGCAATGGTCTATGTCAGTGACTTACCTTCTGTGGACAGTCCATGCAATGGTCTATGTCAGTGACTTACCTTCTGTGGACAGTCCATGCAATGGTCTATGTCAGTGACTTACCTTCTGTGGACAGTCCATGCAATGATAATGGTCTCTGTAGCCAAGATCTTGACAAAGTTTACCTCCACAGTCAATGCCATTTCCATATCTAGATACACATAATATACATTTAACATACACATAAAATTAAAAAATAAAAAAAAATTGCAGATTTTAATTTATCAATCATTATTGGTTTTAAATCTCATTGTATAATGAGAAAAAAAAACATCTGAAAATGAAATCCCAGAGAATTTTATCAATTATTTTTAGATATCCCATGTGCCTTGTGTAGTTATAACTCAGTGAAAAAAAAGATGGAAATCATTTGTGTAAGAACCTTGAGAAAATTGGAACTAGTTAGTGTATCTGTAACTGTGTCATAACTCTACACCTGAGTGTATGCTACCATGGCCAGGTAGAGAAGCAATACACAGAGGCAGATCATAAAAAATGTTTTAATGGTTTTATTATGGATGATTGAAACAGCTAGAGGAAAGAATTACCTTCTGATGTAGTTGTTGAAATCTGAAGAACTGAAAACTTTTTGATGGTAAGATTTCTTGGTCTTGCCATACTTTGAGGTCCACAGAGATTTCTTGAGCTTGGCCTGTGGGGGTGGGGCCACTGATGTGTCATCTGCCTCAGACTTCTCACCTGCTGTGTCTGCTGAAACCAGAATGGCAGTCACACTTCAGTACAAGACAATGGTGTCTGGAGTTTATCAAACTTCAGTACAAGACAATGGTGTCTGGAGTTTATGACACTTCAGTACAATATAATGGTGTTTAGAGTTTATCACACTTCAGTACAATACAATGGTGTCTAGAGTTTATCACCCTTCAGTACAATACAATGGTGTCTAGAGTTTATCACACTTCAGTACAATACAATGGTGTGGAGTTTATCATACTTCAGTACAATACAATGGTGTCTGGAGTTTATCAAACTTCAGTACAATACAATGGTGTCTGGAGTTTATCAAACTTCAGTACAATACAATGGTGTCTGTATCACACTTCAGTACAATACAATGGTGTCTGTATCACACTTCAGTACAATACAATGGTGTCTGTATCACACTTCAGTACAATACAATGATGTCTAGAGTTTATCACACTTCAGTACAATACAATGGTGTCTGGAGTTTATCACCCTTCAGTACAATACAATGGTGTCTGTATCACACTTCAGTACAATACAATGGTGTCTGTATCAAACTTCAGTACAATACAATGGTGTCTGTATCACACTTCAGTACATTACAATGGTGTCTAGAGTTTATCACACTTCAGTACAATACAATGGTGTCTGGAGTTTATCACCCTTCAGTACAATACAATGGTGTCTGGAGTTTATCACACTTCAGTACAATACAATGGTGTCTGTATCACACTTCAGTACAATACAATGGTGTCTAGAGTTTATCACACTTCAGTACAATACAATCTATTGAAAATGTTATAACATAATGATGTTAACATTACTAACGTACAAACTAATATTGATAATAAACATGTTTTGTTATTATTGTTATATCCTCATATTGTTGACAATAAATGTAATACTCTAATGTTGACATTAAATGTAATACTCTAATGTTGACATTAAAATGTAATACTCTAATGTTGACATTAAATGTAATACTCTAATGTTGATATTAAAATGTAATACTCTAATGTTGACATTAAAATGTTATACTATAATGTTGACATTAAAATGTCATATTCTAATGTTGACATTAAATGTCATATTCCAATGTAGACTTTAAATGTCATATTCCAGAGTTGACATTAAAATGTCATATTCCAATGTCGACATTAAAATATCATGGTCTAATGTTGACATTAAATTGTCATATTCTAATAATGACATTAAATGTCATATTCTAATGCTGACAATACATTGTCATATACTAATGTTCACATTATAAATGTCATATACTAATGTTCACATAAAAATGTCATATCCTAATGTAGACATGAACTAGTCATATCCCAATGCAGACATCAAACATGTTTTGCTACTAATGTCACAGCCTAATGTTGTTGACGTCACCCTAATGATACTGACAATGAAAATGTCTTATCCATAACATTGTTGACATTAAACAAGGTTTTATTTTCTATTTCCACATTTACTGAGGAATGTGGCCTACATTCCTAGATCAAGGAAGTTTTTAAAAAACCATTAGATGTATTTCTATATGGTTAGACCTATTAATATCCTTTTTATTTCTTGGGTGAACACACCACTATATAAATCAAAGGAGTTAGCTGTACAGGACACAGAAACACTAGATATAGGAGAAAACTTGAGATATAAAGGCTGGAGGTATAAGGTGAAGTTGCTTGTTGGTGGCTATATTTGGGAAGGGGGTGTTGGAGGTGGGGGTGTTGGTGGCTATATTTGGGAAGGGGGTGTTGGAGGTGGGAGTGTGAGCTGGTGATATTGGGGAGGGGGTGTTGGAGGTGGGGGTGTGAGAAGGTGACAACATTTGGGAAGGGGGTGTTGGAGGTGGGAGTGTGAGCTGGTGATATTGGGGAGGGGGTGTTGGAGGTGGGGGTGTGAGAAGGTGACAACATTTGGGAAGGGGGTGTTGGAGGTGGGAGTGTGAGCTGGTGATATTGGGGAGGGGGTGTTGGAGGTGGGGGTGTGAGAAGGTGACAACATTTGGGAAGGGGGTGTTGGAGGTGGGAGTGTGAGCTGGTGATATTGGGGAGGGGGTGTTGGAGGTGGGGGTGTGAGAAGGTGACAACATTTGGGAAGGGGGTGTTGGAGGTGGGAGTGTGAGCTGGTGATATTGGGGAGGGGGTGTTGGAGGTGGGGGTGTGAGAAGGTGACAACATTTTGGAAGGGGGTGTTGGAGGTGGGAGTGTGAGCTGGTGATATTGGGGAGGGGGTGTTGGAGGTGGGGGTGTGAGAAGGTGACAACATTTGGGAAGGGGGTGTTGGAGGTGGGAGTGTGAGCTGGTGATATTGGGGAGGGGGTGTTGGAGGTGGGGGTGTGAGAAGGTGACAACATTTGGGAAGGGGGTGTTGGAGGTGGGAGTGTGAGCTGGTGATATTGGGGAGGGGGTGTTGGAGGTGGGGGTGTGAGAAGGTGACAACATTTGGGAAGGGGGTGTTGGAGGTGGGAGTGTGAGCTGGTGATATTGGGGAGGGGGTGTTGGAGGTGGGGGTGTGAGAAGGTGACAACATTTGGGGAGGGGTTGTTGGAGGTGGGAGTGTGAGCTGGTGATATTGGGGAGGGGGTGTTGGAGGTGGGAGTGTGAGAAGGTGATATTGGGGAGGGGGTGTTGGAGGTGGGGGTGTGAGAAGGTGACAACATTTGGGGAGGGGTTGTTGGAGGTGGGAGTGAGAGCTGGTGATATTGGGGAGGGGGTGTTGGAGGTGGGGATGTGAGATGGTGACAACATTTGGGGAGGGTTGGAGGTGGGGGTGTGAGATGGTGACATTGGGGAGGGGATGTTGGAGGTGGGGGTGTGAGGTGTGACAAGAGAAAAAAGAGGGTGGCAGCTCTAAGAAATGTATTAGAACTGGCTTTGTAACACAATATAGTAACAAGGTTACATTTCTGTACCAGCTAGCTATATCAACTAGGTTTGTAACACAATATAGTAATAAGGTTACATTTCTGTACCCGCTAACTATATCAACTAGGTTTGTAACACAATATAGTAATAAGGTTACATTTCTGTACCCGCTAACTTTATCAACTAAGGTTAAAACGATGAGTGAGAAATGTATTACTTGAAGAGTGTGAAACTAAAAAACTAATCAATAAATAAAACAGTGGCAGATCATGTTTCACAGCATAAAGAACACAATGATCCACTATACTGAAATATGATACGGCTGGATTGTTAAGCATTAAAACTTCTCTAAACATAGACAGCTAGATATTGAATATCGTATTTCAGTAATATGTATACGTGTATATATCTATATATAAATACAAATACACAACTTTATATATATATATATATATATATATATATATATATATATATATATATATATATATATATATATATATATATATATATAACCACTATTTTAAATGGTATTTACAAACTAAACAAAGAGCTGACTGCACATAAATAAATACAAAAACCTTGGCTTTTACCCAACGTTTAAAATTAAATTGACGTTTCTATGTGCAAAGAGCCAACGGCATAATCACTGACTGTCTGTGTTGTACAAAATAGGCCAATTTTTTTCCCTGCCGTAAAACCAGCGAGTAAGATCTATACACGTGGTAGAAAGTAAAAGAAGCAACGCTCTACAAAAACAACTGTACCAACCTTGTGACCACCCCACACAATAAAGATCTATACACGTGGTAGAAAGTAAAAGAAGCAACGCTCTACAAAAACAACTGTACCAAGTTTGTGACCACCCCACACAATACAAAGATCTATACACGTGGTAGAAAGTAAAAGAAGCAACGCTCTACAAAAACAACTGTACCAAGCTTGAGACCACCCCACACAATAAAGATCTATACACGTGGTAGAAAGTAAAAGAAGCAGCGCTCTACAAAAACAACTGTACCAAGCTTGTGACCACCACACACAATAAAGATCTATACACGTGGTAGAAAGTAAAAGAAGCAACGCTCTACAAAAACAACTGTACCAAGCTTGTGACCACACAATAAAGATCTATACACGTGGTAGAAAGTAAAAGAAGCAACGCTCTACAAAAACAACTGTACCAAGCTTGTGACCACACAATAAAGATCTATACACGTGGTAGAAAGTAAAAGAAGCAACGCTCTACAAAAACAACTGTACCAAGCTTGCGACCACCCCACACAATAAAGATCTATACACGTGGTAGAAAGTAAAAGAAGCAACGCTCTACAAAAACAACTGTACCAAGCTTGCGACCACCCCACACAATAAAGATCTATACACGTGGTAGAAAGTAAAAGAAGCAACGCTCTACAAAACAACTACCAATCTTGTGACCACCCCACATAATACAGAGAAAGATCTATACAAGTGGTAGAAAGTAAAAGAAGCAACGCTCTACAAAAACAACTGTACCAAGCTTGTGACCACCCCACACAATAAAGATCTAATAAAGATCTATACACGTGGTAGAAAGTAAAAGAAGCAACGCTCTACAAAAACAACTGTACCAAGCTTGTGACCACCCCACACAATAAAGATCTATACACGTGGTAGAAAGTAAAAGAAGCAACGCTCTACAAAAACAACTGTACCAACCTTGTGACCACCCCACACAATAAAGATCTATACACGTGGTAGAAAGTAAAAGAAGCAACGCTCTACAAAAACAACTGTACCAAGCTTGCGACCACCCCACACAATAAAGATCTATACACGTGGTAGAAAGTAAAAGAAGCAACGCTCTACAAAAACAACTGTACCAAGCTTGCGACCACCCCACACAATAAAGATCTATACACGTGGTAGAAAGTAAAAGAAGCAACGCTCTACAAAAACAACTACCAATCTTGTGACCACCCCACATAATACAGAGAAAGATCTATACAAGTGGTAGAAAGTAAAAGAAGCAACGCTCTACAAAAACAACTGTACCAAGCTTGTGACCACCCCACACAATAAAGATCTAATAAAGATCTATACACGTGGTAGAAAGTAAAAGAAGCAACGCTCTACAAAAACAACTGTACCAAGCTTGTGACCACCCCACACAATAAAGATCTATACACGTGGTAGAAAGTAAAAGAAGCAACGCTCTACAAAAACAACTGTACCAAGCTTGTGACCACCCCACACAATAAAGATCTAATAAAGATCTATACACGTGGTAGAAAGTAAAAGAAGCAACGCTCTACAAAAACAACTGTACCAAGCTTGTGACCACCACACACAATATGCTAGCTGTAGTCGTAGCGTCTAGTGGTAGGGCGTAGCGCTTACTATATGGTAAGTGTGTTGCTGGATGAAGTTTGCTTCTAAAATATTTCGCTGTTTTGTTGTCGACTTCAATGGTTCCATTAACTAGATAATAATACCAGTTGAATGCTTATTAATTAATAGTGAGAATCAAACACAGTTGAGTGATCGCTTTGACAAACCCCCATGCAGAGTACATTAGTATTGAGATAAATTAACATAACGCTGCTGGCCTGAGATATCTATCGGAGACCGGTGGCCCAGAAAACAGTAGTTTGTGTACAGCGAGAAACAGCTGTAGCAGTATAAAATCTGTTGCTAGGTGATGTCATCAAACACCCCCTGGCTACCAGCACGTGGTGTTGAGACCGTAAGGAAGAACAATGTAGTTAGCTAAACAACACTGAGATTTAACAGCCATACCTAGAGATCAACTAGACTGGTCAGGTAACTCTTCCGTTTTACAACGTCGGCCGTGGGATAAGTCTGGTCTGTCAGATAAGTCTGGTCTGTCGGCTGTCTGGTCTGTCGGCTGTCTAGTTTGTCGGATAAGTCTGGTCTGTCGGCTGTCTGGTCTGTCGGCTGTCTAGTTTGTCGGATAAGTCTGGTATGTCGGATAAGTCTGGTCTGTCGGCTGTCTGGTCTGTCGGTTAAGTCTGGTCTGTCGGATGTCTAGTTTGTCGGATAAACAAGTTTAGCAAAATTCACACGAAAGGTGTGATGAGAGAAACGACACTTCTGTAGTTAATAAAAATAATAACCATGCAGAAACAAGAACACAAAACGAAACAATTCTTCATATTCAACGAATATCGTTATCAATCATCTTGTTCAATCTAACAAATTTAACAGCCCAACGTATCGACCGACAGCATAACTTGAAAACTAAAATAGAATTGTGCTACAAGCGCAACTAGTTAGCCATTCCATACATCAGTAACTGCCGACCCCTGCAACTTTCAGTCTCAGTTGCCGAACCCTGCAACTTTCAGTCAAACAGTCACAGACAACTCAAATCTACCAACACAGACAACTCAAATCTACCAACACAGACAACTCAAATCTACCAACACAGACAACTCAAATCTACCAAGAACACACAACTCAAATCTACCAACACAGACAACTCAAATCTACCAAGAACACACAACTCAAATCTACCAAACACAGACAACTCAAATCTACCAACACAGACAACTCAAATCTACCAAGAACACACAACTCAAATCTACCAAGAACACACAACTCAAATATACCAAACACAGACAACTCAAATCTACCAACACACCAAATTGTGTTGTTAGTCACCCGGAAATGTACTACAACCATTCCTAAATATGATGCATTGTAAATCCTGTTTTAAAAAAATAAAGCAAACTCCTTGTTAATTAAAACGCAGATGTCAAAATGTTACTTGTGATGACTTATTAAAATAGTTTTTTCGAATGTTTGTAATTATAAATGAGCACATTTGATTGCTCGACGCATTTAACTTGTATAGAGTAGCTTGGCTGGGGCAGGCAGTTGATACCACGTGAGCTGGCGTAAATGGACTGGATCTAAGAGCACTCCTAGCACAATAGCAGCCACTGAGCCAGACAACAATAGCAACCTATTCAAAATCCATAAATCTTTATTCGACGCACGCTCTTACTGCCGTCGTTACCGTGGCAACGACGCCGCGACATGGAACCTGATTATAATTTAATAGGAGAACTCTGGACGGCTGGTGCTGGTCATGTTTGGACGGCTGGTGCTGGTCATGTTGTTTGGACGGCTGGTGCTGGTCATGTTTGGACGGCTGGGGCTGGTCATGTTGTTTGGACGGCTGGTGCTGGTCATGTTGTTTGGACGGCTGGTGCTGGTCATGTTGTTTGGACGGCTGGTGCTGGTCATGTTTGGACGGCTGGTGCTGGTCATGTTGTTTGGACGGCTGGTGCTGGTCATGTTGTTTGGACGGCTGGTGCTGGTCATGTTTGGACGGCTGGGGCTGGTCATGTTGTTTGGACGGCTGGTGCTGGTCATGTTTGGACGGCTGGTGCTGGCCATGTTGTTTGGACGGTCAGCAACATGCTTGTAAGGTTGGTGGACGGCCAACACCACAGTGCTACTATTTGAGTTTTGTTTTTGTAAGGTTAGAATCGTGTTTTTATGTATAAACTCGGGTCATAGGTCGTGACGTATGTACCCCCCCCCCCATGACACAGTTGTGGTCAAGCATGATGAATACACTTTATAAGTACAAGTGGTGGCACCTCGAAGATTTCGAGAATAAAATGATGGCGCCGATACAACAGGAAAGACAAGACAATCAATCGGACGTGATCGTGATTGAGTGGGAAGTCGAGGCTTTCAGTGATGAGTAATCGATCAAGTGCTTCTCTTGACGTGGGGAGATGCTGACTGATCTCAAGTCACGTGACACACTTGACTGTAAGGTCGTCAGCTACCGACACACATCCGTCACCAAACCACTCACGGCCAGAACACCATTCCGTCACCAAACCACTCACGGCCAGAACACCATTCCGTCACCACACCACTCACGGCCAGAACACCATTCCGTCACCACATCACTCACAGCCAGAACACCATTCCGTCACCACACCACTCACGGCCAGAACACCATTCCGTCACCACACCACTCACGGCCAGAACACCATTCCGTCACCACATCACTCACAGCCAGAACACCATTCCGTCACCACACCACTCACGGCCAGAACACCATTCCGTCACCACACCACTCACAGCCAGAACACCATTCCGTCACCACACCACTCACGGCCAGAACACCATTCCGTCACCACACCACTCACGGCCAGAACACCATTCCGTCACCACACCACTCACGGCCAGAACACCATTCCGTCACCACACCACTCACGGCCAGAACACCATTCCGTCACCACACCACTCACGTCCAGAACACCATTCCGTCACCACACCACTCACGGCCAGAACACCATTCCGTCACCACACCACTCACGGCCAGAACACCATTCCGTCACCACACCACTCACGGCCAGAACATCATTCCGTCACCACACCACTCACGGCCAGAACACCATTCCGTCACCACACCACTCACAGCCAGAACACCATTCCGTCACCATACCACTCACGGCCAGAACACCATTCCGTCACCACAACACCTTAACGACATCTAACTGTGGACCCAAAGATAGAAATATGGTCCATAGACTCATTTATGTGTGTGGTGGACAGCTGATGGATTCGTTGCGTGGAATATCCTTGGTATGATTGTAGGTAACTCTGGTAACACATTACATGATTGTAGGTAACATATTATGAGATTGTAGGCAACATAAAAGTAACCTAGGTAACGTAGTCGGGACAATCTTACATCAACACAGTGACCTAGGTAACGTAGTCGGGACAATCTTACATCAACACAGTGACCTAGGTAACGTAGTCGGGACAATCTTACATCAACACAGTGACCTAGGTAACGTAGTCGGGACATCTTACATCAACACAGTGACCTAGGTAACGTAGTCGGGACAATCTTACATCAACACAGTGACCTACGTAACGTAGTCGGGACAATCTTACATCAACACAGTGACCTAGGTAACGTAGTCGGGACAATCTTACATCAACACATTGACCTACGTAACGTAGTCGGGACAATCTTACATCAACACAGTGACCTAGGTAACGTAGTCGGGACAATCTTACATCAACACAATGACCTAGGTAACGTAGTCGGGACAATCTTACATCAACACAATGACCTAGGTAACGTAGTCGGGACAATCTTACATCAACACAGTGACCTAGGTAACGTAGTCGGGACAATCTTACATCAACACAATGACCTAGGTAACGTAGTCGGAGCAATCTTTATATCAACACAGTGACCTAGGTAACGTAGTCGGGACAATCTTACATCAACACAGTGACCTAGGTAACGTAGTCGGGACAATCTTACATCAACACAATGACCTAGGTAACGTAGTCGGGACATCTTACATCAACACAGTGACCTAGGTAACGTAGTCGGGACAATCTTACATCAACACAGTGACCTAGGTAACGTAGTCGGGACAATCTTACATCAACACAGTGACCTACGTAACGTAGTCGGGACAATCTTTATATCAACACAATGACCTACGTAACGTAGTCGGGACAATCTTATATCAACACAATGACCTAGGTAACGTAGTCGGGACAATCTTTATATCAACACAGTGACCTACGTAACGTAGTAGGCAGAACAAACCAAAATAATTCGGGTGGGGGGGGGGGTATTAATTGAAGCCGTCTGTACATTTTATTCCATCTCACCGAAGATGGTCCAATGGTTAATTACGGTTTATTAATAATTGATATGACCTTGAACGGTTGAGGCTAAAAATGGAAGTAACGCGCTAGTTTTTTTTAAAAAAAAATTAATTAGTTCTTGATTCCATGAAATCTGATAAGTTTGAAAAGACCGTCGCTCAGGGTTGTAAACAAAGGAAAGAGGTAAGGACCGGATAGTCATATAGAGAGACTCGCTGGCTCCCAGCAATACAAGATTTCACGTGTAAACCATGCGACACACGTATGGCATCAAGAAACTAATTGGGTGATATATTGATGAGAAAAATAAATCAACACTGCCAAATGTGTCAGTCTGTCAAGTATCTCAGAAAAGGCTGTACACGCTGGATGTGTCTGAGGGTATATATATATATATATATATATATATATATATATATATATATATATATATATATATATATATATATTAGTATATAAAGTATTAAAGTCTTCCCAAGAAGAGAAAACTATGTTGTGTACCGGTGACTTGGTATAGATGGCTTCACGTGTCATGCTATTATATGAGGCAGAGAAGTTGTATGTGGTACAGCTGTGGTGTGACATACTAGCATAACTGCTGTTCATTCACCGTGAACTCTAGGGACTCAACCATGCGAGAAATGTGTAGAAACAGGTAGGTTCTAGATTAGACGTCGATTGTTTCGATACAGATTGATTTGATAGCCGTTACACACACACACACACTATATATATATATATATATATATATATATATATATATATATATATATATATATATATATATATATATATATATATATTGTGGCGAGACTTTTACTCTAGAAATATAAACTAGGAGAGGGATGGAATGGTAGGGATTTAAAGAATGAAAAAATTCCGTCTATTTATACGCCGACGTGTGTAGCACATTCACTGTATTTACACGCCGGCCTAGACCTACATAAAAAAAACTCATAACCAAATCTATATGTGCGCATGTTTGCTATAGGTTGTCCAACTAGATGTCGGCTCTAGGCCCTAGGACAATACGTCAATTACTTGAATGTCATGTCACTCACCCGTATTTTTTTTTTTACATACAGCTGAATTGTACTTTTACGGCCAATTATCAATTTATCGATATCTATATAGTGAGGCAAAGTTTACAGGTATGTTGTGATGTAAGTAAACATACAGGTTCTTAAAGTGACGATCTGTGGGGTGCTATCTTCTCCTTCTTGGTTCTTAATTGTAATGTTCGGAGGGATTTCGTCCAACACAGTTAAGTATTACGTGTCAACTTGTTATGCGTCATACAGGCCGGTGACTCCGATTTCAGGCTGCTTTTCTGGATCTGCTTCAATTGCCACCCAGGAACAAACTACAAGGCAGCAGTTTTTTATTATGGAGTTTTCTCTCGTAGATGAGTGGCTGTCTTCAGCTATCGAGCATTATCTGCCCGGGGGTTCGAACTCGGGACTTAGACCATGAGCTGTACCGGCCCGACCAGGCCAACCTCTAAATTGATATTTGTTCTGAGTGTATGGGAAGTGTGTGTGTGTGTGGGGGGGGGGGTGTCAGTAAGTAAAGGTGCTAAAAGAGATAATTTTTTTTAGACCAACAGCTATCAAGTTGGTGCTCCATAATAAATATACCATAATTGGCTGAAGTAACAAATATACACATGATTGGCTAATGTAAATACACTAATAACTGACAAATGTAACAAATATACCAGTGATTGATTAAAGTATCAAATACACCAGTGACTGACTAACAAATATATCAATGATTATCTAATGTAAATACACTAATAACTGACTAATGTAACAAATACACCAGAGACTGACTAACAAATATATCAATGATTGGCTAATGTAACAATTACACCTGATTCAAGTGTCTAGATATAAGCAGAATTAATTCAGGCAGGATGTAAAAAATTTTTTTTAGTTGAAACAGCCAAAATTATGTAGGTCACAGAATGTGCTGTGAAGGATATGTCAACATATGATGGTGGTTGTGTCTACATAAGGATATGCCAACATATGATGGTGGTTGTGTCTACATAAGGATATGTCAACATATGGTGGTGGTTGTGTCTACATAAGGATATGTCAACATATGATGGTGGTTGTGTCTACATAAGGATATGTCAACATATGATGGTGGTTGTGTCTACATAAGGATATGTCAACATATGATGGTGGTTGTGTCTACATAAGGATATGTCAACATATGATGGTGGTTATGTGAAGGATATGTCAACATATGATGGTGGTTGTGTCTACATAAGGATATGTCAACATATGGTGGTGGTTGTGTCTACATAAGGATATGTCAACATATGATGGTGGTTGTGTCTACATAAGGATATGTCAACATATGATGGTGGTTATGTGAAGGATATGTCAACATACGATGGTGGTTGTGTCTACATAAGGATATGCCAACATATGATGGTGGTTGTGTCTACATAAGGATATGTCAACATATGGTGGTGGTTGTGTCTACATAAGGATATGTCAACATATGATGGTGGTTGTGTCTACATAAGGATATGTCAACATATGATGGTGGTTGTGTCTACATAAGGATATGTTAACATATGATGGTGGTTGTGTCTACATAAGGATATGTCAACATATGATGGTGGTTATGTGAAGGATATGTCAACATACGATGGTGGTTGTGTCTACATAAGGATATGTCAACATACGATGGTGGTTGTGTCTACATAAGGATATGTCAACATACGATGGTGGTTGTGTCTACATAAGGATATGTCAACATACGATGGTGGTTGTGTCTACATAAGGATATGTTAACATATGATGGTGGTTGTGTCTACATAAGGATATGTCAACATATGATGGTGGTTGTGTCTACATAAGGATATGTCAACATATGATGGTGGTTATGTGAAGGATATGTCAACATACGATGGTGGTTGTGTCTACATAAGGATATGTTAACATATGATGGTGGTTGTGTCTACATAAGGATATGTCAACATACGATGGTGGTTGTGTCTACATAAGGATATGTCAACATATTATAATGGTTCTACATAAGGATATGTAGAAAATATCTGATGGTGGTTACAAACATATGATAAAATTGCATCCAGTCTTAAACAATTTGTTATTTTATCCAAGGTTACATATAAGCTATGTGTACTGGTATATCAGTTTGTCCCAAGAATTCATGTACATGTAAGCTATGGTCACATAGGCATGAAATCATGAATGGTACACAGCAATAACACACTGAAGAAGTATTTTAAACACATGTGACCTACACTCTAAGCAAGGTGGATAAGGGGAGGTAACGCTTATTTGGTGGAGTATGTTAGATGTATTACAAGGGGAGGTAATTCTTATATTGACATTATGTTAAATCTATAACAATAGAAGTTACATAGGATTATTTTAAATCTATTAAAATGGGAGGTAATGCTTATGTTGGCAGATTATGGTAAATCTATAACAACAGGAGTTATGTAGACAGATTATGTTAGATCTATAGTAACAGTGGGCGTTGATGCATTTGTTGGCTTGTTGGTTGGATCTATAACAAAGGGAGGTAATACTCATGTTATCAGATTATGTTACATCTGTAACAAAAAGAGTTGAGAGCTAATGCTCAGGTTGGCAAATTAGGTTCGTGTCTATGAGTAAATAGATGTTGGGGTGAACTAGCCAACAAGAAAAGACTTACTGTGAGCAGGCTGAGACAGGCTGGTATAAACTCTCTTCCTGAAAGGTCCAGGCGCTGGCTTGCTGCTATCCAGGGCTGACATGTCAGGGGGACTCACATTTTTATCCTCCCCCACCGGCGGGGGTGACTGGAAGTTTTTGATGTGACTTAAATAAATATTTTTTGTGTCCGAGCCTTCAAACCCGTAGATGCCCAGAAGCTCGTTCATGGTGTTGTGTGCGAAGTCCACAAGGCCTTTAGTGTCTGGGGTATCAGTGGGAGGGCTATCTGACTCAACAGGAGGACTGAGAGGACCCTCTGAGAGAAGGTGAGCGGTGAGGGAACTTTCTGTCTGAGGATGAGCAGTTGTCTTGTCAGAGATGGTCTGACCTTCAAGGTTGCCGCTGCTTGAGTTTAGGTGAGCTTTAGACTGGAGGAATTCATCCACACTTTCTGGTGTATTCATGCTGAGGTTGGGGTCTTGTGGGGAGGGTGTAGGGCAGGTCAGGTGACCTTCTGTCCCAGGGGTCTCACCTGTCTGAGGCTCACACCTGTTGGTGCCATCAGACTGCGGGCTGTAGATGATTGTTTCTTCATCTGCTGCTGGTGTTAAGACAGTTAAGTCTGGCCCCAGGACTGGACTCTGGAACTGCTTCACAGCCACCTGTCTCTGGGGCTTGGTTGCCTTGCGACTCTTCCTTCTCCCCGGGGCCAGAGCTGCAGCTGCTGGTGGTTCCAGGCTGGACAGGGAGTTGGTGCCAGACTGGGCCTCATTTGGGGTGGGGGATTTACACAGTCTAGAGGGGGACCCAGACGGTCTAGAGGGGGACCCAGATGGTCTAGAGGGGGACCCAGATGGTCTAGAGGGTGACCCACATGGTGTAGGGGGGGACCCACACAGTCTAGACGGTGAGCCACAGACATAAGGGGTGACAGTATCACAAACTAGGGGACACACAGAGCCAGGAAATGAGAAATCTATTGCATCCTTCTCCTCTATATTTTGAGGCTCTGAACAGCTTGCTAGAGAAATAGGTTGTTCGACATCTTTGACGTCTTTAGAACATCCTAGAACAAATTTTGGTTCAAGGCTCTCCGGGGAATTTTCTAGAGAAAACTTTTGGTCTGAAAAATTAAAAGCCTCGTTGAAAATGTTGTTCAAGTTTTGAGCTACCTCTGTCTCAATGTTGTCAGCGTTGTCACAGTCAAAGCCAGATGTCAAATTCTCTATCAGTTGGCTGGATGACACGTGGACACTGGTCAGTGGTGAGAGGGTTAAAGTTGATGTTGGTTCATTATCAAACACAGGTGTTTTACTAAAGGTGTTAGTGTCACCAGCGGGGGTGGCTGGAGAAGGAAAGGTGGCGCCATGGACAGCCCCACTGTCTGTAATATCAGGATGGTTTTCTGGGGGTGGGGTCCCGTCAGCTGGTGGACTTAAGGTGGATTTCAGGTGTAAAGACGGTCCTGGGTGAAGACCTGAGGAGGTCAATAGGTCAACTGGTGCCAGGTGTTTTGTCTGGTCACTGACCTCAGCAAGGGTGTGTGGCAGAGTGTCAGTCAGCTCAAAGCTGCTGGGAATGTTGCTGTTGCTGTTGGTGTTGCTGTTGGTGTTGCTGTTGGTGTTGCTGTTGGTGTTGCTGCTGCTTACTGGTGGGTCAGCTATCCTGCAGACAGGCGGGTCAGCAGTGGTACAGACAGACGGGTCACCTGTGCTAAAGACAGGCGGGTCACCTGTGCTACAGACAGGCGGGTCAGCAGTGGTACAGACAGGCGGGTCAGACGTTGTGGATGAGACAATGGAATCAGTTGTTGTAGAGTCAGCAGTCTGAACTGTTGCAGCAACGCCGTTGTAGTCTGTAGCCTCGACATTGTTGTTGTTGTTTTTGGGGATACTACTGTCACTTTTGGTCATGTGATGCACCACCGCGCTGTTGGCTGTGAGAGGGGAGACAATGCCAGCTTGAGCCTGGAGTTCATCAGCCAGGCTGCTGGCATTAGGAGAGTTGAGCCCATGGGCAGGGGGGTAGTGCTGCCCTCTCTTGGCCTGACTGCTGCCCCTCCAGACATCAGGCTCGTCCTTCTTCAGGCGTGTGTCCTTCTGGAACTGCTGGGAGGACTTGAGACGAGCACAGATGGCATCAAGTTTTCCCATGGAGAAAGTTGCCATCCCATCACACTGTCAATACTCTGTGGGGAAACACAAGCAGTGGGTTAGAACCAACAGTTTTCTTAGCAGCTAGCTACAGCTAGAGGCTATGGCTTACAGCTAGTTGTTATGGCTTACAGCTAGTTGCTATGGCTTACAGCTAGTTGCTAAAGCCTACAGCTAGAGGCTATGGCTTACAGCTAATATCTATGACTTGACTAATAACCAGTGGCTAGAAACAATGGCTTACAGCTAGTTTCTATGGCTTACAGCTAGTTGCTATGGCTTACAGCTAGTTGCTATGGCTTACAGCTAGTATTTATGACTTACAACCAGTGGCTAGGCTCCCAGCTAGTTGCTAAAGCCTACAGCTAGAGACTATGGCTTACAGCTAGTTGCTATGGCTTAAAGCTAAGCCTATGGCTTACAACTAATGGTTATGACTTTCAGCTAGAGGCTATGCACTAAAAACACTGACTGCTAAATAATCACACAAATTGTTATAAAAAGTTAGGAAAACCAGTATTTACAAACTATTCAATGTTTGCCAGGCTTGAACTCATAACAAATTCCTGTGATAACTCTAAACAAAGTACACACCAAGCACACAAAATACAACACTTGTCAACTCAAGTCTACACCATCAAACCAAATAAAATGTTGAAAAATGAAGAAATAAGATAAAAATAACAAGATATAAAAATAGCTGAGATAATGCTTACTTTATTGTATAAATGTAGGCTTGCCTAGATAACACATGATTTAGGGCCAGTCAAGTGAAAAACTAAAAACCAGATAACCAAGTTATATACTAATATCTTCAAATGCCCCAAAACTACTTTAGCTGGGCTAAAGTACAGCAGGGCTGAGAAAACTAGAAAAAAGTTACAATTACAACAGCCCTTGTTGCAAGCCTGTAGGCAATGAATGTTTGTTGTGTTTATGTCAGATAAGAGACCAGGCATTTTATGTGCTAATAAGTAGAGCAGCAGTTTATCCAAGAGGCTGCTGGTACACCTATGGTGGACGGCGTATGGTGGACGTATTGTCAACATTTTTTTTCTCTCTATACACCCTCATGTTGGTTAAATAGTGGTGGACAGAACAATTTAGTGGGTATAGCATTAGAGTGGACAGAACAATTTAGTGGGTATAGCAATTGAGTGGACAGAACAATTTAGTGGGTATAGCAATTGAGTGGACAGAACAATTTTGTGGGTAAATACACTGTGAACAGTATAATATATTGAGGGTAGGGAAATATAGAGTGAGCATGGCAGTATATAGTAGACATGACAGTATATAGGGTGGCATGATAGAACATATGTTAACTAACCCAAAATTCTTAAGTGGAGGTCTCCATATATCATGTGTATGTAAGCATGTCTTAATTAACCAGCTAAACATGCCCAGACATCACATCATGTGTGAACAATTTTCTGCTGCATTAGGTGTTTTAATACCATGTTATAGGCCTGATACAGTACTTTATGCTGCATTAGGTGTTTTAATACAATATTATAGGCCTGATATAGCACTTTATGCTGCATTAGGTGTTTTAATACCACATTATAGGCCTGATACAGCACTTTATGCTGCATTAGGTGTTTTAATACAATGTTATAGGCCTAATACAGCACTTGATGCAGCTAGATGTCATATGCCTGGTCTAGTATGCTGGATGTCATATGCCTGATTTAGCTGTATACTGGATGTCATATGCCTGATTTAGTTGAATGCTGAATGACATGTTAGTCTAATAAAGTAATATAAATGGTCTAGTTTTAAATTCCTATACTATTTTATCCTGATCAAGTTTTAAAAATAAGCCATGCCAAAGACAGGTTTTTATCAACATAAAAATATCCAAACAATCCCAGACTAAATGAACACATTGAATGCAACGTTTAATTAGTTTTGTTATAATGAAAACAAACTTGTGCATCAAAAATGATAGCACAACACAGTTTTCTGTTCAGTCAGTGCTTGTGAGTGAAATTATCTCCCATTATTTAAAGGTTAACACTTTTTGTGTGTATCTATCAATTACAGGAAGTCATTAAAATATGTTTATTTTGTAGACTTTACAAACAGTGTAGTTGATGACAGGCAGGATTGTTTTTCTAGCTGTTGTTGAGTGTTGCACAGGCCAGCAACTAGAGGCATTCAGTGAGTGCCATAGGGGGTAGCATAGTGCAGACTTGGTGTATAGGCTAGGGTTGGGGGAGCAGGTCAGTACCATAGGGGGTAGCATAGTGCAGACTTGGTGTATAGGCTGGGAGTGGGGGCGGGGGGGGGGGGGAAGCAGGTGAGTGCCATAGTATTCATCACTAAATTCATCACTACCACCAGTCCCAGCCATTAAGGACCACCAGTCCTAGCCATTAAGGAGCACCAGTCCCAGCCATTAAGGAGCACCAGCCATTAAGGAGCACCAGTCCCAGCCATTAAGGACCACCAGCCATTAAGGAGCACCAGTCCCAGCCATTAAGGAGCACCAGTCCCAGCCATTAAGGACCACCAGTCCTAGCCATGAAGGAGCACCAGCCATTAAGGAGCACCAGCCATTAAGGAGCACCAGCCATTAAGGAGCACCAGCCATTAAGGAGCACCAGTCCCAGCCATTAAGGAGCACCAGCCATTAAGGAGCACCAGTCATTAAGGAGCACCAGCCATTAAGGAGCACCAGCCATTAAGGAGCACCAGCCATTAAGGAGCACCAGCCATTAAGGAGCACCAGCCATTAAGGAGCACCAGTCCCAGCCATTAAGGAGCACCAGCCATTAAGGAGCACCAGTCCCAGCCATTAAGGAGCACCAGCCATTAAGGAGCACCAGTCCTAGCCATGAAGGAGCACCAGCCATTAAGGAGCACCAGCCATTAAGGAGCACCAGTCCCAGCCATTAAGGAGCACCAGTCCCAGCCATTAAGGAGCACCAGCCATTAAGGAGCACCAGTCCCAGCCATTAAGGAGCACCAGTCCCAGCCATTAAGGAGCACCAGTCCTAGCCATTAAGGAGCACCAGTCCCAGCCATGAAGGAGCACCAGCCATGAAGGAGCACCAGCCATTAAGGAGCACCAGTCCCAGCCATTAAGGAACACCAGTCATTAAGGAGCACCAGCCATTAAGGAGCACCAGTCATTAAGGAGCACCAGCCATTAAGGAGCACCAGTCATTAAGGAGCACCAGCCATTAAGGAGCACCAGCCATTAAGGAGCACCAGCCATTAAGGAGCACCAGCCATTAAGGAGCACCAGCTATTAAGGAGCACCAGTCCCAGCCATTAAGGAGCACCAGTCCCAGCCATTAAGGAGCACCAGTCATTAAGGAGCACCAGCCATTAAGGAGCACCAGCCATTAAGGAGCACCAGCTATTAAGGAGCACCAGTCCCAGCCATTAAGGAGCACCAGTCCCAGCCATTAAGGAGCACCAGCCATTAAGAAGCACCAGTCCCAGCCATTAAGGAGCACCAGCTATTAAGGAGCATCCTTCTCCCCTGATCTAACCCCAGGATACAGTATCATGCAGCTCGTGTTGTTTTAACCCCATTCATGACATTCCATACTGGCAGTAGGGACACAAATATTTAGCTGTCAGTACCAGTCAGTTGGACACGTTGTTTTGTTTCAATCAAGTCATGCTCTCCTTCCATCCCAATCTTCTCTCTCGTTTTGTTTCAATCAAGTCATGCTCTCCTTCCATCCCAATCTTCTCTCTCGTTTTTTTCTATCAAGTCATGCTCTCCTTCCACCCCAATCTTCTCTCTCGTTTTGTTTCAATCAAGTCATGCTCTCCTTCCATCCCAATCTTCTCTCTCGTTTTGTTTCAATCAAGTCATGCTCTCCTTCCATCCCAATCTTCTCTCTCGTTTTGTTTCAATCAAGTCATGCTCTCCTTCCATCCCAACCTTCTCTCTCGTTTTGTTTCAATCAAGTCATGCTCTCCTTCCATCCCAATCTTCTCTCTCGTTTTGTTTCAATCAAGTCATGCTCTCCTTCCATCCCAACCTTCTCTCTCGTTTTGTTTCAATCAAGTCATGCTCTCCTTCCATCCCAACCTTCTCTCTCGTACTTATATGCATTACAACTCATGAAAGCTAATCAGCTGTCTGAGTGAGAACTTATTCAAGTTTTGTCACGACGAGTGAAGATGGCTCATACATATATAATTTCCCATCCGCCTAACTAAACTGTATTTAAATATAGTAATAATAAAGGAGTGACAAAACGGATATTTTTACTGTCTCCCCACCAGCCCCCGCCAAAAGAAGGTATTTATTTCAGTTCAACACACAACACCATCCTAGTTTAATAGTCTAGCTAGGCCTATCGTTTCTAAAAAAAAAAAGCTAATTATAGCGGCTGCTATTTAACACTAGTTATACTCTTAATAATTTTAATATGGACAAGGAAGATGTCCATTGTCTTCCCCTGAAATAATAGAGTCGTTCCCCTTGGTATTCAAAGATGAGCTCCCCTAGTTATGATCATAATCCCTTCTTTCGAAACCTTGTCATAATCGCTTATTTTTACATTATCAATCTAAATAATTGTGAAGTGTGTGATGTTAAACATGTACACACACCTACATACATACACAGATACATTTATATACATACATACATACATACATACATACATATATATATATTTAATGTATACAATTATATATATATATATATAGGCCTATATATATATATATATATATATATATATATATATATATATATATATATATATATATATATATATATATATTATGTATAGCACAACGAGAAAGAATTGTAACACAGTGAATCAGCAGTATAAACACGATAGATAAAAAGCGCTACCTGTATTTTGCCGACTTTTCCAATCAAAACGCCAGCCCAGCCACTGTACGTACACATTAAAACTGCAGCGCTTCACACGGCCGCGTGCTTAATTATAATGTAAAGGGCGAGAGAACGCCGGCACGCACAACACAGCTATCTCCAATTCCAATAATTCGCCGGTAGATCCAGGTCATATTGACTTCATACATCGATATTACTTCATAGAGAGCGAGAGAAAAGGCCTGTATTTATCGCGCCTCAAGTAAAAATATCTAATGTTATAGTAACACGAGCGAGGGGAGTTTTGAAAAAATCAATACTTGAAAATGCGGTAAAGCAATGAAAAGGGCCCAGAACGAAGAAATATGACGGGGTCGGGTTGGACACGCACGAACCTGTTAGCCACCTTGACAAAATATTTTTCTCCTTGGAAGGTTGGGCTTATTTTTTTTTTACCTAAAAATTTGAAATGTTAATAGCGTCAGTCGTAGATTTTATGAGTTTCAACCAAATTGACTAGGCCGAGCCGTGCGAGATAACAATTCATAGCTTTAATTTAAGTGAGGGCAGGGGGAGTCACTGCATATTTAAAGAGTTCATTCCCCCTTGTTTTTAATTGCTTAAGTTGGAGTAAAAAAATGTACTTGAAATTCTGAAAGCTTGAGATATGTTTTAAAACAACACACACAAAGCCGGTGTGTTGGAGGGTATGATTTGTTTTAGGAGACGTTCACACTTTCACCGAGTAAAACTTTCCTGGTTGCCATTGGTTACCAGACTGAAATATTAGCGAGGCCGACATGTGTGCTGGTTAAATGCGTGTATTGTATCTGTGTGACACACCAGTGTAGGTGTATGTACAAAATGTGGCCGTGTGACAACTGTATGTGTGTGACACTATTTGTTTATGTGGCAATAATGTGTGTGTTACACGACTCCATTAGAGAGACAGTGACACATTGATGTAAGCGGCGTGTGTGTGTGTGTGTGCGTGTGTGTGTGCAGAAGGTTGATAAAATCTGGAGAAATCTGATTCTACAGTAACGAAATTAAAAAAAAAAAATCTTTGTATAACTCGGCGTACACAGACTTATCGAAGCAATCAATACAAGCAAGCAAGTCACACGTCTGATTCAAACTACACAGCATACCGTGTGACCAGCCACCAATTTCACAATTTTCACTTACAAATATCCCCAAAAACAATATAATATATCTGTCCCACCCCCCACTTTTCTGTCAACTGACGAGGACAGCAAGGGGTGAATAGCGGCAACCAGCAGATTCGTACAGGCCAGGAAGTGCACACTTAGCGTGGGAAAGTGGGAGGGGATAGAGGCAAAACAATATTTCACGTTCGATATTAAACGCGAACGTGAAATTTTGGAAACGAAGCCTAGTTTTTCATGAATAAAAGAGTGGAAAATGAAGTGAGTTTTTTCCAGGTGAAAATAAATGAATAGAATAACGTTGACGGGTCCGTACCTTATGCTAAAACACGAACATTTCAAATTGGTGAATGCGAATTTACGTTGTCATAGAAAAAATATCAGTGGAGGGGAGGGGGGATAGGGGCATGTTTGAGGGCATGTAAGAATACAGTAGGTTGACATATTTCAAACTTGTGGACAGATTGTTATACTGAAGTAAATACGAGGCAGGGGTTGGGCGGGTAATGTAGTAATTATTATACGAGGTTTGAAAATAAAAGATGGGTTCTTACATACAAAAGTTACTAGGATCATAAATACTAAAACGATAGTCTAGCAATAGAAACAAATTAGCACATTAAAATACAGGACAAACATGGGGAGAGAAAAATACTAATGACCAAACCAGAAGTAATTAGTAAAAAAAAAACAACAACCCAGAAATATAAATTAGGAATGTTAACAACAACAGAAATGTAAACAATCGGTCAAGTCAACAGAAAAAGAGGTTAGAAAAGAAAGATTTAAACACATGTAAACTAGCCACAGTACACCAATGGTGTAGCCTATCTCAGATGACGAATGATACAACACGCTAATCAAAACGGGGGGGGGGGGGGGGGGGTTCAAGCTGGTAGAGAAGGTATCGAACCAAAAGACTGGGATACGATAGATCACTTTATTTGCAATCTTTAATTTGTTTTTAATGGCAGTTTTTAATTTGTTTTTAATTGCAATCCATAATTTTGTATTTACTTGTGATCTTTAATTTATCTTAAATTGCCATCTTTAATTTTTTTTCAATCTTATCTTAAATTTGTACTTAATTGCTTTCTTTAATTCTACTCTGATTTCAGTTCTTAATTTTTTCCTTTTTTTTGTGATTTTGTTTTTAGTAGTGATCTGTAATTTGTCTTTTAAAAAAATAGTTTATTAATATTTAACAGCGATTTTTAATTTATTTTTAATGAAGTTTCCTTTGATTGAATGTGCAAACGGATCAATCTATGAAAGATGTCTTACCAAACGTTTTCAGATTATTTCCAACAAAATCAAGGTATTAAGTTTACTGGTCTTAATGAGTGATTGTGTGCCGACCGACTCAAGCTTTCAACACTTACTTAAGAAGTGAAAACATGAAAATATCGAGGCAACACGCTAATGACTTAGTACATGCTAGCCTCACACATCAACACGGTGACTCAACTACAAACACACCTCATTGGGAGGGGTCAGCAGTTCAACGGAAGCGGTCAACGGCTCAAATGAAAGGGGTCAACGGATTATAGAAGGGGTTCAATGGCTAAACTGAAGGGGTTTGTGTGGGGGGGGGGGGGGTGTCAAGGGCTGAGATGATAGGGGGGGGGATTCAAGGGCTAAAATAGGGTAGGGGGTCAAGTGCTGAAATTATAGGGGGGGGGGGGGTCAAGACCTTAAATAATGGGGGGGGGGGGGGGTTAATACCTTAAATAATGGGGGGGGGGGGTCAAGACCTTAAAT
Source organism: Physella acuta (assembly GCF_028476545.2). Lineage (NCBI taxonomy): Eukaryota > Metazoa > Mollusca > Gastropoda > Physidae > Physella > Physella acuta. Next base: position 215,604 of record NW_026732208.1, on the reverse strand, counting down.
AATGGGAGGGGGGTTAATACCTTAAATAATGGGGGGGGGGGGGGGGGGGTCAAGACCTTAAATAATGGGGGGGGGGTCAATGGCTGAAATGAGGGCGGGGGGGGGGTCAAGAGCTGAAATGAGGGGGAAGGTGCCAAGAGCTGAAATGAGGGGGAAGGTGCCAAGAGCTGAAATGAGGGGGTCAAAAGCTGAACTGAAGGTGTAAACGCCCCATCCAAGAGGGGTCACAAGTAAGTGTGTTAGCCGAGCTGGTCCAGTAGGACACGATAAAGCCGAGGGAAAATGAGCCTCGTTATTTGCGTTATCATGTCCCTGACATCCCTCATGCACAAAGGTCACAGTTTTATCACCTCGGTTAGGTCTCTTCATTTTTTTCATACTTTTTATTTCTGATGTCTGTCTGAATAGTCATAGCTGGAAACTCAAAATAGCCGCCTATATATATATATATATATATATATATATATATATATATATATATATATATATATATATATATATATATATATATGTATACGTATATAATATATATATAACTATTTATAGGCATATAACTCCTAGTTGAGGTAATAAATTTAATAATCAAGATTGTCCAGAGGATTACATTGTGGAGAGGGTGGAGTGAGAGTAACGAAGTTAACGGGAGGGTGAAGGGAGTAACGAAGTTAACGGGAGGGTGGAGGGAGAGTAACGAAGTTAACGGGAGGGTGGAGGGAGAGTAACGAAGTTAACGGGAGGGTGAAGGGAGTAACGAAGTTAACGGGAGGGTGGAGGGAGAGTAACGAAGTTAACGGGAGGGTGGAGGGAGAGTAACGAAGTTAACGGGAGGGTGGAGGGAGAGTAACGAAGTTAATGGGAGGGTGGAGGGAGAGTAACGAAGGGAACATGTTTAGATGAAAGAGAATGGGATTGAAAGAAAATGCCATAAAAGGTCCAGTATTGACATTTGAAATGACAAAAGCCGGCAATTTGTTTAGAACCCTGAAGTTTCAACCAAACATCTTGATGGAATACAATCAAACTGCTGGTGTCCATGGCAACACGGGACGCCAAAACAACAAAAGAATCGTTGAGATCGATGGGTTCAAGTCTTCTCTGTGCCGTGATTGGGAGTTGGGATAGAATCAAGCAAAACACCATCGGAGATCGGATCCAAGATTTGAGGAAACAATAACCATGGTAACTGGGGTGTAATCGATCTAAGGTGGTGGCTAGCTGGAGGATAGGCGAGCTTTGTGTAGTGGCTAGCTCTGTGTAGTGGCTAGCTCTGTGTAGTGGCTAGCTCTGTGTAGTGGCTAGCTGGAGGATAGCCAAGCTCTGTGTAGTGGCTAGCTCTGTGTAGTGGCTAGCTCTGTGTAGTGGCTAGCTCTGTGTAGTGGCTAGCTGGAGAATAGGCGAGCTCTGTGTAGTGGCTAGCTCTGTGTAGTGGCTAGATGGAGAATAGGCGAGCTCTGTGTAGTGGCTAGCTGGAGAATAGGCGAGCTCTGTGTAGTGGCTAGCTGGAGAATAGGCGAGCTCTGTGTAGTGGCGAGCTCTGTGTAGTGGCGAGCTCTGTGTAGTGGCTAGCTATGTGTAGTGGCTACCTCTATGTAGTGGTTAACTCCTGCAAAATTCCCCTAGGGTTTATTTATAGTCTTCTCTATAATAAGGAGAACATGGCCAACACATATAGTCATTAAATGCCATAAATGGCCAACAGATGTGATCATCACGTGACCAGTTAATAGATGAGTTGTAAATAACTCTCTATCAAAAGATGACCAGTAAATTGATTGGTGGATGTCATGTGACGTCTTGTCCGTAAATGACCCATGACCTCAGTCAATTTTCGGCAATAATGACCAATAACCGCATGAAATATAGAATGATTACGAGGATTGTATGGGCCCGTCCAAGCGAGAACCAAACCTATGTAAGTGCCCGGCCGGGCAGGATTCCTCCAGAGAACATTCCAGTTTAACAAACAGCACAAACAGCAGAATTTTGTGTATGATACATTAACGTGTGGGTACCTACACTAGCATGTCATCAAAACAACGCAGATTATCAGTGGCAATTTTTTGACGGGATTTGGGACGTAATCATGACGTAGAAGTTGCTAATTAATTGCCGGTATCAGCACCAGTGTTTCTTCCAGGCATCTCTTCGGGGGGGGGGGGGGGGGGGGGGTAAAGACTCTCTTCGCCCCCCCTCCCCACCGGAGAAAAAAGACTGGAAAAACACTGATTAGCACCCAGTTCTTTCTCCTGGACATGGGCACTAGAAGCCATCTATACGATACTACAGAGTACAGTTTTTTGGTTTTTCAACAAGCAAATAGTTGTGAGAGTCAGTGGTTTTACAACAAGCACATATTTGTGAGAGTCTGTGGTTTTACAAAAAGCACATATTTGTGAGTCTGTGGTTTTACAACAAGCAAATATTTGTGAGAGTCTGTGGTTTTACAACAAGCAAAAATGTTTGTTACAGTTTTACAGCTTTGGTGGTTTTGTTACAGTTTGATCGGATTTCATGTTCTAACATTACTGCTGCACTTTTATATGTTGAAAAGATAAACTGTAATTTTATTTCTACACCAAGTTTTATGGTAGACCTTGAGAATTTGTTTCAAATAGAAAAAACGTGCGACCTATCCAAGTACACGAATTCTGTTATCAGCGTTTTATGGACATTGATACCAGTATCCTGTTATTTGAGGACCTCGGGGTAACTGTAAAACGTTGCCATGAGGACCTCTGGGGACCCGTATCTAGTTATTTGAGGACCTCTGGGTACCCGTATCTAGTTATTTGAGGACCTCTGGGTACCCATATCCAGTTATTTGAGGACCTCTGGGTACCCATATCCAGTTATTTGAGGACCTCTGGATACCCGTATCTAGTTCTTTGAGGACCTCTGGGGACCCGTATCTAGTTATTTGAGGACCTCTGGGTACCCATATCCAGTTATTTGAGGACCTCTGGGTACCCATATCCAGTTATTTGAGGACCTCTGGATACCCGTATCCAGTTATTTGAGGACCTCTGGGGACCCGTATCTAGTTATTTGAGGACCTCTGGGTACCCATATCCAGTTATTTGAGGACCTCTGGGTACCCATATCCAGTTATTTGAGGACCTCTGGATACCCGTATCTAGTTCTTTGAGGACCTCTGGGGACCCGTATCTAGTTATTTGAGGAACCTGTGGGTACCTGTATCTAGTTATTTGAGGATCTCTGGGTACCCGTATCTAGATCTTCGAGGCCCCCTGTAGCAGTCTACAACTGTATAGCCTCGTCTCTCAGGTTTCGGGTTACCAACAAAGTTATGAAATAACAAAAGCTTGTTTCTACCCAGAAACCTGGCCAGGCACGCTGGCTGGCAGCGTTACTTCCCCTTTGGAACCAGTCGTGTCAGGACATGCTGGTCTGTGACAAGGTCAGGGTGGGGATTTGGGCCAAACTCCACGTGGGTTTAAACCCTTCACCACGATGGTCAGCGTGAGCACACTATCCCCCCGACCCTGGATGGCGAAGATTATAAACTAAAGTCTACAGTTTGCCTGTGACAATCATCAACCAAAAATGTAAACCTACTACCCGCATACATCAAAGAAATTTTTTTTTAATGAACAAAAAAAAAGGCATTTTAAAAACGCGTGGAGTCGCCACATGAAATAAGTTAGATTTGAATCCTACTTTATGTATTCTGTCACCGAACCTAACGATTTTTTTCAAGTCCGTTCCGCTTGGCTAGCAATGCAAATAAATTAAAAATAACTATTTCCATTTTTGTATTTTTCTAGGAGTTTTGAAATGGAAGTCAGCGAAGCGTGACGAGAGAATAAGTACAAGTTTGAGATTTGTCAGGTTTTACGTGTACTGCTGGTTACCTACTTGTTTGCTGAGGGGCGGGGCTGGCCCAATCTTGGGCTATTTTTAGAACTTAGATTTCATGTTTTATTGCCATACAGGGAATAGAATATCATTTTTCTGTAGGGTAACTTTTTCTGTAAAGACAGCTTAATTTCATGTATGGGAACTAAGTTTACATACAGACAACTGATCTTTCTGTAGGCTAACTTAGTTTTTCTCTAAATGACAACTTAGTTTTCTGCAGACTTAGTTTTTCTGTAAATGACTACTTATTTTTTTGTAAATTACTACTTATTTTTCTGTAAATGACTACTTATTTTTCTGCAGACTTCGTTTTTCTGTAAAGGACAACTTATTTTTCTGTAAAGGACAACTTATTTTTTTGTAAAGGACAACTTATTTTTCTGTAAAGGAGAACCTATTTTTCTGCAGAGTAACTTAGATTTCCTGTAAAAAAGAAAGCTTACTTTTCTCACGTGACTTAATTGTAAAATTTTTTTTTTCTGTCGCATAAATGTGAAAGGATGATATTGAGGGACGTGATTTGATAAGGGTGGTAATCACGTGGTGTGTGAGTTAATCACGTGGTGTGTGAGTTAATCACGTGGCGTGTGAGTTCATCACTTAATGTATGTGTGAGTTAATCACGTGGTGTGTGAGTTAATCACGTGGTGTGTGAGGTAATAACGTGGTGTGTGAGTTAATCACTTGGTGTGTAAGGTAATCACGTGGTACGGAGGTAATCACGTGGTACGGAGGTAATCACGTGGCACGGAGGTAATCACGTGGTACTGAGGTAATCACGTGATGTGGGAGGTAATCACGTGGTACGGAGGTAATCACGTGGTACGGAGGTAATCACGTGATGTGTGAGTTAATCACGTGGTACGGAGGTGATCACATAAGCCACAAAATGACACCAAAGGATTTTACTAAATATTGATTTTCAGGAAATTCTTTGTTTGTTTCACATAAAATCAAAATGGGTCCATTTCTAAATTTAGTTTACTCTACTTTCTCTCCTGAGACGATTTCTAAATTTGACATACTTTATTCAAATATAAAGACACCTTTAGAATCAGGTAAATAATTATGAAGTAGCCAAAATAGACTAGCTGAACATCCAAATATTCTAAACATGGCTTTATTCTAAGTTTATAGTCGACCTGACAATGTATGTTGACAAAAAAAATTAACACATAAAAAAATGCCATTTTAAATAGGCGACCAGAGCAGTAAAAAAAAAATGTTAACGTCAAAGCAATTCCTGTGTTGATGATAGAAAAGCTCAGGGTTGTTTTACGGTTAAAAATGTGGAGTTGACGTGAAAAACAACAAGAGGACAGAGAGGTATTGTGTAGGAATAGCACATAAAGACTGGAGCAGTTCAAGTACTTACACGGACCCGACTGTACAGCACACGAGAAAACAGGCCTAAAACGTTCAGTCAAGCCCAATTTTAACCTTACATAAACCTATTTCAGAACTAATAGATTTATGCGAGTTGGCAGGCGGCCAGAGTTAAACAATATCGTTTGCTACTAAATGCCTGGTGAAACCACCAGCCCCCAGTTTTGCCACGAATCTCGCAAATCGGACGGCTCGCGGTTGTCAATATATATTCCCATCCGAGTTTTTATCACGCCGCTATAGCAGGCTTCAACTCAAGGAATTTATTGGTGCTGAACTGGTTACGTTTTGAATTACAGCGTTGGCGTTTTTTTTTATTCTAGTGAAAATGTCAAATACGGTTTTAAGGATATGTTTAGGGGAAGCTTTTGAAAGTGCGCATTTAAAATTTGAAGGAATCCATTTTAAGTAGCCTAGGTATATACCTATATATACATATGTACATATGTATGTATATATATATATATATATATATATATATATATATATATATATATATATATATATATATATATGTATATATATATGTATATATATATGTATATATATATGTATATATATATGTATATATATATATGTATATATATATGTATATATATATGTATATATATATGTATATATATATGTATATATATATGTATATATATATGTATATATATATGTATATATATATGTGTATATATATGTGTATATATATGTGTATATATATATGTGTATATATATATGTGTATATATATATGTGTATATATATATGTGTATATATATATGTATATATATATGTATATATATATGTATATATATATGTATATATATATGTATATATATATGTATATATATATATGTATATATATATATGTATATATATATGTATATATATATGTATATATATATGTATATATATATATGTATATATATATGTATATATATATATATATATATATATATATATATATATATATATATATATATATATATATATATATATATATATATATATATATATATATATATATGTATATTGAAAAATTGGGTGACATTGTATACCTTTTAGAATCAAGCCTAAAATAGAATTGATAATGAGGTTTGAATGCAAGCTGTTCTAGGTGTTAAAATACGTACATTCAACCTTGAGTCGACGGCCGTCACCAAGGTAGCAGGGACCAGAGCGTGTAGGTAGAACGAATCAATTCGAGCTTGAAACAAATTTATACACAATTCAAACAAGCCCAGTTAAACACAAACCTGACTCGACCCTACCCCAATATACCACTGTTGCAAGCGTTGCCATTAGCAACGGCACAGAAAAAAAAAGTGCGTTTACTTCCTATTACATTTGTAATTTGAACGTTTTTGCTATACGTGTAAAAGGGGAGGGGTGGGTGGGCGCATAAAAGCTGAATAAATGGTGATAAGAAACACCGCTGTATTATTTCCCTCAATTGTTTCGAATTCTATGTGTGTGTTTAGTTACCCATGTCTTATAAGGAAGCATTTTTCCCCCATAAAAATCTATCGGGTCTCGTAAAACCTATAAGTTAAAAATAAACCAGTTGAGCCGTAAGGAATCCACAAGTAATAGCACTGTGACCAGGTTTAGCGTAGGGAACAGATTAAACCACGACTTCATGGACTCTTACAAACGTTTCTATGCATGAGTGCATATATCAAGTGTTCATACAGTCTATATTAAACACAAAGAAACGCGTGTGTTTGAGAGTGCACATAATTGTATATGTACTTCTAGACAAAAACATACATTTGTAAATACAAGAAACGTATTTGTTCACGTGGATCTATATCTTGTGATGGACACGTCTATTTGTAAACATTGAGAACAATATTTGTAAACATGGATACACATAACTTAAACATGACAACACAAATGTATGCATGTCGCTGTGGACATAACCAAGCACGCGTATTTGTACTTGAGCACAAAAGTTTGCAGGCTGGCAACTTGGGCAAAAAAAGGTGTCCATGGCGACAAACCTTGTTTGCTATGGTAAACTTATTTTGTATGGGGCTAGAGCGGGTCCAGTGAAAGGCTTTTATCAAGACGTTGATCTTGTGTGTGATCACGCCGTACACATTTGTACACACTGCTTGTGTAGATAGAGTCAGATCTGATGTATATAGGGTGAGTCCCCCCCCCCCCCCCCAGGGTCAGACCAGTTGATGGTATACATAGGGTGAGCACCCCTCACGGTCAGTTGATGGTGAGCATAAGGTGAGCCCCCCCCCCCTCTCACTGTCAGGCCAGCTGATGGTGTACATAGGGTGAGTAAACCCCCTCATTCAATCACTGATCGATGAAGATAAAATGCAATCATCGCGTCAATCAACGTTCACAATTTCTTATCAAAGTTTTATTTGAATGAGAGATGCGATGATTAGGCTATAAGGATGTTATTTTTCTCTTTATTCCAACACTGCTAAGTGCAGCGTTATGCTATATGTATGTAAGTATCCGGGACTGAGCCTAACGGCGTAGCCTAATCTCAGCTCTACAACAACCAATCAATGGCTAAACAGCAATATAAAAAAACCGCCATTTATATGCAATGTTTTCAAAGAAAATTGATTTTAATTACAACAGACAATTAAAAAGATATAGGCGCTGTAGGGGGAAAAAAAGGGGGGGGGGGAATTTGCTTTATTGTTGGTGGTGTTGACAGGGCGGTTTGTCGTGTTTAGTCTTGTCTACTTGCTACATTGTAGCAGTCAATATCTTGTCTGTTTGCTAAATTGTAGCAGTCAATATCTTGTCTGTTTGCTATTTTGTAACGGTCAATATCTTGTCTGTTTGCTACATTGTAGCAGTCAATATCTTGTCTGTTTGCTATTTTGTAACGGTCAATTTCTTGTCTGTTTGCTACATTGTAGCAGTCAATATCTTGTCTGTTTGCTACATTGTAGCAGTCAATATCTTGTCTGTTTGCTATTTTGTAACGGTCAATTTCTTGTCTGTTTGCTACATTGTAGCAGTCAATATCTTGTCTGTTTGCTACATTGTAGCAGTCAATATCTTGTCTGTTAGCTATTTTGTAACGGTCAATTTCTTGTCTGTTTGCTAATTATAACGGTCAATATCTGTCTGCTAGCTACTTTGTATTGGTCAATTTCTTGTCTGCTTGCTACTTTGTATTGGTCAATTTCTTGTCTGCTTGCTACTTTGTATTGGTCAATTTCTTGTCTGCTTGCTACTTTGTATTGGTCAATTTCTTGTCTGCTTGCTACTTTGTATTGGTCAATTTCTTGTCTGCTTGCTACATTGTATTGGTCAATTTCTTGTCTGCTTGCTACTTTGTATTGGTCAATTTCTTGTCTGCTTGCTACTTTGTATTGGTCAATTTCTTGTCTGCTTGCTATTTTGTATTGGTCAATTTCTTGTCTGCTTGCTACTTTGTATTGGTCAATTTCTTGTCTGCTTGCTACTTTGTATTGGTCAATTTCTTGTCTGCTTGCTACTTTGTATTGGTCAATTTCTTGTCTGCTTGCTACTTTGTATTGGTCAATTTCTTGTCTGCTTGCTACTTTGTATTGGTCAATTCTTGTCTGCTTGCTACTTTGTATTGGTCAATTCTTGTCTGTTTGCTAATTGTAACGGTCAATATCTGTCTGCTAGCTACTTTGTATTGGTCAATTTCTTGTCTGCTTGCTACTTTGTATTGGTCAATTTCTTGTCTGCTTGCTACTTTGTATTGGTCAATTTCTTGTCTGCTTGCTACTTTGTATTGGTCAATTTCTTGTCTGCTTGCTACTTTGTATTGGTCAATTCTTGTCTGCTTGCTACTTTGTATTGGTCAATTCTTGTCTGCTAGCTAATTGTAGCGGTCAAGTGGTTAAAACATTCGTCATTTGTTAACACCTCTTTAATTATGTGATTTAACTCCAATGAGAGTAGCCTTATACATCGGTGGGCTGCTTTATAATTCTTGAATTCAACTGAGAAAAAACGTGTGTGATTCTGCTGTATTTTGTTGAAAAGCTGGGGTGCTAAGGCTGACGAGCAATAAAAGAAAATCTCCCCTCAAGTGGGTCTAGGCTACAGTAGCTGACGAGGTGACACTCACCGCTTGAAACATTTAAAACAAAGGGCTTGTTTCATGCCACTTGACTTGGTTGAATGAAACAATGCGCCGACAGTGACTAGAGCGACCAAAGTTAGAAACTTTCCTATCATTATAGACTGCTGTATTCTTAAGGAATTTATTACAGCTGCACACTGTGAATGTTTAACTGAGAATAACTTAAGACACTTTTTTTAGAACGAGGGCGGGGATAATCAGTCAGATTTAAAACAAAAAGAACAACTTTTAAATTAAATAAAGTTTATTAAAGGTCTAAATTGGTGTTTAATTACTGCTATTTTTATAGGAGGTAACGATAAAATTAGAAAATCATAAACTCTTAATTAAGCTTTACGTGTAACATTTGAATTGTGTGTAAGGGGGTGGGGGTGAAATCCACGACAGTATGATGTACACAGCTGAAGGTTAAAGGGTAAAAAAATATCTTTCTATTATTGGTCGGCCACATACACTGAGGACAAGATAGAAACAACGACGTGTGGAAACTATGGGATGGCTGAGCGCATCATTAACCTCAATACACGCCGGTAGCTTAATATTAGCGAAAGAGAAAAGACAATGAGCTAAACGAAGTGGTCCAATCGCTGATTGGTTAGAACTAATGCCATGTGACGTTTATATGACACGGTGGTCAGTACGGTGAGGGGAAGGGGGGGGGGAGAGCAATCAGAGAAAACTGTAGCAGATAGTCCAACTGACCGATAGAATATATGACTGATTGCCGACTGCGCAGAATTCGATGTGACTGTCGATTGAGCAGAAGTCATTATGACTGAGACTGATAGCCGACGGGGCAGATGAAGTGATTCACAGTGTATTTATTTTGGGTCATATTCATCGCCCCCCCCCCATCTACAAACACCAACCCAAGCCAGGTACCCACCGAAGCTGGGTTGACTCGGACAGCCCTACATGTTCGAGCAGAATATCAGGACGTTCAAACTGGCAAAAAACAAACACCCAGTAAGTCTTACATAACGTTAATTGAAAGGGAAAAAGCACCACCAACACAACAATATGCCACAGCCACAAGCATCATACAAATCTATAAGGATAGACTTGAAACAATGAAACAACAGCCGGCTTGTTGCTATACAAGCAGTAATGCCACACAAACTCTCCCACTTGAAATGACTTGATATCCATTCTACTCTCTCTATAACAACCAATCAATTCAAATTGATTATTAACCCACGGCCGGCAAAGCCCACCAGACCAATGTAACATTACGTTGCCATGGTGACCAAGAACCACACGATAGAAGAAAACTATGACATCAAGTTTGCAGGCAATCAATAATGGTTTCCAATAAATCTTTCATAGCCCTTTGTTCTTACATTCCCTCTCTACTCGTGTTAGGGATTTTACCTACTATTTCCCTTCCCACCACAATCTACTTGGTTATAGTGGTGCAGTTAGGTGCAGTGGTAGGTAGACATTATCAACATTGTGTATGCTGAAACCAGTGTTTTAGAGTAGTGTCCCATCATCGAGCCATGAATGAAACTTGATGGTGGCCAGCTGTTCCAGCAAGTTTATGATCAATACTAATGTTGTTGTATGTGTACAAGGCCCAACTTTGTCTGATTCGAGTTCTAAATTTAATCTCACTGGTGCGTGACGCCAACATTTCAATTTATATTCACAATCAATATTAATTCAGCTGCATTCAAATGTAGGTCCCCATAGTGACGTGTGTGATTAGAGGATTTCAGTTTGTTGCTTTGATTTTTAACTGCTGTGACTAGACAAACAAATGGGAGGGGATTCTATGAGCAGTAGAGTGATGGCAAGAAAGGCACACAGGTGATGACAGGTAGAGGGGGCAGGAAGATCATTTTTAGTTTCAATCTCACACACAAGACCCACACACCACTATTCCCTTAATCTCTCATAAAAGACCAGGTCCCTTACCCCCATGATCCCCTAATCTCTGATATAAGACCAGGTCCCTGACCCCCATGATCCCCTAATCTCTCATACAAGACCAGGTCCCTGACCCCCATGATCCCCTAATCTCTCATACAAGACCAGGTCCCTGACCCCCATGATCCCCTAATCTCTCATACAAGACCAGGTCCCTGACCCCCACAAATCACCTAATCTCTCATACAAGACCAGGTCCCTGACCCCCATGATCCCCTAATCTCTCATACAAGACCAGGTCCCTGACCCCCATGATCCCCTAATCTCTCATACAAGACCAGGTCCCTGACCCCCATGATCCCCTAATCTCTCATACAAGACCAGGTCCCTGACCCCCATGATCCCCTAATCTCTCATACAAGACCAGGTCCCTGACCCCATGATCCCCTAATCTCTCATAAAAGACCAGGTCCCTGACCACCACAAATCCCCTAATCTCTCATACAAGACCAGGTCCCTGACCCCCTACAAATCCCCTAATCTCTCATACAAGACCAGGTCCCTGACCCCCATGATCCCCTAATCTCTCATACAAGACCAGGTCCCTGACCCCCATGAATCCCCTAATCTCTCATACAAGACCAGGTCCCTGACCCCCATGATCCCCTAATCTCTCATACAAGACCAGGTCCCTGACCCCCATGAATCCCCTAATCTCTCATACAAGACCAGGTCCCTTACCCCCATGATCCCCTAATCTCTCATACAAGACCAGGTCCCTGACCCCATGATCCCCTAATCTCTCATACAAGACCAGGTCCCTGACCCCCATGATCCCCTAATCTCTCATACAAGACCAGGTCCCTGACCCCCATGATCCCCTAATCTCTCATACAAGACCAGGTCCCTGACCCCCATGAATCCCCTAATCTCTCATACAAGACCAGGTCCCTGACCCCCATGATCCCCTAATCTCTCATACAAGACCAGGTCCCTGACCCCATGATCCCCTAATCTCTCATAAAAGACCAGGTCCCTGACCCCCATGATCCCCTAATCTCTCATACAAGACCAGGTCCCTGACCCCCATGAATCCTCTAATCTCTCATACAAGACCAGGTCCCTGACCCCCATGAATCCCCTAATCTCTCATACAAGACCAGGTCCCTGACCCCATGATCCCCTAATCTCTCATAAAAGACCAGGTCCCTGACCCCCATGATCCCCTAATCTCTCATACAAGACCAGGTCCCTGACCCCCATGATCCCCTAATCTCTCATACAAGACCAGGTCCCTGACCCCCATGAATCCTCTAATCTCTCATACAAGACCAGGTCCCTGACCCCCATGAATCCCCTAATCTCTCATACAAGACCAGGTCCCTGACCCCCATGAATCCCCTAATCTCTCATACAAGACCAGGTCCCTGACCCCCATGAATCCCCTAATCTCTCATACAAGACCAGGTCCCTGACCCCCATGAATCCCCTAATCTCTCATACAAGACCAGGTCCCTGACCCCCCACAAATCCCCTGAACTCACACAGAGGACTCATGAATCCCCTAACCTCCCCATATCTTTACATTACCACGCTAAAGTTTAATTGAACACCCAAACACTTCTGCAGCTTAAAACAACAAAAGTGTGTTTTGGTGTTTTAATTATCAAACTAATTATTTTTTTTTCAATTTTAATAGCTAGGTTACTGCTGTTGATGATTAGATTAAAATAATTAAATCAAGAATCTCAATTAAAGAAAGTCACTGTTGGTGGTTACCATATTCAAAACTCTGAAGTATGATAACCAAGTAAGGCTGGAGCACACAACTAGTTTGTTACTGGTTTAGGTTTGTTTGTGTTTTTAAAAAAAAAATTGTTTTGATCAATCAACTGTTTCATGAGCAGGGAAGGGGCTCAATGATACATCAAGTTTGTGGCCAGTCATGGTGAAACACCTGAGGTCCCAACACCAACCAGTGTTAAGCTCTTCTATCAAAGCAATGAAATAATCAGATTAATTAAATAAACATCTATTAAGTATATACACTTAAGAATGCCGGAAATTGACTTAAAACTTGTTGAGTAAAACTCTTCAAAGAAATCACTGCACATACCACAGAAAACAGAAAGTGTTAGTAATTTTTATCTTTAAAATAAGAGTTTGCCACAATGCAATCAATTTTTACATTTATTACATTCATTTTCCCATTAGGTTAATATAGAATTACACATCAACCATTATATCTATGATAAATTCATTACAATCATAAAGGTTGAATGGTACGAAACAACCAAGATAGAAAAAATGCTAAGATGAAAATAATGTGAACAACCTACATAACCAAGATGGAAATAATGTGAACAACCCACATAACCAAGGTGAAAATAATGTGAACAATCTGTAAACCAAGGTGGAAATAATGTGAACAACCTACATAAACAAGGTGGAAATAATGTGAACAACCTACATAAACAAGGTGGAAATAATGAGAAAAACCTACATAAACAAGATGGAAATAATGTGAACAACCTACATAACAAAGATGGAAATAATGTGAACAATTTACATAACCAAGATGGAAATAATGTGAACAACCTACATAACCAAGATGGAAATAATGTGAACAACCTATATAAACAAGGTGGAAATAATGAGAAAAACCTACATAAACAAGGTGGAAATAATGTGAACAACCTACATAACCAAGATGGAAATAATGTGAAAAACCAACATAAACAAGGTGGAAATAATGTGAAAAACCATACATTATGAAACACATTATAAAATGCTCTATAATTGAAACTTAAGTAAACAATGTTTTAGAATAATTGATAACAACATCCTTCAAAGATTAATGAAAACCTAGTAGGTTGGAAGTGAGGTGTGAATGTGGATGGGAGTGTGGTTGGGAGATCAGTTAATGGTCTGGGATATTGGCCAGGTCAAAATGAGTCTCATTTAGCTGGAAAGGGGGGGGGGGGGGGGGCGTGTTGGTAATATTTTTTTTCATTCAGTTAAGCAATCCTATTAGTCTATAGAATAGAACTATATTTCAGAGTAATTAATTATTTATTTATTTAGATATTGCAAAGATATTGATTACTCAGTAAGCTAGTTATAATATTTAAAAGATGTTTTCTTTTTAAAAAATTGGCCCCATATAGTAGAAAAAGGCATAAAGTCCAAAAGTTCCATAAGCCAACATATTGTACACAACTACGTAATTTAAAAAAAAACATGATATTAATATTAGGTAGGTGTATTAGCCTAGGAAAAACGTCAAGTGTGGCAGCTTAAACAATTCTGGAGAATTGTGGAAGGAGAAGCACGGACTATTGGGCCTACATGGGCTCAACTAAGAGAGCTAACCAAAACAGTCTGGTGGAGAGGTGATGCTGCAGCCCTTTATTCTTCATGGGCTTCACTGGGTACAGTCAAATATTTATTTAAGTATGTATTAGGCTGTATTAGGTTAATAAAGCTTGTTATCCTACATAGTAGGCCTACATAATATTATTCTGATAATCATTTCATTAGGGCCTAGAATCTTTAAAATTAGTAATTAGTAAACAAGTAAACATATACCTAAATACTAAATAATCATAATATATTGTAGGCCTAATAAATGCTAAGTCAAGTAGTTAGTCTATAAATTAAAGGATATTCCCCCTCCCCCCAGGCCTACCCCTAATAAATTAAATAAGGGAGCAGCAGCACTGAGGGCACTGTAAGTTGTAAACTTGTAAGACCAGACCCCAACATCATTCTATTCCATACTACTAACTACTAGAGTCTACAACTAGATCTAGAATCTAGATCTCTAAGGTCTAAGTTAAAAGAAGACTAAGATTCTCTTAGTAATAGATTTATAGAAGACTGTGGCTGCACTTTTAGGATCAATTTACTTTTATTTACTGAACTGACGTTACTGCCCTTTGCTGCCTTTTCACTAACTTGTAATAACTTAATTAATTAAGTCGAGTCTTAAGTTATAAAATAATCTACTCAATCTATCTAGGCATAAAAAGTTAAAAAAAAGTAACTTACCGATTATTACTGAAGTGGTACGTAGATCTAACTTGACAATAAGAAATCAGTAAGAATCTAGCCTTTTCGTTAAATAAACTATTAGAACTAGTATTGTGATGGTATTTTTCAATGTTTATTTGATGCGTCATCTTCAAAAAACTTATTAGACCTAGACCTACTTATTAGATAGATCTACACTAAGGTATTGACTGCTAGAAATAGAATCTCTTGATTCTGTTTGATCTTTTTTGAGAGAAAAAAATAAAAGCAAAGGTAAATTAAAAATAACAATGACAGGAATCGATACTTTTACAAAAGAAAACCACACTCGATTTCAATTCTTAAATCTATATTAGTTCAAAAAGTTCAGCATTAGATTATGAATTTGTGCTGTATATTAAGATTATAGTATTAATGTAGTTATAATTAGTCTATATAATATTGTAATAGAAAAAACCATCATAAATACCGAAAAATAAATATTAAAAAGCTAAACCGGAATTCGGCGTTGCCAGAGCAACAGAGGCGTCCAATATTTACCTGACAGTATACTATATGCAAGTTTAAATTGTCGCAATGTCCGACGAAGAACTAGAAGAACTAGGTGATGTCGGTGAAAACGCCGAAGAGGAAAAAATAGAAGATGAGGAATTGGGAGAAGAAGAGGACATTCAAGGAGATGAAGAAGATCATGTTGAGGAAGAAGTGAGTTGTGTAGATTATTACTATTATATAACTATATTAGTTAAATAGTCTACCAATTACATTAGGTTAGGGCTCAAGAGTGTCATGTTGCTCCTAATGTTTTAGATGCATTATCAATGATTATCATTATCAACACTGTTAAATAATACATTACCATGATTATTGCACAATAGCTATGGGAAATATATTAAAACATAACTCATCATCATTCCTTTGTGGCCCCTGGGGAGCAAGGGGCTGCAACCACACATTCAGTGTTTCTTCCAGACTTTTTTCTCCGGGGGGGGGGGGGCACTTGAAATCTTCGGGGGAGCGGTAAACTTTCTTCGGGGGGGCGGACACTGTTAAAAGTATATATTTTCTATATAAATTATATAAATTTCATTTCGTTCGGGGGGGGGGGGGGGGGGGGGCGGTAAAATTTTTTCGGGGGGGCTTTGCCCCCCCCCCCGAAGAGATGCCTGGAAGAAACTCTGCACACATTTCCAGCTGACTCGGTTTTGGGCTGCTCCCTTAATCTGTGCCCATGTGAGCCCAGCTGTTTTCACCTCCTCTTCAACTGTTCTTCTCCATGTCTTCCTTGGCGGTTCCACCCTCCTTTTTCCCTGGGGAAAACATAACTATAGGCCTAAAATATTTATTATTTAATGATTTAAAAAATCTTCTAAATAAAAAGCAAACATATTTTCAGAAAATTCCACCTAACCCATTGACAGCAGAGCTTGTTGCTGAAAGTTTATCTTTGCTGTGTAAAACTGGTGATGGATTAGCTCATGCCTTTGTCAAATTAGATATTCATGAAAGGTATTTTTGTGATTGTCAAATCTTTATAAATTTTATTTTTGAAGAAGCAGAATTTTAATACACTAAAGTTTAATATTTGTTGTATTATATATAAAATAATTTAATGTAATGGCATTTCTATTTACATGAATCATATTTATTTCCAGAGACCTGACAGATATTGAAATACTACAGTCATTCATACACTTGCGATACATTGATATCAGCAAAAACATGTTGAAAGACATCTCCCCACTTAGTGCAGTTACACACCTGCTAACACTAAAAGCAGATGAGAATTTACTAACTACAATCAGACTGGAGGAGATGCCATATTTGCAGGTACCCTTACAGACTGGTTCTAAAGTTATTGAAGAGTTTTCATAGCTCACATATATATATTTAGAGCCTTCATACAGAAAAAAAAAACATTTTCAAACAAGTTTGTTAAACAAACCCCACCTTTACTATTGTGGGATGGCATGTTCATATGGTAGAGCATGCTACTGCTAACCAAAAAAGTCTTGAGTTCAGATAGAAACGTCCCTGAATCCACCCAGGTCTGATTGGTATTTGACACATGTTTGGGAAAGTAAAGCAGTTGAGGAAAGTGATGGCAACACCATCCTTGACACATGTTTGGGAAAGTAAAGCAGCCAAGGAAAGTGGTGGCAACACCATCCTTGACACATGTTTGGGAAAGTAAAGCAGCCAAGGAAAGTGGTGGCAACACCATCCTTGACACATGTTTGGGAAAGTAAAGCAGCCAAGGAAAGTGGTGGCAACACCATCCTTGACACATGTTTGGGAAAGTAAAGCAGCCAAGGAAAGTGGTGGCAACACCATCCTTGACACATGTTTGGGAAAGTAAAGCAGCTGAGGAAAGTGGTGGCAACACCATCCTTGACACATGTTTGGGAAAGTAAAGCAGCCAAGGAAAGTGGTGGCAACACCATCCTTGACACATGTTTGGGAAAGTAAAGCAGCCAAGGAAAGTGGTGGCAACACCATCCTTGACACATGTTTGGGAAAGTAAAGCAGCCAAGGAAAGTGGTGGCAACACCATCCTTGACACACATTTGGGAAAGTAAAGTAGCTGAGGAAAGTGGTGGCAACACCATCCTTTAAGGTGCAAAGGTCAAGTAACATATGACCTCTACTTCATCTGTGCTATGGAATGTTAGGAATTTATTTACTTATGTTTCCTATAACCTTTTATATAAATATCAATTTTTATATAAAAATATAAATAAATATGTATATTGTATGCAATAGTAGTAATTAATCATACAATGAAATTACAGGTAGCCAGTTTTAGTCACAATAAATTAACTACAATGGAAGGTATAAATCATCCCATGCTTGAACACTTAAATCTAAACAGTAAGTAAAAACATTTTGGTATTGAAAATATATAAAATATTGAAGAAAGATTTTAGTTACCTAAAAAGCTACAACCTCCATGCATATATCATCTATTTAAAAATCATCTTGGTTTGTGTTATTTCTAAATGAAATAGAAGCTTTTTTTTTGGTAAAATATTTTATCGACTGAGAAATTTTGAAGCTCATTTTTATTTTCTAATATACAGAGTATAGAGAAAGTAAATATTAACAGATTTTAAACAGTTTTCACAGTTTTACACCTCTCTTTTTTACCGTATTTACGGAATATAATGGATGCATTGTAATCATGAAAAATCTAAATAAAGATTTTGACACAGTTTGATGTTTTATAACCTTCCAGAGCCAGAAAAACTTTTTCAGTCCTGTCCATCTGATTGTTGTGTCTATCTATATAATTCAGATAGGTTGACAAAATTTTTGAATATAAGGATTATAAATTTTTTTAGTTTCTATAAACTTTTAAATGATTTCCGGTAAATTGAAGTAATTACTTACTGTATTTTGGTTTCTTATAAGCCTATAACTAGAGTATCTTGTAAGTTAGGTGGACAACAAATTTCAAATTTAAGTCAAAGTTTCTCCATTTTTGGTAACTGAAAGTAGTACTTTATTTCCATTGGAAGATGATAATGAGGGTACTGTTTCAGTTAGGTAGACGAGATTTTATATCTAAGTATAAGAACTTATACTTTGATTACTTTCAAGTTTTGATTGACCCCTGATATTTGAAAGTGTTCCTTTACTCTTTTTTTGGTTTCTAAATTATCAATAACATATATAGTTTCAGTAAAATTGTATACATAGGTATAAGATCCTGTTATCTTGATTATATAAAATTTTGAGAGATTGACAGTGAAAGGTAGTAGTACTTTATAGCACTTCTGATTTAGAACAAACTTTCACTTTTACTAGACTGATTAGTTTCAAACATTTCACATAGAAGACTGATGACAATTCACTGTGACATAAAATATTACTTAATTAGAAGTTTAATTAACATTTTAAAAACAAAATTAATCAATGTTTCTTTAATGAATTACACATTTTCCGTACTATTATATGCTCATTTTTTTCCTTCAATGGTTGCACAATTATTTTTAAGTTGTAAAAATATTAATAAAAAACATTTCAATAGCCCAATTGATCTAAATGTGCCATCCCCCTTACTATTTGTGTATAAAAAAATACGAGAAAGTTTTGTAGAGATCACTCCCACTTGGGGTCGGCGTGGTCGAGTTGGTAAAGCTCATGGTTGCTAAACCGAAAAGTCTCGAGTTCGAACCCTCGGGCAGATGAGGCTCGTTAGCTGGGGAAAGCCACTCTTCCAGGAGAGAAAACTCCAAAATCAAACAACTGCTGCCTTGTAGCTTGTTCTTGGTTGGACAAAGGCTATGGAAGCAAATCAAAAAAGAAAAGCAGGCTGAAATCGGAGTCAATGGCCTCAATGGCGCATAACCAGTTGACACGTAATCCTTAATTGTGATGGAAGCATGGTCGAGTCGGCAAAGCTCATGGTTGATAAATTCGAAAAAAAAAGTCTCGAGTTCAAACCCTCTGGCAGATAAGGCTTGATCCCTCCCAACACTAAAAATTAAGAACGAAGAAGAAGAAGAAAGACTCCCACTTTATTTCTTTTACTAATTATAAATTTAAGTGCAAATAAATCTTTTTCTCCCAAGTAGTTTTAATAGTAGACGAAGATCTGTATAAAATAATATGTGTCACCCCTGAATTACATTAATGTACACCTATTGCTTCAGGAAGTTAAGCTTAATTGATTTAAAATTTAGGTCTAGTCCAGATCATGGACTCTTAAACTCTTTACTCTAGTGGTAAAATATTTTTCTAATGTTATAGCAATTATTTCTTGCAGAAAATTTAATTCAGAGTGTGTCAGGGCTGAACAGTTCTAAATTAACAAGACTCCACACGCTAGAAATAAGAGGGAACAAGCTAGAAACATTAGAAGGACTTTGCCTGCCAAACATAAAAAATTTATTTGCTGTAAGAGGTTGAAAATATATTCTTTTCAATTTTTATTTTGTTGCTTTCATCTTTTAATCCTTATTTTTTATGTGAGTTTTGTAATAAACTTTTTAAAGTTGTTCATAAAGTGAGTTTCATCCAATATTTATATATTTTGTTCTTGAACAGGCAGCCAATCTACTTAAGAAGATTGAAGGAATGTCCCGCCTTCCAACTTTAACCACACTTCATCTTCGAGACAACCAGATAGACAGCTTGGATGGCTTTTCGGAAGATCAAAAAACATTGCAGTACATAAACCTTAGGTTAGTAAGAAACAACTTTGCAATATGTAAATCTCAGGACAGTAATAGGCCTACTTCTTTGGATATTTTATTGATTATTGTTTAATTTAACACTGTATTAAACTCTTATTTCTGATAGAGGGAATGCCATTGCATCAGTCAAAGAATCAGCCAAGTTAAAAGTTCTTCCAATGTTGAGAGCTTTAGTTCTTTCAGGTAAAATAATTTATTGACAATAAAAACACCCTCATTGGAGGTTAACTCTCAATGAATAAATACAAAATATTCACAATAAAGTACAGTCATTCTTAAAACAGATTGTTTTGAAATCAATACATTTGAACATTTTCTAATTAGCTATTGGTTTCACCATAAATGATTTATCTGTAACCACAATTTTTAAGCTAGCCAATATATATTCTATTAAACAAGATTTATAAATGCTTGTGAATATTCAAATTAAAAAGTACTAAGACTTTTGTTTGACAATTTAAAAGATTTCATAGACAAAACATTATCAATTCATTGTAATAAAAATATTAATTAAGATTATTAACATTCTGAATAAGCCATCATAATTAAATATTTGTAATATTTGCACACGGAAAAAAATTGCAGTTCAGTTTTTCTACTCTTTAACAATTAACCCAAGCTTCAACTGAATTTTAATGTTGGAAGTGATTTCCTTCAAAACAAGTACTACGTGTCAACTTGTTATGTGCCATGTAGGCCGTTGCCT
Organism: Physella acuta; assembly: GCF_028476545.2. Taxonomy (NCBI): domain Eukaryota; kingdom Metazoa; phylum Mollusca; class Gastropoda; family Physidae; genus Physella; species Physella acuta. The sequence goes on along the minus strand of NW_026732208.1, from coordinate 194,446 downwards.
TATATTTCAGCTTTATACTCCTGATTTGCTTCCATAGTCTTTGTCCAACCAAGAACAAACTACAAATGTGCTGAAGTTGTTCTATACAGATAACCCATATGCTGAAGTTGTTCTATACAGATAACCCATGTGCTTAAGTTGTTCTATACAGATAACCCATGTGCTGAAGTTGTTCTATACAGATAACCCATGTGCTGAAGTTGTTCTATACAGATAACATATGTGCTGAAGTTGTTCTATACAGATAACCCATGTGCTGAAGTTGTTCTATACAGATAACCCATGTGCTGAAGTTGTTCTATACAGATAACCCATATGCTGAAGTTGTTCTATACTGATAACCCATATGCTGAAGTTGTTCTATACAGATAACCTATGTGCTGAAGTTGTTCTATACAGATAACCCATATGCTGAAGTTGTTCTATACTGATAACCCATATGCTGAAGTTGTTCTATACAGATAACCCATATGCTGAAGTTGTTCTATACAGATAACCCATATGCTGAAGTTGTTCTATACAGATAACCCATGTCCTGAAGTTGTTCTATACAAATAACCCATATGCTGAAGTTGTTCTATACAGATAACCCATGTGCTGAAGTTGTTCTATACAGATAACCCATGTGCTGAAGTTGTTCTATACAGATAACCCATATGCTGAAGTTGTTCTATACTGATAACCCATATGCTGAAGTTGTTCTATTCTTTCTTTAACAGATAACCCATGTCCTGAAGTTGTTCTATTCTTTCTTTAACAGAAAACCCATGTCCTGAAGTTGTTCTATTCTTTCTTTAACAGATAACCCATGTGCAGAAGAAGATGATTACAGATTGGAGACATTAATTGCCATCCGAACCCTTGAAAGATTGGACAAAGATGAATACACCCCAGAGGAGAGGACAGAGGCAGAAGAAATAGCTGAACAAAGACGACATGATGAGGAGGAAAAAGCCGTAAGTTGAAACAGTTTTCATGAAGGATTATAAACATTAATATTTAGATCTTTTTATTAAAAAGAATATCTTTTTAAGTAAAAATTGCTTTGTAAACATTAATTCTCTGAACTGATCACTTTCTCCAAAGAACACAGAAGATTTCAAAGAAGTTTATAAAATACATTAAGTATTTGAGAGGAGTAGCTGAGTTATACATCTGTCAATCACAAGTCTTAAAAACATCACTATAAGTCTTCTATTGAGTGGTTGCTGTAGCTGGACATTCATGTTCTCATAATGTACATATTTATCCAGAAATTGGACTCATAGCATTTCGTGTTTGCATGTGTTTACTAAGAAAATAGATTCATAGCTTTTCATATTCACATATTAAACAGATACTGGAAGCTCAAATTATGGAAGAAATTGAAATGACAGAAAAGACATTTAAGGAAGATTTTGAAAATGCAGAAGATTATGAAGCTTCTGAGGTTAAAATTTGAGTTGTTGGATATCTTTTCCGTTTGGGAAACGAGCCGTTGTAATTTCTTGTTCAGAATTATTCAAATGACGTTTCATTTTGACAATTGTTTTTAGCATTTGTTCAATTTTCAATTTTGTTGTAATATATTAATTTTCTCTAAAAACAAAAATAAGTTGGTCTTTAATAGAAGCAAAAATATATTTAAAACAAAAATGTCTAAAATGTTAATGAAATTAAGTTGACTTGCTTTTACTTGTCCTATGTACTTTTATCAAAACACATATTAAAAGAATTCTTTCCCTTTTTGCCTTTGAAAGCTACAAGGACAGTTATATAAAACTGATGATATTGATATTGTCTGCCTTGTCCATATCTGTGAAAAATTTTATTTAGTTTTACAATTTTTTCCTTCATTTGGCAGGGAGAAGACTCAGAAGCTGGACCAAATCCTGAAGAATCCACAGAGGAGAAGTATTAATCATTTACAAATTTAGATCATGCAAGGAAGAGTTCATTTTAACTTGAAGAGATATTTTGGTTGTAAGCATGAACTGAACAGATCAGATGGGTATCACAATACTTTCCATTGAAATATGATTGTAATAATCTCTAAGTGCTGACTTTGCGGCCTCCTTGTGATGACAACAATTTTTACTTTGTTGAAGTAAAATCATGATCAATGGATAGCTTTGTAATTAACAATTTATGTATTAGTAAGCTGATTATATTTTGGACTTACTATAGTAATGTTATTTCTATTTAAACATTACATTAAAATTACATTTTATTTTAAAATGTTGTAAAAGTATTTTGTTGAATTTGATTTTTAATGAAGAGTTTATTTGATGACTACAGTTTAGGTATAATCTTAAGTGAAGCATTTAAACAGGCCTACTTGATAGTTAATTTGAATTTTCTTAATTGTGATTGGTAATCACTAAACTTTTAAAAATTAAAAAAAACAAAAACAAAACAGAAACAACCTGTTAGATGTGTGGAAAAATTTGAGAAAAATGGAGAAATAAAAATTATCTACATTTTAGATGTGTTCAAATAACTAAGCATTCTAACACCAACAATTATTCAGCTTGTTAGGGTTCTTGCTTACAAGGTATAAACCCAACAGAAATTATATTTTGAGAATATAGTTTTTTAATGATCTAACATGAGTAACAAAATATAACAATGCTGTAGGCACTAGTCAATGTCCAAAGCTGCCAAATGTTTTGCTCCACTCTGTGTAAAGTTCCAGATCTTTAGGGGAAACACTTGCACGTACCTGACAAAGAGCTTCTTCAAAATCTCTAAACAATATTGGTCGAACCTAGAATATAAATGTAATATTCTTAGTAAAAACAAAAAATGAATTATTTCTCTAATTATTAGTCAAGAATGTTCAGTGTAGACATATGAAGCCAAATGGGACAGGCAAAAAATCAAAACACCCCTGGCATATACCACTGAGTGAGACAGTCTAGTAAAGAAGGTGAAGTAAAAGTTTAAAAAAAGCAAACATTGACACACTGTTTATAAAACAGCCTTATAGTAATATTGAACATACATAGGAGACCTGTTTCTCAATTCTAACCTCATTTCCTTGTTGTTGATAAATAAATGGTCTTATTACTTAAGGTTTAAAATTGTAGAAGATTTATATTCAGAACATCAATTTGAACCACTTATGATACCTTGAATTAAAACTAATTGCATCTGAATGTTTTAGTTGTCAGATAGTAGAGGTGTGAGACAGAATTTGAGAAATTTTGTGGGTATCATGGGAGAAAAGAATGACTACTAGACCTGCCACAGACTTGAGGTCAACGACACTTCAGGGAGCAGGATATTGGGTATTTAGATGGGGATATGGTTAGGATTATATTTGGTTAGGGATTCTAAGTAGGGGGGGGGGGTTTATCCAGGGGTAATAATCAAAGTGGGTGGTTGATGTTAATGTCCTTGACACTGTACAGACTTGAGGTCAACTTGCCAGGGTCAACCATGTAGAAAATAATCTGGTTCTGACCTGGTCGGGTGTTATTGTTTCCATTTCCTCAATTGGTATACTTCTGATGGGGCCTAAAGCAGCCTCTCTACATAGGTTGGTCATGTCAGCCCCTGAATAACCTAGGAATAGAATATAGTTTTAACCATAGATTTAAAATCAAAACAAGTTGTCAATTCAAAGCAGTCTTTTATGCACATAAAAAAAGGCAGCTATTTAATAGAATGATGTACATGTTAACCCAAGATTACATAACGTAGTTTTAAGCCAAACTTTTGCTTGTTGCTTCTTACCATCAGTTTTATCACAGATTGCCTGAATATCCTTCTCACTGAGCTGACTATTCTGCTGGCTCATTAGATTTAGAACAATCTGTTGCCTAGCAACAGCTTCTGGGAGTGGGATGAGCAGGCGCTTGACAAATCTTCTTCTGGCAGCCTCGTCCAGTTCCTGGGGTCTGTTTGTGGCACCAATAACAAGAATCCTGTCTTCAGCCTGCGTGGCTGCTCCATCCTGTTAAGTGTTTAAAGGAGCTTTTGGAATTCTACATCAGTAACTATCAAATGGGGCAATATAAAAATAATCTCAAATAACTTTAATTTGGCTGCAAGTCTTTAAAACTCTAAACATAATTGCCAAGTCATATTTAATTTTTGTGATAGAATAATTGTAAGTTTTAAAATTTAACCAAGACTTATGTCTATAGAGAACAAAATATTACATGAAAACATTTGCACAATTTCACTTATCAATTTTATACAACACATTTTAATTGAAAAAAATATAGCACTATAAAGCCTATTAATAAAACTTGAATTGTAATTTAGAAACAAATCAATACAATGAGATCAACCACTTAATAATTAACCTATGAATAAAATAGGGTCAAAAAGATTCAAATGACAAACCAGTTGGACTAAAAATTCAGTTTTTATCCTGCGAGAAGATTCATGCTCCGAGTCAGATCTTTGAGAGAGCAGGGAATCTATTTCATCAATGAAGACAACAGCAGGTTGGTAAAACCGTGCCACAGCAAACAGGGCTCGCACCATCTTCTCCCCTTCCCCTACCTGTCAAGGTTTGTTCACTCGACATTCAAATAAATAAATCAACTGTTGCTAAATAAGAAGCAAAACTAATTACCAAATATGCTATGATGAAGTTCTTAATTTGTTTGCTATTATTCTGTTGAAAAGGATTTTAAAAAGTAAGCTACAAATACAAACCCATTTAGAAGTCAAACTGGAGGCTGAAATGCTAAAGAACGTTGACTTGGACTGGCTGGCAATACACTTCCCTAGGAAACAGAGAAAGCAGAAATATTAAACTAGTTTAAAGTTACCAATGTAATTTGACACAGGGTTTTATTGAGTCATTCCTTAAACGCCAATCTCTAAAGACAAACTTTACCTATCAGTGTTTTGCCAGTGCCTGGAGGTCCAAACAGTAAAAGCCCTTTTGGTGGCCCTCGCAGCCCAACAAAAATATCACTGAAAAAAATTTAAAATTAGAGATTGCGATGGGGACTGTATTGAAGTAAAAGTGTTGACGATTTACTTGAGAATGCATTAAAATAGACCTGATTATTTCAGGCAAGAAAACTCTGATCAGGTGTTTATGTTTTAAGTTATCTATATATATAATTCTCTTCTTGGAGACATCAAAAAAAATATTTGTAAGCGCGCCTTGCAGTCCCCTCTCTTCCTCTCTAGGAAGTCTGGTGAGCTGTGGTTCACGCTAAATGTATACAATCGTAGAGCCGGGTTTAGTGACGGCTATTAGGGGCAGATAATGTAGTTTGAAACGATTTTAAACTTAGGGGAGGTAACGAAGGGGGGTAGGGGTTGGGGGAAAGGAGGGGGGTATCGTCCTTAATGACCATCTGATGTGTTTTAAAGCAAATATTTTCAGTGGCAGCATTGGTACTGTCGAATTCACAAATTATGAATTACTGAAAAGTAGAAAATAAAACAACTAAGGCTGCGGGTCGGCTCGTTTATTATGAAAGACTAAGTGGATGAGTAAAGTCACTGGGTACATAAGTTTGTTATATGGCTGACATAGTTAATGGTGCTTCACTAACTTACCTCATATAAAAAATATCCTAAGCATTACATTGGTCAATGTATGTTCAAAACAATACAAATATTTACTGTGAACAACTAGGAAAGTTTATTTTGGATCAACTAGAAAAATTTACTGTGAGAATCAACTAGAAATGTTTACTGTGAGAATCATCTAGAAATGTTTACTGAGAATCAACTAGAAATGTTTACTAAGACTCAACTAGATGTGTTTACTGTGAGAATCAACTAGAAATGTTTACTGTGAATCAACTTACGGTCTAAGCATAGGCCAAACAACAATTTCTTTGATTGTCTTTTTAGCAAATTCCAGACCAGCAATGTCTGACCAAGTGATCAAAGCCCCATGATCCATTATCTGAGGAAATAGAATCTTTTGTTACTTGCACTAGCAAATAATTAGAATTAACCCACTGGTTACTGAAAGTCTAGGGTAATTTTTTTCCCCTTTATGAACAGCAATTTAAAGGGAGATAACTTTAACTTAGAGCACAAATGGAGACTGATAAGAGTTAGTCCTCACCTCGTTCTTTATTAACTCAATCATTTTTGGGTCGATACCTTTCAGTTTTTCATCTACAAATTCATCACCACTATTTGTCTGATCACTGTCTCTAGTTTGTTTGGCAGACTGCCCAAAACAACTTCCCTGTCTTGAATACAAATGTTTTCATCAGTTAACAAAGACATGTTTGCTATTTTATTATTTTTACATTTTAGAATAATAAAGAAAACAACAATTCAGTTGAAAAACATCACTTACTCATCGGAATCTCTGTTAAGTATAGGTGGAATAAACTTGGAAGTTGGACCTCTCCTGAAAATTGTAAATATACAACATTTTAAATACAAATTTGAAACAAAACACCTATGTTTATTTTTCTGAACTAAAACTAGCACTATTTCATCAAGTTATAATTATCGATGAATGACCTGGTTCCCAAAGATTTCTTGACTGCTCCATAATTTTCTTCTGAGACGTAACCTCCAGTTTTTAGTTGGTTTATGACCTGTTGGTAGAGAAAGTAACAGAATGTAACACACTTTGGTGAAAGGACAGAACAATATGAAGCTGAAACTCTCTTACCAATTGTTGTTTAGCTGTCTTAAAAGGTACACGGGCAGAAACTTGATCTTCTTCTTCTTGTTGATCATTATCTGCAGCCTGCAACATTAAATGGGTGTTTTTCATGTTTGTAATGACAAATATTTTTCTTTTTGAAATTTCTTTCTTAAAATGTAACGTTTTATAATGAACTGGAATGTAAAATATAAATGAAACTTACTCAGCACAATTAAGAAATAATAACAAACATAATTAATATTTTTGATGGAAGTAAATTAGTTCAAACCTGATTATACGACCAATGAGATTTTTTTCTTTTCTCACCGTAGTTGGAGGAGTGTGCAACAATTTTCTATAAAACATGTTTTAAGTTTATTTTAGAAATGAAATAAAAAACTTTTGCGCCACATACTTTATTATATTTTTGACTTAATCTATAAAATTTTCAATACAGAAAAAAAAACATAACACTGAGTTTAACTTCATAAGTCAAATTTTTTTAAATTCTGAAAGTGTTCTTGCAGGAGACTGCTGCATGAATAAAAAAATTTAAGTAAAAAAAATAACCTTCAATTTCTTTAAAAGGCTTATTTTATTTTTAAAATATCTTATTAGAAGCCATTTAAAAAAAGAATTGTTAGAAGCCAATTAAAAAAAAATTGCAAATATAAATGCAAGAAAAAAAAAACAACAACTTTCCAAACTGAAAATTATTGGATGCAGTACAAAGTGAAACTTACAGGTACAGACGGAGTAATGTTCCCTTGAGCTGTGTAGGTTGGACTGGGTTGTGGATATCTGGTTGTGTTCATATATCCTGGTGGCTCTTTTACACTGCTATAGCTGAAGGCAGACTGTGGCCTAGCTGGTTGTTTGTCTTGTATGACAGTCTGATACAACATTTTACTACTGGGACAGACATTGTTGTGTACAGGTCTAGGACCTGGTGAAGGCTCATTAATGACAGGTATTTCCTGGTTGGGTGCATTGATGGCACTGTGTTTAGAAACTATTTTTTGAAACCTAAAAGTTGGTTTCTGATTGATAGAACACTCTGTAAACAAACAAAAAATTGTTATGAATTTGAATAATAAAATGCGAATTATTGTCATTTGCAACTCTATCTTATAGATAAAATGGTTTTAAAAATTTATATTAAGTTAATAATTTGTATATTGTAAAACAGAAGATGCAATTAAAAATTATTTTCATGGTAACCTCCCTTGAAAATCTAGGAATAACAAAGTTCATTTTGAGAATGTCCTGTCTCATTTAACTTTTGTACATATTTGTAATTAAAATAAAACTAAGATATAACCACCTGTTTCTGTACAACTTGAAGACTTTGGTTTCAAACACTGTAACTGAATGACACTGTCTTCATCCTGATTTTCATCCTTTAATATTAAAGCAAGTTAGTGTTGATTGTTGGTACTAATCTTTACATATTCACACATATTAAATAATAAATGAACATCTTACTTCAGATAAATGTTGACTACAAAGCTTTTCCATCATTTTGTTGACACTAGAAGTCTTCCATTTTGCACTTTCTGTAAGATTTTAAAAAGATGGATGTTGATACTTTCAAATATATTAATAATATGATTGTTTGTGTTTTAGATTTTTGTTGATTATAAAATGTGATAATGAACAAACTAAAGAAAGTTAATTAATATAAAAAAACAAAAATGTAGTTGTTAAAAACATTATATTAGAAAATATATTGGGATTTAATTTTCTAATAAATACATTTTAATATATTTTGCATCAAATTTTGGCAAAAACATACCATTTTTGAACTTACTGCATAAAGCTAAAGCCCCTTCTGCATAGTTGTTTAATCCTGTAAATATATAATTTTTACAACAAAAAAATGACATTATCTCTTTTTATAGTAGATTTCATAATTGCAGTTCTTGATTAGGAGATGATTACAGGCAATATACATAATTACAAGCTCTCATTAGAAAAATTTATTAATGCCATCTCTTCAATTTGAAATTGCAAGAATCCGTCTATTGATACTTAATTTATTCAACACAACATAAAATCATTTTTCTAAAACATTAATTAGTCCTAGTAGCAATATTATAAGTCTACATAAATATATAGGCTCAAATGTTACTGTGAAAATGACATTTTAATTATCCTAAAAAAATATATTATAAAACATTACTTTATTAGAGATGCTGGCGTTTTACCTCCTGTATTGATATTGTCTACAATAGATGTGTACTTCTTTAGGTAAGTGGCAGCCTCTTTTTGAAAATCTGATCCAAAGTCTTGGTCTTGTTTGCTGGTGAGAAAAAAAAAATTAACTTTAAGCCTACTGAAAATGATTAAGAAGATGCAAAAAAAGTAGTAAAAGTAAAAGACAATATTTTGCTTCAAGAATAATCAAAAGCTGTTCAACCTTTTTTCCAAAGTGGATGCTCTCTGCATGTGTAGATACATATTCCTGTAGACATCAGCAAGTTCAGATGGCTGTGACAAAGTTGAGGAGGCAAACAAAAGTTGCTGAAGGCAGGTTATAAAACCACTCTCATTCTCCTTCAGGTTCATAGTCTTGGTTATTGTTTCAATAACTTTCAATCCTAATCACTCATTGGCAAATATTTTATTTAGGCCCTAGTATACTGTATACTAGACACTAGTAAAGTAATTGTCATTGAATTGTGAATTGAGGCAATTTCACACAAAATTTGAAAATAGTAAAATAGTAAATACTATAATAGGCCTAAATACTAAAAAAATAGTAAATAAATAGACAACAAAAATATTTATTAGGCCTAGGGCCTAATTATAAAATACTACTATTAATATTATTACTTTTATAAAATACTACTATTAATATTATTACTTTAGTTTAGTCATTAGTCTAAGTTTAAGCTAAACATCTAGATCTAGGTCTAGATAATATTCTTAGTTGTTAGTATGTTACTGTGTGTTAGGCCTAAAAAGTACAACAGAGCAACCAAGTAACATCATCACAAATGAGTCGAAAATTACCGCGCCTCCTTCTTCTTTTTCGCAAATTATCATTTTAATTATTAGATTCTAGATCAAGAACAGCGCCTAAACTATTAGTATTAAATATTCAATGAAACGGCAAGTATTGGATACTATTTAAATCTAGAAGCGTCCATCGAATCCCTTGCAAAACTAAATTTAATCTGATATCGATCTTTGTCTTAATCTCAGATCTAGAAATATTTTTGACTGGCCAAAGAAAAAGAAGTGGGCCTACTGTCAAATCAGTTCCGACAACTCTGCAACCGGATGTTATTAAAACCACTTTCGGTTTTCCTCGAAAACGCAAACAAAATACTTCAAAATAGTATTAGATCTATATTAGTAAATCTAAAATTTAGATTCTAAATAGATCTAGATCTAGATTAGTGTGAGGGAGTCAGAATCTCAACGAATACACAACCAACACGATTGATGCTTAGGTATCACAGTATCCTTTATTTCTCCTTAAACCTGTTTGCTTTCACTCCAACTTAGTTAGAGTCAGACTTACTTTCATTCAACTGTCCTCCGCAATCTCCGCATTCATTCCTACCCTCGTTCACTCCGTACAACAACATACACGTCAACACACCCGGCCTCGCATCTCACTACATGATACATACACACACGCAGTGATCCCTTACGCGTATTCACCTTTCATACACATTACATCACCACAATTAGACAGTCAATTAGATCTAGATCTAGATCTAGAGATCTATCTATCAAAAAGAACTAAAAAGAATTAGCGTCACCCCTACCCTTTCTTCTAAAAAAAGTAGCCTAATTAGTTTAATTAAATACTAGTAAAAGTAATTAGTAATTAATAATTATTAGGCCTGTACTGGTCCTAGAGGCCTAAATTTAATTAGATCTAGTAAATTTCGGTAATCTATGTTTTAGTTTTAGGTACATAAAATCGCCCACGACTAGTAATGTGAAAAACAGGTGACTCATTAAATTTTAATAATTATTTCACATTTTGAGGAGGATTTATGACAATTTATATGTATTGAAAAACACAAAAATGATTCCTTGTTTTATTTATGTACCTATTTTTAAACAATTGAATTAAAAATGTTCTGTAATAAATGAAGACTAGCAATGTTTCCAACAGATACAACCATGCTCATTTACTATAGCAGCCATCTTGTTTATTTTTTTTAAATTGTAAACTTAATTAATAGCGCAAGATTCAGGGGAAGCCACTCTAACTTACAGATGGCAGCTTTTTATCTGAGCAAATCCTGCTCGTAAACACTGCTGTTTAAAGTTAATTTCTTGCCTATATTGATATATTTACTTACCCAATGATTTAGGTAGGCCTATATTATTCATTTATCTATAATATTTGACACAAATATATCACAATATATATACTTCTATTAAAGCCTTGACAATGGGGTAACTTTTTCGTACATTACTAGCCGCGGGTGATTTTACGCACCTAAAACGATAGATTACCGGCCTGTTTATTATTTTTATTGTAGAAATAAGAATTATATCTAGATCTAGATCTATAAAAAAATTCTATAAGCCTACCAAAAATTGTTTTCTTTTCAGATAAAAACCCACAATGGATTTTGAAGAAAAAGAAATTCTGACACTTAATCGAGTTGAGCTTGTTGAAAATATTAACATTTTAGATGGATTATATACACAACTTATAGCTCGAAAAGTTCTGACTCAACGTGCAGTTAATCGTATAAAGGTGAGATTTATTCAGTTTATATGTTTTATTTTAAAAGCGTTGTGTTTGAATGTTTTCAAGATTTTTACAGCAAACGGCTACTGCTTTTTTTTTAAACTTTTTAATGAGAGTGATGTTTTGACATCAAATAAAAAGATGTAATAGTACATTAAAAAAATTTATGTTTTATCAATGTTAAAGTAGACCTACTTTAGTTGATGTGGAAACTTGTACATATTTTTGTGCTTCAACTTATGGACTACATATATGTCCATAATTGACAAGGTTCAAATACTCTGTATATAACATTTTAGATCAAATGTAACACCTAAAACTTTGTCTCTAGACTGTTTATTGTTGTCAAGATGTTTCTGCTGGATTGACACATTTTGTTTTCTCTTGAATTTGTTCCAGTCCAATGGCAGACACGCCCCTGAAGATCAGGTAGAAGAACTGCTCAACACTATAGTTCGCCTCAACTGCTATCAGCTGTTCTGTGAGGCTCTGACTGCTGACCACCAGGGACACATTGTTGACATGTACCTGAAGAAGAGCAAGTTAGAGGACCAGGCTGACCCCAGCACACCAGGACCTTCTGCTAGAAAATCTGACCACACAGGGGAGGCAACTAAGAGCAAGAAACTGTGCACCTCAACTGCACCCGATGCCGTGGTTTATGTCAGCGGCTCTGGTCAGGGGTGCCTGTACCATCAGTGTGATCATGTGACACCCGGCCGCAGACAGCGCCCTCATAGACAGCGCAACAATTCTAATCAGCGCAGCAGTTGTGTTAAAAGATCCAGTGGGAAGATTATTTGTTCCTAGAGCTAGTTCAGTTGTGTTAAAAGATCCAGTGGGAAGATTATTTGTTCCTAGAGCTAGTTCAGTTGTGTTAAAAGATCCAGTGGGAAGATTATTTGTTCCTAGAGCTAGTTCAGTTGTGTTAAAAGATCCAGTGGGAAGATTATTTGTTCCTAGAGCTAGTTCAGGTGTGTTAAAAGATCCAGTGGGAAGATTATTTGTTCCTAGAGCTAGTTCAGTTGTGTTAAAAGATCCAGTGGGAAGATTATTTGTTCCTAGAGCTAGTTCAGGTGTGTTAAAAGATCCAGTGGAAAGATCATTTGTTCCTAGAGCTAGTTCAGTTGTGTTAAAAGATCCAGTGGAAAGATCATTTGTTCCTAGAGCTAGTTCAGTTGTGTTAAAAGATCCAGTGGAAAGATCATTTGTTCCTAGAGCTAGTTCAGTTGTGTTAAAAGATCCAGTGGAAAGATCATTTGTTCCTAGAGCTAGTTCAGTTGTGCTAAAAGATCCAGTGGAAAGATCATTTGTTCCTAGAGCTAGTTCAGTTGTGTTAAAAGATCCAGTGGGAAGATTATTTGTTCCTAGAGCTAGTTCAGTTGTGTTAAAAGATCCAGTGGAAAAATCATTTGTTCCTAGAGCTAGTTCATCATGGACAAAATGATGGTTTCAACATTGTTTAAATAATGTTATTGATGACATTGATCAAAATGTTTATTTTTACTGTCTTCACTATGAATTCTAAAAGACTGATTTTAACAATGTACCTATTTATTTCTTTAGATTTTTTTGTGATAACTTTTTCAGTTTTAAAAGCCAAATTTAAAACATTTTTTAGAATATTTATTCTTCTTTGAAATAACATTTGACCATTCGTGATAACTTACAGGAGTCGATGAACTCAGTGTAATTATTTTATAAAATTATATACACCTGGCACAAGCTATAACACAAGACTGGTTTTTATTTTATAACAAATTGTAAATTTAAACTTGTTCATTGTATGCCATTAAATGACTTTTGTTATTATTATACTCTGTAAGATATGAGTAGATTATCATACATGGAAGAATTTCTTTTTAACTTGTGTTGTTTTATTAAATGGCTGCATCTTTTTTGTAATTGTATCCACCTATTTTGTTAGAAAAAAACATTTACTTGTCCCAGTTATAAATATGGCCTTGAAACTAGTGTTACCTGGCAAATTTTTATTTTGTATAGTTTGATAATATAGGCCCACCATACATGCCTTCTATATTTACCCACCTTATAAGCCCACTCTACTGGCCCACCCTTTAGGCCCACTAAGTAATTCCAATACACAGACTCTCCATAAACGTTTTTCTTGTATTAAACATTTATTAAGATCTGCTTATGTTTAATTGATTGGTTAAACAATGTCGTATCACTTGAAAACTTTTCAAAAGATTAGTATTTATACATTTTTTAAAAATACATGTCATACTCTCAATGCTTTGTGTTTAACATTTTGAATGTGGAAAGTAAAACTATAATTTTATGCTGGAAAACATAACCACACTGTTCCCATCAAACCTCGTCACTTTTTAAAAACTCTGAACTTGTTTTTTGCTCATATATGATGTAGCACTGCCATTTATTGAAAACTTTTGTTTCAGGTTTGTAAAGGATAGCTTAGATCAGACATGAGGAAATACTTACTATATAGTTTGTGTGGATCCTAGCCAAAATTGTTCTTTTATGTTGGTTTGTTCAACCATGTCCAATTCTTTGACTGACGATTGAAATATTGTGTAACACTTGATTGATGATTGAAGTAATGTGTTGGTTTATTCAACCATGTCCAATTCTTTGACTGACGATTGAAATATTGTGTAACACTTGACTGATGATTGAAGTAATGTGTTGGTTTATTCAACCATGTCCAATTCTTTGACTGACGATTGAAATATTGTGTAACATTTGATTGATGATTGAAGTAATGTGTTGGTTTATTCAACCATGTCCAATTCTTTGACTGACGATTGAAATATTGTGTAACACTTGACTGATGATTGAAGTAATGTGTTGGTTTATTCAACCATGTCCAATTCTTTGACTGACGATTGAAATATTGTGTAACACTTGATTGATGATTGAAGTAATGTGTTGGTTTATTCAACCATGTCCAATTCTTTGACTGACGATTGAAATATTGTGTAACACTTGACTGATGATTGAAGTAATGTGTTGGTTTATTCAACCATGTCCAATTCTTTGACTGACGATTGAAATATTGTGTAACACTTGATTGATGATTGAAGTAATGTGTTGGTTTATTCAACCATGTCCAATTCTTTGACTGACGATTGAAATATTGTGTAACACTTGATTGATGATTGAAGTATTGTGTAACACTTGACTGATGATTGAAGTAATGTGTTGGTTTATTCAATCATGTCCAATTCTTTGACTGACGATTGAAATATTGTGTAACACTTGACTGATGATTGAAGTAATGTGTTGGTTTATTCAATCATGTCCAATTCTTTGATGATTGAAATATTGTGTAACACTTGACTGATGATTGTAGTAATGTGTGGCTCTTGGCAAATGATTGTATGATAGTGAGATGTTTAAAAAACAATGATTAGTTTTTAATACCAGAGTGACATCCCCTGATAATCTTTTGACTTTCTCTGCGGTGGTCATCTGCATATGACCACTGTAAATCGTTTTCTTAAGGGGGTCGTCGGTAAACAGAGTTTCTTCCAGGCATCTCTTCGGGGGGGCGAAGCCCCCTCGAAAAATTTTTACCGCCCCCCCCCCCGAACAAAATGAAATTTATATAATTTATATAGAAAATATATACTTTTAACAGTGTCCGCCCCCCCGAAGAAAGTTTACCGCCCCCCCCGAAGATTTCAAGTGCCCCCCCCCCCGGAGAAAAAAGTCTGGAAGAAACACTGTCGGTAAATGAGGTCACACTTTTACAACTGTTTTTACCCACGGTCACATCACAAAAAACCAGACCCCCCTTGTCCTATGATGACGTCATACATCAGCCTACAACCGCCCTCAAAATTGCCCCCCCCCCCCCCAAAAAAAAAAAAAAACAACTAAAAACCCAAAGATTTCTTACTAAAATATTGTCTGAGCTTGGTCAACATAGAAAATATATTAATCCATTTTCTAAAACACGAACGGCTAAAATCCACTTTCTAACATTACTCTTTTAAAATGCAAAAGTGTGACGTAACACTTACTGAACCTCCCCCCCCTCCCCCTTCATCACATATCGTCAAAAAATTACGAATTCCCCCGCCACGTAGGAGTGTGAATTGTTTTATCGACGATCCCGTATCAAGATGAAGGGTAGATAATTTATTTATATTTTAAATGAATTGTTTTAAACAGATAATTAAATGAAATTAAAAAGATCATGAGTTGGAGTTTGGCTTGTTTCTGTGTACACCCACCCTCGTGATCAGAAAAGCTTCAGGATTGTATAGGGTCCATCTGATGACATGTGCAGGATTGTGTAGGGTCTATCTGACGTGCAGGATTGTGTAGGGTCCATGTGACGACGTGCAGGATTGTGTAGGGTCCATGTGACGACGTGCAGGATTGTGTAGGGTCCATGTGACGACGTGCAGGATTGTGTAGGGTCCATGTGCAGGATTGTGTAGGGTCCATCTGACATGTGCAGGATTGTGTAGGGTCCATGTGACGACATGTGCAGGATTGTGTAGGGTCCATGTGCAGGATTGTGTAGGGTCCATCTGACATGTGCAGGATTGTGTAGGGTCCATGTGACATGTGCAGGATTGTGTAGGGTCCATGTGACATGTGCAGGATTGTGTAGGGTCCATCTGACATGTGCAGGATTGTGTAGGGTCCATCTGACGACATGTGCAGGATTGTGTAGGGGCCATTTGACGACATGTGCAGGATTGTGTAGGGTCCATGTGCAGGATTGTGTAGGGTCCATGTGCAGGATTGTGTAGGGTCCATCTGACATGTGCAGGATTGTGTAGGGTCCATGTGCAGGATTGTGTAGGGTCCATCTGACATGTGCAGGATTGTGTAGGGTCCATGTGACATGTGCAGGATTGTGTAGGGTCCATCTGATATGTGCAGGATTGTGTAGGGTCCATGTGCAGGATTGTGTAGGGTCCATGTGACGACATGTGCAGGATTGTGTAGGGTCCATGTGCAGGATTGTGTAGTGTACAATCGACATGTGCAGGATTGTGTAGTGTACATTAGACATGTGCAGGATTGTGTAGGGGACATGTGCAGGATTGTGTAGGGTCCATGTGCAGGATTGTGTAGTGTACAATCGACATGTGCAGGATTGTGTAGTGTACATTAGACATGTGCAGGATTGTGTAGGGGACATGTGCAGGATTGTGTAGGGTCCATGTGACATGTGCAGGATTGTGTAGGGTCCATGTGACGACATGTGCAGGATTGTGTAGGGTCCATGTGACATGTGCAGGATTGTGTAGGGTCCATGTGACGTGCAGGATTGTGTAGGGTCCATATGACATGTGCAGGATTGTGTAGGGTCCATGTGACGACATGTGCAGGATTGTATAGGGTCCATCTGACATGTGCAGGATTGTGTAGGGTCCATGTGCAGGATTGTGTAGGGTCCATCTGACGACATGTGCACGATTGTGTAGGGTCCATCTGACATGTGCAGGATTGTGTAGGGGCCAT
The DNA here is from genome assembly GCF_028476545.2 of Physella acuta. Taxonomy (NCBI): domain Eukaryota; kingdom Metazoa; phylum Mollusca; class Gastropoda; family Physidae; genus Physella; species Physella acuta. The sequence continues at coordinate 177,686 of NW_026732208.1, read as the reverse complement.
GTGACGACATGTGCAGGATTGTGTAGGGTCCATCTGACATGTGCAGGATTGTATAGGGTCCATCTGACATGTGCAGGATTGTGTAGGGTCCATGTGACGACATGTGCAGGATTGTGTAGGGTCCATGTGACATGTGCAGGATTGTGTAGGGTCCATGTGACGACATGTGCAGGATTGTGTAGGGTCCATGTGACGACATGTGCAGGATTGTGTAGCGTCAATGTGACATGTGCAGGATTGTGTAGGGTCCATGTGACATGTGCAGGATTGTGTAGGGTCCATGTGACGACATGTGCAGGATTGTGTAGGGTCCATGTGCAGGATTGTGTAGGGTCCATGTGCAGGATTGTGTAGGGTCCATGTGACATGTGCAGGATTGTGTAGGGTCCATGTGCAGGATTGTGTAGGGTCCATCTGACATGTGCAGGATTGTGTAGGGTCCATGTGACGACATGTGCAGGATTGTGTAGGGTCCATCTGACGACATGTGCAGGATTGTGTAGGGTCCATCTGACATGTGCAGGATTGTGTAGGGTCCATGTGCAGGATTGTATAGGGTCCATGTGACGACATGTGCAGGATTGTGTAGGGTCCATGTGCAGGATTGTGTAGGGTCCATGTGCAGGATTGTGTAGGGTCCATGTGCAGGATTGTGTAGGGTCCATCTGACATGTGCAGGATTGTGTAGGGTCCATGTGCAGGATTGTGTAGGGTCCATTTGACATGTGCAGGATTGTGTAGGGTCCATGTGCAGGATTGTGTAGGGTCCATGTGACATGTGCAGGATTGTGTAGGGTCCATGTGACGACATGTGAAGGATTGTGTAGGGTCCATGTGCAGGATTGTGTAGGGTCCATGTGCAGGATTGTGTAGGGTCCATCTGACATGTGCAGGATTGTGTAGGGGCCATCTGACATGTGCAGGATTGTGTAGGGTCCATGTGACGACATGTGCAGGATTGTGTAGGGTCCATGTGACATGTGCAGGATTGTGTAGGGTCCATGTGACATGTGCAGGATTGTGTAGGGGCCATCTGACATGTGCAGGATTGTGTAGGGTCCATCTGACATGTGCAGGATTGTGTAGGGTCCATGTGCAGGATTGTGTAGGGGCCATCTGACATGTGCATGATTGTGTAGGGGCCATGTGACATTTGCAGGATTGTGTAGGGTCCATGTGCAGGATTGTGTAGGGTCCATGTGACGACATGTGCAGGATTGTGTAGGGGCCATGTGACATGTGCAGGATTGTGTAGGGTCCATATGACATGTGCAGGATTGTGTAGGGTCCATGTGCAGGATTGTGTAGGGTCCATGTGACGACATGTGCAGGATTGTGTAGGGTCCATGTGCAGGATTGTGTAGGGTCCATGTGCAGGATTGTGTAGGGTCCATCTGACATGTGCAGGATTGTGTAGGGTCCATGTGCAGGATTGTGTAGGGTCCATGTGACGACATGTGCAGGATTGTGTAGGGTCCATGTGCAGGATTGTGTAGGGTCCATGTGACATGTGCAGGATTGTGTAGGGTCCATGTGACATGTGCAGGATTGTGTAGGGTCCATCTGACGACATGTGCAGGATTGTGCAGGGGCCATGTGACGACGTGCAGGATTGTGTAGGGGCCATGTGACGACATGTGCAGGATTGTGTATGGTCCATATGACATGTGCAGGATTGTGTAGGGTCCATGTGACATGTGCAGGATTGTGTAGGGCCATGTGACGACATGTGCAGGATTGTGTAGGGGACATGTGCAGGATTGTGTAGGGTCCATGTGACATGTGCAGGATTGTGTAGGGTCCATGTGACGACATGTGCAGGATTGTGTAGGGGGCCATGTGACGACATGTGCAGGATTGTGTAGGGTCCATGTGACATGTGCAGGATTGTGTAGGGTCCATATGACATGTGCAGGATTGTGTAGGGTCCATATGACATGTGCAGGATTGTGTAGGGTCCATGTGACGACGTGCAGGATTGTGTAGGGTCCATATGACATGTGCAGGATTGTGTAGGGTCCATCTGACATGTGCAGGATTGTGTAGGGTCCATGTGACGACATGTGCAGGATTGTGTAGGGTCCATGTGACATGTGCAGGATTGTGTAGGGGCCATGTGACGACATGTGCAGGATTGTGTAGGGGCCATGTGACATGTGCAGGATTGTGTAGGGTCCATATGACATGTGCAGGATTGTGTAGGTTCCATATGACATGTGCATGATTGTGTAGGGTCCATCTGACATGTGCAGGATTGTGTAGGGTCCATGTGACATGTGCAGGATTGTGTAGGGGCCATGTGACGACATGTGCAGGATTGTGTAGGGTCCATATGACATGTCCAGGATTGTGTAGGGTCCATCTGACATGTGCAGGATTGTGTAGGGTCCATGTGACATGTGCAGGATTGTGTAGGGTCCATGTGACGACATGTGCAGGATTGTGTAGGGGCCATGTGACGACATGTGCAGGATTGTGTAGGGTCCATGTGACATGTGCAGGATTGTGTAGGGTCCATGTGACATGTGCAGGATTGTGTAGGGTCCATGTGACGACATGCAGGATTGTGTAGGGTCCATGTGACATGTGCAGGATTGTGTAGGGTCCATGTGATATGTGCAGGATTGTGTAGGGTCCATGTGACATGTGCAGGATTGTGTAGCGTCCATGTGCAGGATTGTGTAGGGGCCATGTGACATGTGCTGGATTGTTTTTTATTACATGTGCAGAATTGTTTGTATGACATGTACAGGATTATGTAGGGTTTGTCTGACTACTTGTGCTGGGAGCCTGGTGTGATTAATGGGGAGAAATTCAGATTGGCCGTCATACGTGGGGGGGCTTGGGGATCAGAGAGTGAGGGTAGGCTTAGCTAGGTATGGTTGTTTTGTTTGTTAACAAAAAACGTCCGCCATCGTAGATTATCGGCGTTTTGCCTCAGGTCTCAGCATCGCTACAGCGGACAGCGTAGATCTAGTTGTCACATAGCGACGAGAGGCTAGTCTGTGAGCGCGCGCTCTCTTTGTGCCAGATAAAACTGTATTTGTATGAGCCAATCTCCTATTTAGATTTAAAAAAAAAATATATATTTTTAGGACTAGCGATGGCGTTAGAGTCGTGTGATAAAAATTTAATATCTCAATTTCATTCTATTTTTGTGGCGTTAATATAGCTACCATAAAAAAATAGGCAAATGTAAATATTGTTTTATTCAAAATATATAGAGAAAAATAAATTAGGCTTAGATTGCTGTATAAGTAACTATTTCAAACGGTGTAAAAAAAAAAGCTCAAAGGACATCTTTACTGCAAGTTTCACAAGGAGTAGAACCTAGAACACCATTAGGTGAAGGTCGGTGTTCGACATTCTTAATTCACTAAGGATGCAGGGTGAGTACATACAGTGGACGATTTCATTTGCGATGTGTAGGAATTATGTCATCATACAATATGTCCGTTTGACAGTGTGGAGGGGGTGGGGTTGTTGAACTTTATAAAATGTATCAATGAAATAAATTTTCCACATCCGGTGTTCTGAAGTTGTTTTCTGACTGTAAACTGGCGTTAATTTCACACGTGTTAAATTCCTAATACACTTATACTGTGATACATTTCACATGTGTTAAATTCTTTACACTTAGATTCAATTCTGTAATACCTTTTATTTTCCGAGTAATAGGCCCCCAGAGTAATTTTGGTGCAACCGTTGATTTTCAATAGCGCAGCCATTTTTTTTTCAAATCGAGTTAAATTTTACATTCTATAGGATGAAATGCATCAAACAGGTTTGTTGTTTATGATGGGTTGTTGAGGTCAAGGTCGTATTGGCTTACATGTCGTCTGCTTGTCGGCCAATGCCCCACAGCGCTATAGTTTGGTTTTAGCTACATCCGTTTGTAAGACAGGTTTAAACTATTGATAGCCATGGTGTCTAATTTAAACTAACATTTCCTTATTTTGGAGGTCTATGTAGGTGTGTGTATCTTTGTAAAATATATGTGTGTTTGTGCGTTTATATGTGTGAAATGTTGACATATCCTGCGGGCATAATTTAAAACAAAAATAGGAGTCGAATTATAAAACAAATTAAAAAACGGTAAAACTAAATTTATTTTCTATTCTGGCGAAAACTAGCTCGCTAAAGACTAAAGTACATGTCATTGTTGCTATTAAACATTACTCTACCATTTGTTGCTATTATCGTCTTCTTCTTTGTTCTTAATTGTAAAGTTCGAACACAATTTAAGTGTTACGTACCAAATTGTGTGAAGCTATTGAGGCCGTTGATTCCGACTTCAGCCTGTTTTTCGTTCTAGATTTGTTTCCATAGCCTTTGTCCAAAGTCCAAGAGCAAACTACATGCCAGCAGTTGCTGTCCCCAGCTATCCAGGCTCAACTACCCGGGAGTTCGAACTCGGGACTTTTCGAATTAGCAGATATGAGCTTTACCTACCCGACCAAGCCGACCCACGTTGCTGATATGTAAAGACTTATACTGTAAGATCGTACATTGTCTGTGTCGTGGGGCGGCGTGGTCGGGTGGTAGAGCGCTTGACTACTAACCCAAATGTCTCGTGGTCGGATATCGGACTAGAGTCTGTTTCGTGTCTTAGTCCACCCAGCTCTGATGGATAGACCCACCTGCCTCCCATTTATGGGAACGTAAATAATCACTTCATATGCCATGGTCAAGAAACAGATGAGCTTTACATAGATTGTCAGTTCGAAAAGGGAACTTAACGTTTTATTGACAAAGTCACTCTGTCTAGACCAAGTAAGTCGATGCTCCCTCGATACGACAGCTTGTAAAGAAATTGGAATCTGTTTTGTAAGGATTTAAAAAAAATGTTATTTAATATTCTTTAAGAAGCACTAATGGAATGTCTTGTAAATGGTTGGTAAAAATATCTGACTGAAAGAATAACTTTTAACTGAGGCTTTGGGTTAGAGATTATAAGCGTAACCAAGTGCGCCATACATGCATTACATTTTGTTCAATTAGAAGATGGGCGTGGCTAATTAAACGAACCGTTAAATTACAGCAGAATCGCGTACTTGCCATAAAGGATCATTACAAAGTCAATATTACAAGAAAATTAAGATGTTATTTTTCTAGATTGGTTGCAAGTAGATTTAATAATGAAAAGATGGTAGGATGACTTCATTTGTTAAATTGGGCATTTGATTGTGTGTCTTTATAATAGTTTATATACAATGATGTTTAGTGTAAACTTCCATGGAATCATCCATAAACGACGTCACACTTTGTTAATTTATTTGACACCCCCCCCCATCTGACCCCCATCCATATCCTCACAAAAATCCAGCCAGTTCCACTCAAATGACGTCATATTTCATCATACAACCCTTAAAATGGCATTTTGTGTTTATATAAAAAGATTTCTTTCTAAATATATACATGGCTATTTTTAACATTAATTTAATCAATGTTTTTTTTGCTATTTACAAAAAAAAAGTCTCTAATTAACGCGATATAACTTCTAAAATTCAGCGTTAATAATTAGCTTAAAAAATAATTCCCACTCTTTCTAGACACAAATAGAACATTCCACCCCCCCCCCCAGTCCTGGGAGTGTGACGTAGTTGACTCAAACCTTAAAATAAAAAAGACCTGTTGGTATAAATGTAAACATCAAATCAGAAAATTCCAGTTGATAAAAAAGTAAATAGCAGTTAAAAGATAGCCTGCCTGGCCTATAATTGAAACCCTCCCTATCATTTTAATCCTATTTTTATTTAGGTTGATTATCCTCTTCAGTTCCTATGTCAAAAATTGTTCTCGTTAGCCATCATTGATTATCGAACTTGTGTCAGACTTTCTACCACCATTTATACTTTAATTAAAGAACAATTCTGCCGTATATTTATTACGAATCTATATTGGTTTCAGTAACTAAATGAATCACAGTTTTATAAAAAAATATTTTTTACAGTTATTTTAAAACATTTTAAAATTGTATAACAATAAGATGGCATTTAAATTTTACCTGGGGTGTGCTTAGTCTTGGGAAGGCCAAGGAAAAAAATTAAAATCGATTTAAACGTTAATCGTTTCATAGTTGACTGTTCCAAAGTTTCCTACAAAAACCAATTCTAGATGAACAGGGTTGAGTGGGGAGAACGAGACTGAACTGAGCTACTACAATGCCACTGAGAGATTAAATATTTGATACTTCTGTTACTTACAGTATCATCTTTGGGTAAGTTGATAGCAAGCAGAAACATCAAGTTTTAATTTTGAGACAGTTGTAAGGCTAATAGAAAGTAGTGAAGGATGTCTGTATTGATATGATCATTAACCTATTTGGAGGTACAGAACCCCAACCAGTTTCATATTTGTTTCACTGAACCCTTCGGAGTAGTTCTATCGTCCGCACTGACAAAATCCGAACTTGAATCATGTTAGTCGGGTGTGTGTCTTGACCTCCGTGAACCCCTGAGACGGTTCACCATTCGATCGAACCCAGGTTAAGAACCTTTGGATTAACCCTTAAAAAAGCCAAGGCATATTACTAAGGGCAACAACCCTTGACTAAAGACTACAACCGATTGACTAAGGGCTACAACCGATTGACTAAGGGCAATAACCGATTGACTAAGGGCTACAACCGATTGACTAAGGGCTACAACCGATTGACTAAGGGCTACAACCCTTGACTAAAGACTACAACCGATTGACTAAGGGCTACAACCGATTGACTAAGGGCAATAACCGATTGACTAAGGGCTACAACCGATTTACTAAGGGCTACAACCGATTGACTAAGGGCAATAACCCATTGACTAAGGGCTACAACCGATTGACTAAGGGCTACAACCGATTGACTAAGGGCTACAACCGATTGACTAAGGGCTACAACCGATTGACTAAGGGCTACAACCGATTGACTAAGGGCAATAACCGATTGACTAAGGGCTACAACCGATTGACTAAGGGCTACAACCGATTTACTAAGGGCTACAACCGATTGACTAAGGGCTACAACCGATTGACTAAGGGCTACAACCGATTGACTAAGGGCTACAACCGATTGACTAAGGGCTACAACCGATTGACTAAGGGCTATTACCGATTGACTAAGGGCTACAACCGATTTACTAAGGGCTACAACCGATTGACTAAGGGCTACAACCGATTTACTAAGGGCTACAACCGATTGACTAAGGGCTACAACCGATTGACTAAGGGCTACAACCGATTGACTAAGGGCTATTACCGATGAATAAGGGCTATTGCCGACAACTAAGGGTTATGATCGAGGAAAGGATTGCAGATTAACGGTTCTCCATCAAGTTTTCTTCTACGCTCTATCGGCAAGCGGGGGGGGGGGGGGGGGGGGGGGGAGGAATCGAAATGACACTTTTTTTTGCATTACACAAAGTAAATTGAAAATAGAAATTGAATTAAAGGTGTTATTACATTTTTTTTTTGTAAATTGTAATTGAAGTTGATCAATATTCGTAAGGTTGACCGAGCGGAGATAATATTTTTATAAAGGAATTGATGTTTAAAATTACTGTTTAAAAAAATGGAAATTGCAATTGTGTAGGGGTGTAGGCTACTGTAGGCTGAGGTCTATCGTAATTTTTGGGTTGGGAGGGCCTGGCTGTTTTTGATAATATTAAATATGTGACTATGGTTAAGTGGAGGGAGGTGGGGGTGGGGGGGGGAGATATGGGGAAATAGTCGGACCCCCCCCCCAAGGGCCAGATAAATCTCGCATAGACTAATGTATGTTTCAATATGTATTTTAAAATTTGCTTACAATTGTAACGAAGTCAGTTTGTGATCGATTCTGCACTAATTTAAATATCTAAAATAGGTTATTTATGTTTGTCTTATTAAACTATTTTAAAGTCTTTTATAAAGGTTTATTTTCTATATTAAAACAAAGATATTATTCTTTTGCCCAAAATGTTGCTGTTTTTGTCTGTGGATTAATAAATAGAATGACGAAAATAGGTGCATTTGTGTCCTCTTTTGTTAATCAGTGACGTCATGGCTGTGACTTGTTACGTCACCAGCAGGCGACCAGTTGCTGTGGTTTGAATGCCATCATGTTTTACAATGAGACCTCTCATAGTGACAGAACCTCCTATTGTGTTTGTCAGAGAACAGAAGCATCTATTTTTCTATTGTTTTATGTCAGGGTCGAAATAACAAGGCTAAAATTGACACAAAATTATTTAAATTTTTTTTTTAATGGGCATCGATGATATGATAAGGAGAAAAGTTAATCGATATCTTCTGCTAGCTGTAACGTCACAGACTTGTACGGGCTCCTTGTTGTATGGTATTTGATTACAAATTACGATTTCTTGTGGTTTTTGTCGGTCACGTTTTGTCGTGGACGGCAGGAACTGAGACTGGAAGATGTCTTATCATGTAGGACTAGGACATTTTTTATTGGGCTAGGACATGTTTATCATATAGGACTAGGACAATATTTATAGGGCTAGGACAATTTTTATTGGGCTAGGACATGTTTATCATGGAGGACTACAGTAGGACTTGTAGTACAAGGACATTTTTGATAGGAAGATTGTAATATGAACTCATTCAAATCGATCCAATCTTATCTTCTTGTATTTTTAATTATAGTTACATATCGATTAAATAGAAGATTTCTGTTCCATTAGATATACTCTATCCCAAAGCATATAGCCAACGTGCAACTTTCATTTTAAAAAAATCTTTAAATTTATTCAATTTTTTCAATCTTAAATATTATTTAAAATAAAACTAAATTTTCATTTTCTTGGTATTATATTTAAACAAATTTGATTGGAACACGAGATCTGGCTGTTGTGTAATTCACGTTTAATTTTTTTTAATATCAGAAACGAACCCAAAATGACGGGAGTTATTTACTCTTTAATTTAAATTGAGCCGGAAACAGAAAGGGAGATAACTCTAGGGCACTTCATTTCTTTAAAATCACATTGAGATTTTTCCTATTAAAATACCTAAAAAATGTTGGTAAATAAGATACTTAAAATAATTTTTAGCGCAATTTCCATTCTGGAGAATTGCGTTTATTAACCCGTCATTTCTGGATGTATGAATGTATGAATGAATGGATGTGTGTCCGCAGCTTTAAGTCGTATCTCCTACTCAACGAAGCAATATCGAAGACTAGTTCCGAAAGCAATTATGTTAAGCAAGTTACGAGGATGAACATAGGCCATAAAAATTCCGGGTTTCTTTCATGGATTTCCCGGAAAAGCCAAAAAACCTCGAAAATGCAGTTTTTGGCCCATATCTCGGCAACCAGACCACTTAGCGACTTGAAACATGTAACAATCGATTCCTGCCATAATTTAGAACGATATTGCCGAAAAGTTTTCAAAATATCCTTTCGTTCGGTCACACATTTTTTTTTAATTAATTAAAATTTGGACCAAATTAGTAGGCATTTTATCCAACCACACCACACGCGTCATCACGTTCAATAGCTGCGCTATCACGTTCAATGGCTGCGTCATCACGTTCAGTAGCTAGGCGCGCAATGGTTTTTAGTCATGTAACTCTATTGTAAATAAAACATGTATTTTAACCAATGGTTTTACTAACCCTGCTCTTGATTTACGCTACGACAGAGCTATTTTTAGATAACATAAGGAAATTGCGCTTAAATGTCACTAGACTTTTTAATTAACTTGTTTTTTTAAATTTTTATTTAGTTACAGAAAATACTAAAAACATAAAATACATCCAATCTTTAGTAAAGTCCGAAAAAAACCAGACAGACAGGATTTTATAACCATTTTAATTGTAACTACGCCGTGCAAGATTTTAAAATTAATTTATGCACCTCTCAAATACCTTTGAGACTTTTCTCGCTGGTGTCCATTACATGCACAAACTTTAGACAAATCTCCTCGATCATCATATAACTAATTTTCCGATACATTAAAAATAGAATTTGAGCCCAAAAGTGCGTAGCTGTACTCATTTTAAATGCATCAAGAACAAAAAAAAACCAAACAAACAACGGTATCTAAATACATAAACACATACTTATACACAGTGGCGTAGCGAGGTCGGGTGTCACCCGGTGCGGCACTTAATGGTGTCATCCCCCCAGAGGCGACAAACTTTCCCGGGGACAAACTTTCAATTTTCGATGTACACCCCCCTCAAACTTTCGATTTGCACCCCCCCCCCGTCAAACTTTCGATTTGCACCTCTTAAAAGACTATTTATCACTCATATTAAGTGGAATTATCTTTTTTCTCTGTATATTTTCTTATTTTTTGCCTTGGTGTCACCCCCCCCCCCCCCTAAATAGTGTCACCAGCCCCCCCCCCCCCTCGCTACGCCTCTGCTTATACACATATACATACATGTAACGAGCGAACATTTATCCTGCCGACAACGCCAATTGTAACGAGCCAACAGTTACCATGCTCGCAACGCCACATGTAATGAGACCTAATTGCCTGTAGTGCCACGTGTTAACGAGTTTAACCACTCATTCTAGACAACATTGACCACAGTATAGATACTCAAGATGCAGGTTCGCTATTGATCCTTTATTACATGAATCAAGAAATGCTTCATAATAACACAATAAATCAACAGGAATGCTTCTCAATAATAGTCTGAATCAACTGACCCCTAACAGTCCTTCACTAGGCTTTATATAACTGAATCCACATGTCTATAATCCTTCTTAACACAATACGGCTAACCCGTTCTATAACCGACTTGACATAGTCACACAGACTGACTGATCTAAGCCAGCGATGAAAGAGGTAAGAGACCGGAAAAGGGGCGAGCTCAGCCGTCTCCTCCTATTTATCCCCTGAAATCGTAGTCGTACTTGTATCCATTTCCGTAATCGATACTTGTAATCGATGTCTCCGAATACCAACGGCGCAGTTTCTGACGTACAGTCCGATCCAATAAAACATCTGCATCCCATCAATCAAAGTTGACAGATCGTCTGAATCTTCCTCGTACCATTTCCCAAAATAGCACGCGTTGGCTTTGAGGTTGTTATCCGTCCGATCTAATAAACCACCTGTTATGGTTGCATCAGATTGTAACTGCGTCGCGGCTTATCGTTCGTTATCATTTGTAACTGGTAGTTAGGCCTACCCCAGTTACATCCACCCCTGCCTTTTTTTGTGTGTTATTAACCACAAACAACGCTTGGCAGGTGCAATCCTTCAAAGTCAATCATACCATCATACAAAAATTTATTGTTCCACTCACTGTCAATGTCGTCCCATTCGCATATGATTGACAGTTATACCTATTTCACATCAACTGTGTCCACATAATCCTCCTCAGACACAACACAGTTCTAGAATTCACATCCACCTTTTTCATTTGGTGCTTTCACCAGTTCACTTTTATAGCTTTTTGAACAGTCTGTTCTCATACCAGCGCGACCATGAAAGAATTGATGATTGCTGACAAAAAATTTCGTATTCTTTCTGTTCCTCAAACTTCTCCGCGGACCACTTATCTGATGGTCTACTGTCTCTTTGCTTCTGGAGGGACCGGGATCCTCATTGTTGCCGGTATCCTCCCCTTGTGTATCGCTGTTGTTCTGTTGATGGTGACATTGTTTCGGGATGGGTATGTGAATTTCCGTTGTAACTTCCGGTTCCCTAATTGTCTTGGGTTTCTCTATGTGTAACTGCTCTTCTTGCCTATTCCAATATTTCTTTAATTGAGCAATATTCGCCCACCGATCCGGTTTGGCGTGATCGATGGGTCTTATCTTAAAGGGGCCACCTGCTGCTTTAGGCATCTCCACGACTTGCCATATCTCCTGTCCCCAGAGGTCGTGGATCTTGTTTCTGCCTAACGGGTGGCTACGCAGTAATACCCTGTCGTTCAGTTCGAGTGGCGGGTCCTTTGTCTGTATCGGCGGTTCCCTTCGCCGAGATTCATGTTCTAGTCTTTCCTGTACTACCCTGTACATTTCTCTAATTCTTCTCATATGTTCATTCACATATTCCAGTGCGGTGTATGAGCCAGTCATACTCTCCCTTTTTCCTAAGAACAAATCAAGAGGGAGTCGAGCCTCCCGTCCGAACAGCAACATGTGTGGCGAAAAGCCGGTTGTGGCATGTGGGGTGCAGTTGTATAGATATACCAACTCTGGGAGAAAATCCGGCCAACGTTTTTTCTGTTCAGGTTCTAGAGTACGCAGCAAATCATGCATGCTGCGGTTGAACCGTTCGCACTGTCCGTTTCCTTTCGGATTAAATGTGGTTGTTCTGGATTTGTTGATCCCGTAGTGACTGCACAGTTGGTTAATTACTTCTGACTCAAAGGCCCTTCCTTGGTCAGAGTGTAATTGTCTTGGTATGCCATATTTGATGAACCAATGTTCTAATAAGACCTTTGCCACTGTTTTGGCAGTCTGATCTCGTGTGGGCACCGCCACAGTCCATTTGGTGAATACATCAGTCATTACCAACACATGTTCCGTCCCATCCGATGATTGCTCCAACGACGTAAAGTCCATAGCCACAATCTCTAGTGGTTTTGTCGCCAGTAGGTGTCCTGATGGCTGTCTCATTTTGACAACTGGCATTTTCGCATGCTGACACCTCACACAAGCCTCACAATGGCGTTTGACCTCCATTTCCATATTGGGCCAGTAACACCTCCGTCGTAAAATTTTGTGCGTCCTGTCCTGACCCTGGTGTCCTGCCCTGTCATGTGCCAACCTTAGCACTTCTTCTCGTAATTGTCCCGGCACCACCACCTGGTGTATTGTGCCATCAATTTGGTCATGAATTCTCCGCATGAGAACACCATCCTTTATACTGAGACGGTTCCACTGACTCAGTATTTTCTTTGTTTCTCGACCAAATTGTTCTCTTTCCCTTCTTCCTGGGAATTTTTGTTCCTGGACGTGTTTCAATAGCGGTTGTAAGCCACTATCCGTTCTCTGGGCATCTCTTATCTTTTTGTGATTAAGGCAATTAAAATCACTACTGTCCATATGTTCGGGCTCTGTGGATATGTGCTCCACCCCGGTCTGCCCGTTCTGCATCACTTGTACCCCATGAGGGATATCTGTTGACGCTCTGACCTCACATATTCCTGTCAGCGTTTCTTCCTCATCACCCGGTTTCTCGTAAGGATTCCTTGATAAAGCGTCCGCATTGCCATTGGACCGCCCCGGGCGATATTTTATCTCCAGGTCAAAGAGTGCCAATTCTGCTGCCCATCGCTGTTCGATGGATCCTAACTTTGCTGTCTTTAGGTGACTCAAGGGGTTATTGTCAGTGTATACCACACATTTAGCACCTAAGAGATAGTCCCTGAATTTCTCAGTCACAGCCCATTTTAATGTCAAAAGTTCTAGTTTCATGGCGCTGTAATTTGTCATGTTCTTCTCTGATTCCTTCAGAGCTCGACTGGCATACGCAATAACCCTGAAACCTTGCTTTTGTTGTTGTGATAGCACAGCTCCCAGACCTTTAGAGCTGGCGTCGATTTCTAACCGAAATGGTTTGTCAAAGTCCGCGTATCCCAATATCGGCGCCTCTGTCAAAGCCTTTTTCAAGAGCTCAAACGAGTTCAGGCATTCATCAGTCCATAGTTCACCTATCAGGTGTGTTTTACCTTTCTTTTTCTCCTTACTGTGTTTCTTTGTCATTTTGTTTACCAAGTCATGCAATGGTGCGGCAATTTTTGCAAAACCAGGCACAAATTTTCTATAATAGGAAGCAAAGCCCAAGAATGATCTGACCTCTACCGTAGTTGTTGGTTGTTTCCATTCTTTAACAGCTGCAATTTTATCTGGGTCAGTGGCGATGCCATCCGACGAAATCACATAACCCAAAAAATGTACCGATTTCAGACCAAAGCAGCATTTGTCTGGGTTCAGCTTTACTCCTATCTCCCTAAGACGGAGAAACACTTGTTCTAATCTTTTTAGATGGTCCTCCCAAGTTTTTGAATAAACTAGAATATCATCCAAATACACCAACATTATTTGAAATAGAAAGTCACTCATAGCACTCTGCATTACTCGCTGGAATGTAGCAGGTGCATTAGTTAGACCAAACGGCATACGGGTCCACTCGTACAGTCCTAGTGGAGAAATAAATGCCGTTTTGTGTTGATCGTTGGGGTGCATGGCCACTTGGTGGTAGCCACTAGCCAAATCCAAGGTAGAAAAAAATCTTGTTCCCCCCAACGCATCAAGACATTCATCAATACGAGGCAAGGGGAATGCATCCCTTCTTGTGATATTGTTCAATTTCCGGTAATCACAACACAGTCTTATCTCCCCTGACTTCTTTTTTACCACTACAATCGGTGCCGCATACGGGCTCGTGCTGGTTGTAATAATTCCCTTTTTTAGTAGATCGTTCAGGTGTGCTTTCACCGCAGAGTAGTGACTTGGTGGCAATCTTCGATAAGGTTGCGCCACCGGCTTGTCTTGTAGTAAGGGTATCTGGTGTTTGATTACTTCCGTGTACCCCAAATCACCCTCATACGAGGCAAATATATCACTGTATTTATTCAGCAATTCATTTAGTTTTGGGTCCTCAGTTTCCGGGAATGTATATGATCGGCCATCTTCTTTCTTCACCTCGGCCGTCACATTGACCGACCTAATTGTTACTTCATTACTGCTGGTATTGATCAGTTCGATGCACTGTGCCGACCTTTGTACCTCGACGTTCTGTGGTACTCCTACCAGAGTATTAGGCGGTATAAAAATTTCTTCATCCAAAACATTTGCTACCAACCCTTGAACTAGTCCGTTTTCCGCTGATGTGTATGTCCGCAGTAACACGACGCCTGCCCTCAGTGCGGCGCCACATGGTTCTATCATCACATCACCATTCACGCTTCTATCACCAATTTGTAATGTGATTGCCTTGACCGTGTTTGCCGGGACTGATATCCTTCCTCTGGTCTTGGCAAACCTGGCCAACTTGGATCCCCGACCTGGTGTGGTCGATCCGACAATATTTGTAAGAAATTCTGGCAACTGGCCAAGAATATTCATGCCCAACAGGCAAGGTATATTTGACACATTTGTCTCTAGGTTGTGTTTCGTAACGAACACCCCAACCTGCTTCAACCTATGTCCTGCCACCACGACATCCGCCAGAAAATAACCACAGTATGGAATGGTTAGTCCATTAGCTGCCGTTAGGCGCATGCCTGTGTCAGACCTCAACCTATGGTCTTTTCCTTTCATCCATTTGGTGTAAAAATTTTCCGTAATTGTCGTCACCTGGGAGCCTGTATCCACAATTGCCTTCACCGCGATGTCCCCAATCGTAATCACCATTTCGGGACAGACTCCCATCATTTTGTTTCTTGGGCCATAACCTCGCCCCTCTGTAGCTTGGCCCTGCCTTACAGAGGACGACCGTTTCCCTGGCAGTATCGTGCCATATGTCCGGGTTGTGAACAAGACAAACAAATTGGTCGACCGTCGGCCGTCCATTGGAGTGATGGCTTGGCAGGACGCGGCCGTCCAACCCGTCCCTGTTTTGTCCCGTTCTTTTCCTGATTCTCAGCTGTTGACCTGCTTTCTAACCTCTCCAAACGTTGGTCAACCTTATCTAGGTGGGCCAACAGTTGAGCCATCATGGTCTCCATCGTGTCGGCCCCTGTGGGTGGGGATTGTCTCTGTTCAGGCACAGAGACTTTGTCCACCGAACAGTTCGATTGGTCCTCATCCTCGGACCTGCGGATCGCTGAGTTCCTGACCTGAAGGAAGGTCAACTGCTGGTCTCTGTGGACCTCCTCTTTCAACTCTCTCCTTAAGATCGGGGTTGCTAGCCCCTCGATGAAATGGTCTCTCAGTAGGCGTACATCAATGTCCGGTGATTTGCCCTTTACCAAATCAAAGGCCCTGTTCATCCTGTGTGAGTACTCCATCACACTCTCCGCCATTCTCTGCTTTAAGCCCACGAATCCCGATAGCAGTTGCGATCCCGACCGTCTCTCCCCAAAGGTCTCCATAATCAGATCTAGCACCTTATCTGGATCTGATTGGACGGTTTTATCGTGGCACTTAACCTCTGCCCTAACCGTTTCACCTATACTGCCCATCAGCAGTCTTAATCTTTCCTCTGGTGACATATGTCTCGAGGCCCAGGCCGCTTTGACCTCTTCACTGAACCTGTTGGTTAAAGTTGGATCTCCGTCCCCGTAAAATTTGTTAATGTGGGACTCTCTGGGTAGGACCACTATATGGGTCTGCTTCTCGTCCAGAGTAGACATTTTCTTCCTTAAGTACTAAAAAAAGAGTTCTTTCTTACCGTGTGTGTATGAAAAATTTTTCCTCGTTCCTCAATTTTCACAGTTCCTGAATGTCCGAATTCACACACACACTAAACACAGTTATGCACAAGGTTGACTATGGGTGCCTTAAACGGCAAGTCTAGTTGAATTCATCCTGATCGCAGCGCCAATTGTAACGAGCGAACATTTATCCTGCCGACAACGCCAATTGTAACGAGCCAACAGTTACCATGCTCGCAACGCCACATGTAATGAGACCTAATTGCCTGTAGTGCCACGTGTTAACGAGTTTAACCACTCATTCTAGACAACATTGACCACAGTATAGATACTCAAGATGCAGGTTCGCTATTGATCCTTTATTACATGAATCAAGAAATGCTTCATAATAACACAATAAATCAACAGGAATGCTTCTCAATAATAGTCTGAATCAACTGACCCCTAACAGTCCTTCACTAGGCTTTATATAACTGAATCCACATGTCTATAATCCTTCTTAACACAATACGGCTAACCCGTTCTATAACCGACTTGACATAGTCACACAGACTGACTGATCTAAGCCAGCGATGAAAGAGGTAAGAGACCGGAAAAGGGGCGAGCTCAGCCGTCTCCTCCTATTTATCCCCTGAAATCGTAGTCGTACTTGTATCCATTTCCGTAATCGATACTTGTAATCGATGTCTCCGAATACCAACGGCGCAGTTTCTGACGTACAGTCCGATCCAATAAAACATCTGCATCCCATCAATCAAAGTTGACAGATCGTCTGAATCTTCCTCGTACCATTTCCCAAAATAGCACGCGTTGGCTTTGAGGTTGTTATCCGTCCGATCTAATAAACCACCTGTTATGGTTGCATCAGATTGTAACTGCGTCGCGGCTTATCGTTCGTTATCATTTGTAACTGGTAGTTAGGCCTACCCCAGTTACATACATATACACATACACGTAAAAGTTGGCACCGGGTGCCGGGACGGGGCGGTGGCGTCGCTGCTCCTCTGCACCAGAGATGTTGATATGGCTGTTGCGTCGTTAAAACATACCAGGAAAGCTTAAGTGAACCCCAGGATCACGTGGGTGATGCCGGAAGTTGCACTATGCAAATTTCGTGGTAACGAGGATAGAGGCAAAAAAACTTAGAGCTATGCTAAAATAAACGTCGGCACTCAAATAAACAATGACGGTAAATTAAACAATATTTACTTAATCAGACGTCACCGTCGGTCCGATTATAGACATGATTAAAGATTAATGAATTTGTAATGTTATGTTTTTCCAACACCCAGTGTTTCTTTTAGACATCTCTCCCGAGGATGGGCGAGGGGGGGGGGGGGAGGGTCATACTGTCCGACGAAAAAGAAAAAAAATCTTTTTAGAAAATATATATTTTAACCATTGTCCGCCCTCTGATCCCCCACCAAGTTGCGAGTCCCCCCCCCACTTGCTAAAAACCCCCGCACAACCCCCTTCCTTAACACCCCTTCATATAGCAGATCCTGTGTTACATTAGGTTAATTCTTTAATCCTATCGGATTATCGATCGGTTATCGTGACCCAGCGCTCTAATACTTTCTGTGTTCTCAGCACTTTTAATCCAGCCGGTCAATGAAGTGTCGAGAAACCGGAAGTGAGGTAGGTGGCAGAAGTGGAGATTCGAACATCTGTCAACAACTATGGCGGCCATTGTTTCTGTTGATGGGCTCTCTAGGAATCGGTTTATAATTAGGTCATGTGACCTGAGATCACCCGGACATGAACTATAGGGTGTATAGTGTATGGCTAACAATATACTGGGGTTGAGCGGGGGGGGGGGGGCAGTAGCGTAGCGAGGGGGGGGGGGGGGGCGGGGGGGGACATATGTCCCCGGGCGCCGACCTTAGGGGGCGCCAAAATGGGTTGGAAAAATAAATTGAAAGGTTGAGTGGGGTGCAAATCGAAAGTTTGAGGGGGGGGGGGTGTGCAAATCGAAAGTTTGAGGGGGGGGGGTGCAAATCTCGAGGGGGGGGGGGTGCAAATCGAAAAGTTTGTCCCCGGCCGCCGGGAAGGGTCGCTACGCCTCTAGGGGGGGTCAATAATTGATGTCACAGGTGGGTTTGTGATGGGGTACAGACTTTTGTGACGATGCGTTATGTGGGGGAGGAGGGGTCTGATCTTTCATTTATTTTGGCGTTTAAAAAATTAAACTGCTGCAAATATGTTTTTCCTTTTTTATTTTATGTTTTTTTTGGTAGAGCCGGGGAGGGGGTGGGTTGAGTATGCTTGGAACTTTTTAAAAGGCTTTGGGGAAAAAATCAGTACAGATAGGGGGTAAGATTTTATTCCCTGGACTTAGGAGGGGGGTGGGTGTCAAAACTTAATGCATGTGGAGTTGCACGAGAAGAATAAGAAAAAAAAATCATATCAGTTTTATTACAGTTTTTAAACTTTACCGAGGCGCAACATTTGGTGGCCAGATCAATGTGAGGAAAATTGCCAATTATAATCTTACAAAAACAAAGACCTGTCGCACATAATCCTCACACTAAAGTATTTACTTAACAAAATAAAATAAACCTGACAAAAAATGTATTACGCTAAGGAGAAAAAGTGTGGGGTCAGACTGGAGGGGTGGGAAGGGGGGGGGGGGCGGGGGTGCGGGTCAGAACGTGTGACAACAAACGATTTTATTAAAAATTTATATACTAAATTTTATTTGTTACTTTGCTATTTTGAAAGGAACATTTTTTTCTTTTTACAATCTGTATTAAAATTGATTAATATATTCAATGTTGTCTGAACTCAGTAAATATTTTAATAAAATAAAAATTAGCAATTTTGAGGAAGGGTAAGGGTTGGGGTGGGGGAGAGGGGGTTGATATGGATCGTTTTAAAAAGCGTGATGTTTTTAATATGGATGACCTCTCTAGCTTGATTGGGGGGGGGGGGGGGTATGGAGGATGTCAGAAAAATGTCAGGTGGTTTAAGGTGGTTTAAGGTGGTTTAAGGTGGTTTAAGGTGGTTTAAGGTGGTTTAAGGTGGTTTAAGGTGGTTTAAGGTGGTTTAAGGTGGTTTAAGGTGGTTTAAGGTGGTTTAAGGTGGTTTAAGGTGGTTTAAGGTGGTTTAAGGTGGTTTAAGGTGGTTTAAGGTGGTTTAAGGTGGTTTAAGGTGGTTTAAGGTGGTTTAAGGTGGTTTAAGGTGGTTTAAGGTGGTTAAAGGTGGTTTAAGGTGGTTAAAGGTGGTTTAAGCTTTATAGATCTTAACGAGAAAATTCCATCGGTAAAGCTGGTTAATGGGTGAGGTCTTTAAAAATGAGCAAGTGATTTGATTTATTCAATTAGGGAAACATATCTTTTAGCCATGAGTTGATACATGTAGTTAAGGAAACATATCTTTTAGCCATGATCTGATAATGTAGTTAGGGAAACATATCTTTTAGCCAAGATCTGATTCATGTAGTTAGGGAAACATATCTTTTATCTATGAGTTGATTCATGTAGTTAGGGAAACATATCTTTTAGCCATGATCTAATTCATGTAGTTAGGGAAACATATCTTTTATCCATGAGTTGATTCATGTAGTTAGGGAAACATATCTTTTAGCCATGATCTGATTCATGTAGTTACGGAAACATATCTTTTAGCCATGATCTGATTCATGTAGTTAGGGAAACATATCTTTTAGCCATGAGCTGATTCATGTAGTTAGGGAAACATATCTTTTAGCCATGATCTGATTCATGTAGTTACGGAAACATATCTTTTAGCCATGATCTGATTCATGTAGTTAGGGAAACATATCTTTTAGCCATGATCTGATTCATATAGTTAGGGAAACATATCTTTTAGCCATGAGCTGATACATATAGTTAGGGAAGCATCTTCCAGCCATTTAAAACACCTCTAGCCGATTGATTGAACACTTGTATCGTGAGTCAATATAGGCTCAAGTAAACACTGTTGATTATTGACGGGCGGTAGTGACGTATGTTCGACAATATGGAAGCATTGATTTAGTTCATCTATAAATACGTGCGTTGTTCAAATAAAAATACATTAAATTGGTGATGGCGTTGTAATGGAAGCTGATTTTATATTTATAAATCAGAAACTTGATGGTTAATAGTTTTCCAGACTTTTGAAGCTGTAAAGTTAAACACTGTTGTGGAGATTTTGTATTTAATAATGACATGTTTAGTTAACCTTTTTTATGAATTCATTATAAAAAAAAGTCAATTCCAAAATTGAATTTTTTTTCAGAAAATTGAAAATCTTTTTCTGTATAGTTTTTATTAAACATACAATTCGTATTGCAGTGGTATGAATACATTTTAAATTGTTGCATACAATTTTAAAAATATGCCATCATTTCATTTCCCATTTGAAATGAGTTTAGTTAAAAAGAGTTGTGTGTGTAGAAAGACGGCAAGTTAAAATACAATAAATTATAAAAGTTTTTAAATGCACCGAAAAATAAGAAAAGAAAATTAATGTATTTTCTTTAATAAAAGCTTTTGTCTCTCATGAGATCTTGTACATATTCTATCGAAAAAAAAACTTTTGTTAAAGAAAACAAGTTAGTTTTATTTATTTTTTTTTCAGTGCATTTTAAAAGCTGGTCGCTTCCAATGGCTAATTCCGCATAATCTGACCCAGGCTTTTATTTGTAGTCACACACGCATGTAGCTTTAGTATGATTACACCCAACTAAATTTATTTCTTACTTTTTAGTGCATTTTTACTTTCTCGTATATACGAAGTATAGAGAAAGTCTTGTAATCGTGCAAAAAAAAAAATCGAGATTTTTACAAATTTCGACGTTTTACACCTCACTGATACGGAAAAACATAATTTTGCAATCTTGTCCGTATGTCTGTGTGTCTGTCTGTGTGTCTGTCTGTCTGTCCGTGTGTAAACACGATAACTTGAGTACCGTTACAGCTAGGTTGATGAAATTTCATATATAAGTATTTTATCAAAATCGTAGATCCGTATCAACTTTTGAGCGATTTCCGATAACCGGAAGTGGTACTTTTCCTACTTTGAATTTTTCAAAAGCCTATAACTTGAGTACTATTTCAGATAGATAAACGAAATTTCACATGTAAGTAAAAGATCTAATTCTCTACCTTCTGTTAAATTTTGAGTAATTTCCGTTGACTGGAAGTAGTACTTTACGCTACTTCCGATTTCTCAAAAAACTAATGTAAATTTTAAAAGTACTAATAATATTGCGCACTATTATGCGCTTTTTTATTTGGCGTTCACTTGGTGTGCAATTAATTTGTCTACGAGATTTTATTCTATTTTTAAAACTTTAAGTATTTAAAATGGATTAAAAATCATGTCTATAGCCCGAGTTCCCATCCCCTGTTATTTTATATAAGAATATTCGAGAAAGTTTAGGGGAGATCACTCCCGGTTTATTTCAATTGTGATTTTTTTTACATTTGTGAATATAATATAAGCCTTTTTCGATAAAATATTTTTTTTTGTGTGAGAAGGGCAGATAAATCTAAAACCAGCAACACTAAGTTGGCTTTCTAATACAAAGTTATCTTACCTTCTCTTTCAAACTTTTAATGCTTAAAATTCTAGGTGGCATCAAGTAAAAAAAAACATGGAGTGTGTTAGTCGATATTGGCAGTGTTGTGTTTTATGAATGGAAGCTATTGACCGCAAGAGAATGTTCGATATTTACCTAATCGAAGTTTCGTGTAGGGGGCATAGACCTCTTTAGCCGGTCTCTGCTTCAGTGGGTTTTAGGGTGGGGTGTCTGGGTTTTAGGGTGGGGTGTCTGGGTTTTAGGGTGGGGTGTCTGGGTTTTAGGGTGGGGTGTCTGGGTTTTAGGGTGGGGTGTCTGGGTTTTAGGGTGGGGTGTCTGGGTTTTAGGGTGGGGTGTCTGGGTTTTAGGGTGGAGTGTCTGGGTTTTAGGGTGGGGTCTCTGGGTTTTAGGGTGGGGTGTCTAGGTTTTAGGGTGGGGTGTCTGGGTTTTAGGGTGGGGTGTCTGGGTTTTAGGGTGGAGTGTCTGGGTTTTAGGGTGGGGTGTCTGGGTTTTAGGGTGGGGTGTCTGGGGCAAGGGTTTTAGGGGATTATGGAGGTGGGGTGTATAGAATATGGGGTGTTTGTGGGATTATGGGGGTTGGGTGGGGTGATAAGGGGTATTTGTATGGAAGCCTTCATGACCACCGACCATCCAAACAGTAATCGCTCTATTGAGATCAATTTACAATAACGTGATTATCACTCAAAGATTTAGAATCTCGATTTTTATTATTATAATATTATTTTAATTTATAGTATGTTATCTAATTATTTATTATCCTAAATTATGTAGACATTTTGTCGAGGGGTATTTTGTCTGAGATCATTTGCACATCACATATTTTTGTAATTTAGATATTTTGTCTTTGCGATATTTTGTCCTTGAGATAATTTGTTCAACAACCAGAAATAAAAATTCATTATAATTTATATAATTATACTTATTAATAATGTGTTTTAATGATCTCATTACAAACCCCTATGATTAATTACCGTCTGTAATTAACATTTCAAAATAGACCAATTTTGCTAAATACAGCGGTTTTCTACATGATCATGAATAACTAGAACACGAATTTCAAATATGTTGATGACGGAGATAAGTTTGTCGATAACAAATATTCAAACCATCTTGTGATTTGTCAAGTAAACTGGATTAACCTTTACTTGTCAGTTGAGTTATCCACGATGATTATCTTCGACTTCTTCTAATTACATACTGTATTCAAATTAAAACAAGACTCGACATTTTAACAACTTGACATTTTCGTCCTATACTAGTTGACAAGCTGTGAATATGATGAGTTGCGGCACTTGCTGGACAACATTTTATGAAACCAGAACTGATTTCTCCCGTGTTTGCTATTTCATGTTTTTTTTACAAGCGCGTGGTGTTCAAAGAATCGCAGATGTAGGATTAATGTTTGAGATTCATTTATTCTTCCACGCTAACGTTTTTCGTGCAGCAAAATTAGAGGATTTCTCTCCAGGGGAGATAACAGTTCATTAGAGTTGTCTTTCTTAGAGTTGTTTTTCTTAAGTGCGCATTTTTGTGGGGAATGTTTGTTTTAATTATTTAAAGACATGTATGTATTGGCGTTCTGTTTTCGATTAGGATTAAGTTGGTTTGTAGGTCGATTGCCTTGTTTTTTTCGGCTAATTAAGTTCAAGGTTGAGTTGGTAAATAAAAAGAAATGTAGTATAAAGTGTAAAGCTTTATAATTGACCTATTCTGGACTCAGTAGATTAGGTGGAGCCTTATTCTAGGCACACAGAAATTTAAGTGGAGTCTTATTATAGGTACACATAAATTTAAGTGGAGCCTTGTTCTAGGCACACATAAATTTAAGTGGAGCTTTGTTGTAGGCACACAGAAATTTAAGTGGAGCCTTATTCTAGGCACACAGAAATTTAAGTGGAGCCTTATTATAGGTACACATAAATTTAAGTGGAGCCTTGTTCTAGGCACACAGAAATTTAAGTGGAGCCTTATTCTAGACACACAGAAATTTAAGTGGAGCCTTATTCTAGGTACACATAAATTTAAGTGGAGCCTTATTCTAGGCACACAGAAATTTAAGTGGAGCCTTGTTGTAGGCACACAGAAATTTAAGTGGAGCCTTATTCTAGGCACACAGAAATTTAAGTGGAGCCTTGTTCTAGGCACACATAAATTTAAGTGGAGCCTTATTCTAGGTACACATAAATTTAAGTGGAGCCTTATTCTAGGCACACAGAAATTTAAGTGGAGTCTTATTATAGGTACACAGAAATTTAAGTGGAGCTTTGTTGTAGGCAGATCAGAAATTTAAGTGGAGCCTTATTCTAGGCACACATAAATTTAAGTGGAGCCTTATTATAGGTACACATAAATTTAAGTGGAGCCTTGTTCTAGGCACACAGAAATTTAAGTGGAGCCTTATTCTAGACACACAGAAATTTAAGTGGAGCCTTGTTCTAGGCACACATAAATTTAAGTGGAGCCTTATTCTAGGTACACATAAATTTAAGCGGAGCCTTATTCTAGGCACACAGAAATTTAAGTGGAGCCTTGTTGTAGGCACACAGAAATTTAAGTGGAGCCTTATTCTAGGCACACAGAAATTTAAGTGGAGCCTTGTTCTAGGCACACATAAATTTAAGTGGAGCCTTATTCTAGGTACACATAAATTTAAGTGGAGCCTTATTCTAGGCACACAGAAATTTAAGTGGAGCCTTGTTGTAGGCACACAGAAATTTAAGTGGAGCCTTATTCTAGACACACAGAAATTTAAGTGGAGCCTTGTTCTAGGCACACATAAATTTAAGTGGAGCCTTATTCTAGGTACACATAAATTTAAGTGGAGCCTTATTCTAGGCACACAGAAATTTAAGTGGAGCCTTGTTGTAGGCACACAGAAATTTAAGTGGAGCCTTATTCTAGGCACACAGAAATTTAAGTGGAGCCTTGTTCTAGGCACACAGAAATGTAAGTGGAGCCTTATTCTAGGCACACAGAAATGTAAGTGGAGACTTATTCTAGGCACACAGAAATTTAAGTGGAGCCTTGTTCTAGGCACACAGAAATTTAAGTGGGCCCACAAAGCTAACAAAAGAAATCCTCACTGAACTTTAGCGTAGAAAAGTTTGTTTTGCTGAGTTCTAACAGTGCCCGGCAGTGCCCATCTCACCCCCCCCCCCGCCAATTACTTACAACGAAACGTACACAATGTATTTTTAGCTCATCTTCTCTTGTCAAGGTCATCCAATCATATGAGCCGATGGTAAAATCGATCAGGTTTGATA
Organism: Physella acuta; assembly: GCF_028476545.2. Classification (NCBI taxonomy): domain Eukaryota; kingdom Metazoa; phylum Mollusca; class Gastropoda; family Physidae; genus Physella; species Physella acuta. The sequence continues at coordinate 152,609 of NW_026732208.1, read as the reverse complement.
TAATTATCTGACCGAGATGTTAGCCAGGCATCAGTGTGTAGATGGGATCTGTTCATTAATTCACCGGGAATGTTGACTGGGAGAGTTATGTTGTCTGGGACAGGTATGTTGACTGGGACAGCTATGGACCAAGTTGACGAGGACAGCTATGTTGACTGGGACAGTTATGTTGACTGGGACAGCTATGTTGACTGAGACAGCTATGTTGACTGGGACAGCTATGTTGACTGGGACAGCTATGGACCAAGTTGACGGGGACAGCTATGTTGACTGGGACAGTTATGTTGACTGGGACAGCTATGTTGACTGAGACAGCTATGGACCAAGTTGACTGGGACAGCTATGTTGACTGGGACAGTTATGTTGACTGGGACAGCTATGTTGACTGGGACAGCTATGGACCAAGTTGACGGGGACAGCTATGTTGACTGGGGCAGATATGTTGACTGGGACAGCTATGTTGACTGGGACAGCAATGTTGACTGGGACAGCTATGGACCAAGTTGACGGGGACAGCTATGTTGACTGGGACAGTTATGTTGACTGGGAACATGTTGACTGAGACAGCTATGTTGACTGATACAGCTATGGACCAAGTTGACGGGGACAGCTATGTTGACTGGGGCAGATATGTTGACTGGGACAGCTATGTTGACTGGGACAGCAATGTTGACTGGGACAGCTATGGACCAAGTTGACGGGGACAGCTATGTTGACTGGGAACATGTTGACTGAGACAGCTATGTTGACTGAGACAGCTATGGACCAAGTTGACTGGGACAGCTATGTTGACTGGGACAGTTATGTTGACTGGGACAGCTATGTTGACTGGGACAGCTATGGACCAAGTTGACGGGGACAGCTATGTTGACTGGGGCAGATATGTTGACTGGGACAGCTATGTTGAGTGGGACAGCTATGTTGACTGGGACAGCTATGTTGACTGAGACAGCTATGTTGACTGGGACAGCTATGTTGACTGAGACAGCTATGTTGACTGGGACAGCTATGTTGACTGAGACAGCAATGTTGACTGGGACAGCTATGTTGACTGGGACAGTTATGGACCAAGTTGACTGGGACAGCTATGTTGACTGAGACAGCTACGTTGACTGGGACAGCTATGTTGACTGGGACAGCTATGGACCAAGTTGACTGGGGCAGCTATGTTGACTGGGGCAGCTATGTTGACTGGGACAGCTATGTTGACTGAGACAGCTATGTTGACTTGGACAGCTATGTTGACTGAGACAGCTATGTTGACTGAGACAGCTATGTTGACTGGGACAGCTATGGACCAAGTTGACGGGGACAGCTATGTTGACTGGGGCAGATATATTGACTTGGAGATGTTGACTGAGACAGCTATGTTGACTGGGACAGCTATGGACCAAGTTGACGGGGACAGCTATGTTGACTGGGGCAGATATGTTGACTGGGACAGCTATGTTGACTGGGACAGCAATGTTGACTGGGACAGCTATGTTGACTGGGACAGCTATGTTGACTGGGACAGCTATGTTGACTGAGACAGCTATGTTGACTGAGACAGCTATGTTGACTGAGACAGCTATGTTGACTGAAACAGCTATGTTGACTGGGACAGCTATGTTGACTGGGACAGCTATGTTGACTGGGACAGCTATTGACCATGTTGACTGAGACAGCTATAATGACTGGGACAGCTATGTTGACTGGGACAGCTATGGACGATGATGACTGGTAACAGCGTGTACTGTTGTAACACTGTAGACAAAACGGCCGTTTGGGGGATGCTGGGTCAAATATCTAATTAATTAGACCATAATTTGATTGGCAGAACCTGATATATGTAGGGAGGGACCGAGAAGGAAGCTGCTGTTTGTTCGGGGGACAAGCGGACATGACGTCAGCAGCGAAAGAAATTTCCGGTTTACGGAAGAGCAGAGTTATCTAGTACAAGCGTTTAATGGCGATTACAAGAACAATTTCCAGTCTATTTTAGTTCCGTCTTTCAGTCTTTTTTTTACCAGACAACATTCTATTTTAGTCCAGTTATCTGTCACGTGACTTTTTTATAGTCTCCTTTAGTGTTTATAAATAGGTTTTCTTGCCGACAGATGGCGTGGGGTTTTACACAGATCTCCTGTTGTTCAATAATTAGATGCTACAAAATGGCCGCCTACTGATGACTGCTATTCTGAGACGCGAAAAATAGGGAATAAAAGCAAGGACTCACTATGTAGAAAGTAAAGGCGGCTGGGCATCGTGACTATCCTATCATAAGCCGAGAACATAATAGCTATGCTTCATCGCTCTGAGATGGGGACTTTCAGAGTTTCTTCCAGGGATCTCTTCGGGGGTATCTCCCCGAAGAAAGTCTCTCTCTATATCTCTCTCTCTCTCTCTCTCCCCCCCCCCCCGAACGAAATGGATTTTATATAGAATAAAATACTTACCTAGAATAAGGCTCCACTTAAATTAATCTGTGCCTAGAATAAGGGAGAACTCAAATTACTTTGTGCATAGAATAAGGGCCCACTTAAATTACTTTGGATTTTATATAGAATAATATACTTTTACCCTTTGGAAGAAACACAGGGAACGTTGCTTACTTACTTACCTCCCTTACTCACCTCCCTTACTCACATCCCTTACTCATCTCTCTTACTCACCTCCCTTACTAACCTCCCTTACTTACCTCATTACTTACTTCCATAACTTACCTTCCTGCCTCATTTTGTCCCTACACCATCTTTCTCCTCCGCTCCTCACCCTCCGCTCCTCACCAGAGTTTCTTCCAGGCATCCCCCCCGAAAATTTTTTACCGCCCCCCCCCGAACGAAATGAAATTTATATAATTTATATAGAAAATATATACTTTTAACAGTGTCCGCCCCCCCCCCCCCCGAAGAAAGTTTACCGCCCCCCCGAAGATTTTAAGTGCCCCCCCGGAGAAAAAAGTCTGGAAGAAACACTGCTCCTCACCCTCTCTAAAGCAGTTACTAATACCACACCCAACCTACTATAATGGTTCAAGGTTTTCCTAAACAAGACAAAAGGTCGTGTGTACTAATCATGGAATGTTTACATTCTATATTTAGCCTGGAGCGTCCAGCTATCGTAACTTAACGCAGTAAAGCAAAAATATCACGGGGGAAAAAAACCCGGAACTTCGTCTATGGCCCGCATTTTTGCAGTGTTTGGGGTAGTGAGGATGTGTGGGTATGTGAGGTAAGTGAGGTAAGTGAAGTATGTGAAGTATGTGAAATATGTGAAGTATGTGAAGTATGTGAAGTATGTGAAGTATGTGAAGTATGTGAAGTATGTGAAGTATGTGAAATGTGTGAAATATGTGAAGTATGTGAAGTATATGAATTTAGTGAAGTATGTGAAGTATGTGAAGTATGTGAAGTATGTGAAGTATGTGAAGTATGTGAAGTATGTGAAGTATGTGAAGTATGTGAAGTATGTGAGGTGTGTGAAGTATGTAAAATATGTGAAGTATGTGAAGTATATGATGTGAAGTATGTGAAGTATGTGAAGTATGTGAGGTGTGTGAAGTATGTAAAATATGTGAAGTATGTGAAGTATGTGAAGTATGTGAAGTATATGATGTGAAGTATGTGAAGTATGTCAAGTATGTAACATATGTGAAGTATGTGAAGTATATGATGTGAAGTATGTGAAGTGTGTGAAGTATGTGATGTGAAGTATGTGATGTGAAGTATGTGAAGTATGTGATGTGAAGTATGTGAAGTATGTGATGTGAAGTATGTGATGTGAAGTATGTGAAGTATGTGAAGTATGTAAAATATGTGAAGTATGTGAAGTTTGTGATGTGAAGTAAGTAATGTGAAGTATGTGAAGTATGTGAAGTATGTAAATATGTGAAGTATTTGAAGTATGATAACATGGTTTAAACTTTACCAAGCCACCCTAAGAGTATTCTGTATCTTTAGCGTTTTTACTATAAACACATCTTTAACACTATCAAGAAAAAATCCACACCACCACCCAGCCCAAATATGAGATTCTGTGTCCCTGGGGGTGCCGGAAGAAAACCTTGGATATCACGTGACAAGAAGAATCCAATTAGTGATTTGACTTGCTACCTGATCCAATGATGACGCCAGTAGGTTAATGAGAGGCTAATGACTGGCTTATAATGCTAATGTGACAAGATATTGTGCGCAGAATGACAGGTCTTGCGGTAATGAGCCATACGGCAGCGATTTTTGGATTGAAGATAATTGTTGAGTTTTATTATTTTACATATTAAATTGTTCATATTTCTTTTAAAACGCCAAACAAGGTTATTCGAATCTTTAACGAATAGCCAGCATAAAAACCCAAAACTGAAGAACTTAGACATTATGTTTGTTTGTGCGTGGTATAGGTATATATATATATATATATATATATATATATATATATATATATATATATATATATATATATATATATGTATGTATTTGTACATATATATGTATATGTATACATATATATGCATATAGTTATGTATATATATGTATATGTATATTTATATAAAAATGTATATATATATATATATATATATATATATATATATATATATATATATATATATATATATATATATATATATATATATATATATATATATATATGTTTGTTTGTGCGTGGGATAGGTATATATATATATATATATATATATATATATATATATATATATAGTCCTCTCTCTCTATATATATATATATACATATATATATGTATTTGTACATATATATGTATATATATGTATATAGTTATGTATATGTTACGGTCAAAGCCCGAAGTCGGCCAATGCTAGGATTGGCCGGCCAATCCGCGCATTGGCCAATATCGCCTCCCATAGGTCGGTCAAAGTCCGAAACTTTGCTTCATTTCGGCCTTTGGCCGGCCAATCCGCAGACTGGCCATTGTGGACCGGCCAAAGTCTGAAATAGCTCTTGATTTCGGCCTTTGGCCGGCCAGTCCCGGCCAGTCCGCGGAATGGCCATGGTGGACCGGCCAAAGTCTTAATTAGAAGATCATGAGCAGATTTTGGGTTTTTTTATGCCGGTAGGATCATGAAATTAAGTCTTTATTGATTATTAATTAAAGTAAATGACAGAAACATTCAAATTTTTTATTGTACTATAGTCTCAATCAATCAATATTATCATTTGTTACAACAAGTTGAACTTTTATGGCATTTAGAATTACACAGCAGCTTGTTATTTTTACACTTGCAGCGATTTGTTGTACACTTGGTTGTGCAATTGCAGCGAGTGTAGCCTTGGCCCCCAGTCAATGATTGTGAAGATGCGATGAAGATGCGATGGTTCGTAGTGATTTTTCCTCAGTGCTAACTGACGACAATAAGAGCAGTTTTTTGTGAAGAATTGAAAACTCACTTCTAGCATACAGTTGTTTTAGAACACCATGTTCCGTTCCTAATTTGTAGAAACCGCCCTCGACGCTCATGACAACTGCAATCACGCTTTGGGGATCACCGTGACCTCTGTCAACATCTGGAACACGGATGCGTACATTGTCACCCACTTCACCATATTTAAATTTTGTATTTGATGTTTTAAGCATCTTAGCACCTTGAGTTTGCAAGCCAGTATGAACTGCTGACCTGTGTTCCATGATGTCTTGTTTGTTGTGACACAATCTGCAGGTAATGTTCCCTCCGTACCCTTCGTCTGCTTCATTGGGTACTCCACAAATAGCATGGACATCTTTGCCACAGGATCCACAAGAATGAGCTGCACTACAATGTTTTTCACAAACTATACAGAATCTGTTGGCCACATTATTGTCACGTAACTGGTATGGACGTTCCGCCACGGCAGTAGATGTGTTAGCTGAGGATGTAGTTGCATTTATGGCAACCTCCATTTCTTGTTCAATGTTCTCAAGATCTTCCTCAGTAACGATTTTATTGAGAGCCTCGCTTGGTAGATTTGAAGTGCTAAGTCCCACTTTTGCTTTGCATCCAAACAAGGCTTCGTGTGGTGATTGTTGGATTCCTTGATGAAAAGAACGATTTTTCATAAATTGAATGAATTTGAGACTCTCAGCCCAATGAGCTGATTCATTTGTTTGCATCCATGTCATCATCATGTTTTGAAATCTAGGAACGCGGAAAAGTCTTTTGAACGTTCCGTCTTGTTGCACGTGGTCGGTGACGCCGACTGTCTTTGATTTTGTTCTTTGATGATTGTCTCACCTCGTCATCACGGAGGAGGCTGTCACATACAGTTGTAGCCCATATATGGAAACTAACATGGATTTACATTTTTTTCTTTTGACAGCCATTTGCTATGTCTGTCTCTTGGTCTGACGGCCCTTTTGATCCATGTCGCATTGCATATAGAATGCTATACAAACAAGAGCTAAACAATACGTTACTCACAATGAAACCGCACCCAGAATAATTAAAACGCGATCTCAACTTAGTCTAGATACAACATTGGCCAAGACATCCCGGCCAATGCGCGCATTGGCCGGCCAATGTACAAAATACGCTGTCAAGTTTAAGTACTTCGGACTTTGGCCAGTACGTCCCGGCCAGTGCGCGCATTGGCCGGCCAATGTACAAAATACGCTGTCAAGTTTAAGTACTTCGGACTTTGGCCAGTACGTCCCGGCCAGTGCGCGCATTGGCCGGCCAATGTACGAAATCCGATCTTAGTTCTAAGTTCTTCGGGCTTTGGCCAAGAGAGCCGGTTAATCCGCGCATTGGCCGGCCAATCCGGGGTTTGGCCGCACTTCGGGCTTTGACCGTAACATATATATATGTATATGTATATGTATATGTATATACAAATGTATATATATATATATGTTTGTGCGTGGGATAGGTATATATATATATATATATATATATATATATATATATATATATATATATATATATATATATATATATATATATATATATATATATATATATATATATATATATATATATATAGTCCTCTCTCTCTCTATATATATATACATATATATATATATGTATTTGTACATATATATGTATATGTATACATATATATGTATATAGTTATGTATATATATGTATATGTATATGTATATGTATATGTATATGTATATGTATATGTATATGTATATGTATATGTATATGTATATGTATATGTATATGTATATGTATATGTATATGTATATGTATATGTATATGTATATGTATATGTATATGTATATGTATATGTATATGTATATGTATATGTATATGTATATGTATATGTATATGTATATGTATATGTATATGTATATGTATATGTATATGTATATGTATATGTATATGTATATGTATATGTATATGTATATGTATATGTATATGTATATGTATATGTATATGTATATGTATATGTATATGTATATGTATATGTATATGTATATGTATATGTATATGTATATGTATATGTATATGTATATGTATATGTATATGTATATGTATATGTATATGTATATGTATATGTATATGTATATGTATATGTATATGTATATGTATATGTATATGTATATGTATATGTATATGTATATGTATATGTATATGTATATGTATATGTATATGTATATGTATATGTATATGTATATGTATATGTATATGTATATGTATATGTATATGTATATGTATATGTATATGTATATGTATATGTATATGTATATGTATATGTATATGTATATGTATATGTATATGTATATGTATATGTATATGTATATGTATATGTATATGTATATGTATATGTATATGTATATGTATATGTATATGTATATGTATATGTATATGTATATGTATATGTATATGTATATGTATATGTATATGTATATGTATATGTATATGTATATGTATATGTATATGTATATGTATATGTATATGTATATGTATATGTATATGTATATGTATATGTATATGTATATGTATATGTATATGTATATGTATATGTATATGTATATGTATATGTATATGTATATGTATATGTATATGTATATGTATATGTATAATGTATATGTATATGTATATGTATATGTATATGTATATGTATATGTATATGTATATGTATATGTATATGTATATGTATATGTATATGTATATGTATATGTATATGTATATGTATATGTATATGTATATGTATATGTATATGTATATGTATATGTATATGTATATGTATATGTATATGTATATGTATATGTATATGTATATGTATATGTATATGTATATGTATATGTATATGTATATGTATATGTATATGTATATGTATATGTATATGTATATGTATATGTATATGTATATGTATATGTATATGTATATGTATATGTATATGTATATGTATATGTACATGTATATGTACATGTATATGTACATTTATATGTACATGTACATGTACATGTACATGTACATGTACATGTACATGTACATGTACATGTATATGTATATGTATATGTATATGTACATGTACATGTACATGTACATGTACATGTACATGTACATGTATATGTATATGTACATGTATATGTATATGTACATGTACATGTACATGTACATGTATATGTATATGTATATGTATATGTATATGTATATGTACATGTATATGTACATGTATATGTATATGTATATGTATATGTACATGTACATGTACATGTACATGTATATGTATATGTACATGTATATGTATATGTATATGTATATGTATATGTACATGTATATGTATATGTATATGTATATGTATATGTATATGTATATGTATATGTATATGTATATGTATATGTATATGTATATGTATATGTATATGTATATGTATATGTATATGTATATGTATATGTATATGTATATGTATATGTATATGTATATGTATATGTATATGTATATGTATATGTATATGTATATGTATATGTATATGTATATGTATATGTATATGTATATGTATATGTATATGTATATGTATATGTATATGTATATGTATATGTATATGTATATGTATATGTATATGTATATGTATATGTATATGTATATGTATATGTATATGTATATGTATATGTATATGTATATGTATATGTATATGTATATGTATATGTATATGTATATGTATATGTATATGTATATGTATATGTATATGTATATGTATATGTATATGTATATGTATATGTATATGTATATGTATATGTATATGTATATGTATATGTATATGTATATGTATATGTATATGTATATGTATATGTATATGTATATGTATATGTATATGTATATGTATATGTATATGTATATGTATATGTATATGTATATGTATATGTATATGTATATGTATATGTATATGTATATGTATATGTATATGTATATGTATATGTATATGTATATGTATATGTATATGTATATGTATATGTATATGTATATGTATATGTATATGTATATGTATATGTATATGTATATGTATATGTATATGTATATGTATATGTATATGTATATGTATATGTATATGTATATGTATATGTATATGTATATGTATATGTATATGTATATGTATATGTATATGTATATGTATATGTATATGTATATGTATATGTATATGTATATGTATATGTATATGTATATGTATATGTATATGTATATGTATATGTATATGTATATGTATATGTATATGTATATGTATATGTATATGTATATGTATATGTATATGTATATGTATATGTATATGTATATGTATATGTATATGTATATGTATATGTATATGTATATGTATATGTATATGTATATGTATATGTATATGTATATGTATATGTATATGTATATGTATATGTATATGTATATGTATATGTATATGTATATGTATATGTATATGTATATGTATATGTATATGTATATGTATATGTATATGTATATGTATATGTATATGTATATGTATATGTATATGTATATGTATATGTATATGTATATGTATATGTATATGTATATGTATATGTATATGTATATGTATATGTATATGTATATGTATATGTATATGTATATGTATATGTATATGTATATGTATATGTACATGTATATGTACATGTATATGTACATTTATATGTACATGTACATGTACATGTACATGTACATGTACATGTACATGTACATGTACATGTATATGTATATGTATATGTATATGTACATGTACATGTACATGTACATGTACATGTACATGTACATGTATATGTATATGTACATGTATATGTATATGTACATGTACATGTACATGTACATGTATATGTATATGTATATGTATATGTATATGTATATGTACATGTATATGTACATGTATATGTATATGTATATGTATATGTACATGTACATGTACATGTACATGTATATGTATATGTACATGTATATGTATATGTATATGTATATGTATATGTACATGTATATGTATATGTATATGTATATGTATATGTATATGTATATGTATATGTATATGTATATGTATATGTATATGTATATGTATATGTATATGTATATGTATATGTATATGTATATGTATATGTATATGTATATGTATATGTATATGTATATGTATATGTATATGTATATGTATATGTATATGTATATGTATATGTATATGTATATGTATATGTATATGTATATGTATATGTATATGTATATGTATATGTATATGTATATGTATATGTATATGTATATGTATATGTATATGTATATGTATATGTATATGTATATGTATATGTATATGTATATGTATATGTATATGTATATGTATATGTATATGTATATGTATATGTATATGTATATGTATATGTATATGTATATGTATATGTATATGTATATACAAATGTATATATATATATATATATATATATATATATATATATATATATATATATATATATATATATATATATATATATATATATATATATATATATACATATATACTTTCCCTATGAACGAAGGATGGCTTAAAAGACCGAATGGAATAAAAGCCTGGCGCTATCTCCCCGTAAGAAAGGTAATCCAGTCAGTAATTATCAGTGCTGGCGCCAGGTTATTTAGCGCCCTAGGCAAAACTTATTAAAACGCCACCTTTTACACAAATTAATTACTAAAACATATGTATAAGAAAACAATTAATTAAAAGTGACATATTAATTTATTATCAATTGCATACATAAGTAGACATCAACATCAAATTTTATTTGCCTCCTTCGTCTCAAAAGTTTGTACTAATTCCTTCAATTCCAGTTTGCCAGCGTTATCACATTTTTTTTATATATTTCCTTTAGGAGAAGGTGAAAAATATGAAAAGACAATTAATTAGATGTTTAATTTACGACTAACTGTATGTCTACTAGCATTAAGTATTGCAATCTTCAACGGCTACTGGTGTAATTGTTTTTCAACTTGATAATGCTAAAAAAACAAACTACCAAACTATTTTGTTTAGAACTTCTGCTCTATATAACTGTTACAATAGCAAATAATAACTTAAAGTTATATTTATAAGTAAGCGGTCAACCTAAGGTTCAGGAATTTGAAATGAATGTAAAGTTAAGCAACGAATTATCTGCCATTTAGAAATACAAAGACCAAAATTTCATTCAAGGGAAATAGCTATCTCAGAAATAGCTAAATTAACCAAGTGTAACTAAGACATGCATGAAAAACACAATTAAAAGCTCTAAATTTCTTTACATAATAATTGTAATAAATCTTTTATATTAGCTATGTAACCTTGTAAAAGCAATATATTTTACAATTGAATACTTAACTGTAGGCTTTGTTTGAAAGTCTAAAAACGGTAACATTATTATAACATACTTCTATTCAAATTTGATGACAAACTTTGAACTGCAGTGATTTTAGTCAAAAAGCATAAAATTTTGGATCCCCTAAATAAAGGGACGTCTTTCAAAAGATCAAACATGGGTAACTGTTCAAGACATTGCTATAACAAAATTATAATTTGAAAAAACAAAGTTTACCTTTAATATTAGATTCTATCCTATGTAATATTATATATTACGGTAATATAGATTCCTAAAAAATTTAGATTTTTCAACTAAAGAACGCCTACTTTTCTTTGTAGTGTGTTCCGTACTGTATTGAAATCATCTAACTTACGATAAACTCGACTACTTGATATACTCTACTGCATTCACAACACATATCAAACTTCGATACCTAAACATAACCAGACTCGATACTCCAGAACTACGACACCAACTCGCTTAACTCCACCAAGCTCTACAAAGGGTACTCTCAATCAACAAAGATTTCACTGGACCTACCACTACACTTTAACAGTCAATATGATTTGATACCTTAATACCACAAGAATCAATACTCCCGAACTCCAGAACTACCATACTTCATCAACTGTATTCTCATTTCTCTATTACCAATCAGATTCCACTAGACCTTCAACTACAAAACAAAAAATAAATAAAAATTATGACACTTTTTAACTCTTCGATACTTTATACCTACGAAACCATATCAGCAACAGCCTTCCGCCGTTACTCCCAAATCTAAACGAGTCATCAAAATTTACCAAACAAGTACAATACTTTGAACACCCCGTCATTACAAAAATATATACACCAGGACAGATTTCTAATTCTAAGTCAGATAAAACGAGACTTACAAGCCCTATTAAAATTAGATAACCGTTTGAAATATTCGAAATTTAAAAAACAAACTTATTTAATCGTTTTCTACATCAATTGGGTGACACCAAATTAGAAAGGCAAAGTGACTGGTATAAAGCGCCTTTCCAAATTAGGGAGGTGGGGGTTGCATTGTCACCAACGCGAATAAACATAGGCCTATATAGACCTAATTTTGAGGTGGGGGTGCAAAATTGATAGTTCGTCCTGGGTGCCGAAATAGATCGCTACTCCTTTATAAAAATTATTAATTATTAGGTACTTTTTGATAATAGCGATTAAACCTTTTGCGCCCCCCTAGAGATGGCGCCCTAGGCGACCGCCTAGTTCGCCTTATAAATAGCCCTGGTAATTACACAAAAACAGGGGAGCTAATTAAGTAACAAGCTCTCCCATTTACACAACAAAGAGATTCTAAAAACAAAAGCAGAAACGATGAAAGGAAGAACAGAGAACAAACAGACATTGGAAAAACAAAGGAAGACATAGAGCAGAATTAAAGAAGACAAAACAACAGACAAAGCAAGAAAACAGACACACAAGAAAGAAATCAGACAAAAAAAAACAACAGACGAACTTGAATGGTTGCTGGCCGTTACGTCACGTGCCTTGGATTATCCCCCCCCCCTATTAAAGTACACGTAAGCTGTAACCAGCAGTCGTGAAAATTGGCGGGGGAGGGTCATCTCAACCTCACCTGACAGAGGCTATTCAGGTGGGGATTATGTTACAAGCTATAGTACAGGTAACGTTGTTGATTTCTGATCATCGTTAATTACTAGATTGATTTTGGAGTGCGTGGTTCTTCATAGAGAGACCAGTTGGATGGTGCTCTTGTGGATTAGATGGTGCGGCTGTTGTTTGTGTGTTGGTAAGGACATTACATGGTGGTTTAGTGATTTGATTCATGGTGTTTTAGTGAGTTGTTAAGTTGTGTTTTAGTGATTTAATTCATGGTGTTTTAATAATTTGTTAAATTGTGTTTTAGTGAGTTGTTAAATGGTGTTTTTGTGACTTGTCAAATGGTATTTTAGTTACTCTTGAGATGGTGTTTTAGTAACATGATAAATGATGTTTCAGTGAGCTGTTAAATGGTGTTTTAGTGAGCTGTTAAATGGTGTTTTAGTGAGCTGTTAAATAGTATTTTAGTGAGCTGTTAAATACTTTTTAGTGACTTGTTAAATGGTGTTTTTATTGACTCTTGAGATGGTGTTTTAATGACAAGTTAGTTGATGGTTTAGTTACTGGTCAGATCGTGTTTTAGTCACTTGTTAGAAGGTGTTTTGGTGACCTGTTTCATGGTGTTTTCGCGATCCTTTTTGATGTTCTCTTAAAGATTATTTATTTTATTAGTGTTTCAGTGCTAGATACGTTTTCAGTGATATTTTCCCCAATGTTTCCGTAGCCTTGTAATATTTTTTATTTGCCTTGAAAAACATCAACGTCGATTGATTGATCGTAAAATCCCCCCCCCCCTTTAACCTTTCCCCCCAGGTTTGTATAGTATGTGTGTCTGATATGACCACGTGACACACAATGCACTATTGTTGCGTTTGCTAAACGGAACCAACTTCCGGTTCAATGTTTCTCGTCCCCCGCCTCGCTAAACTCACACCTTTAATTACGTTAATTACTCAGTGGGTAAGATACATGCATAGAATTTTTGTTTGATCAAAGTGACGTGGACATTTTTTTAATTGGCACCGTGGTAGAACCGGACAGACGTGCGTCAACAGTGTGTGACGTAATAGTCAGGTTAAAGGACATTTGTGGACCCGGCTGTTGAAACAGTGGCTGTGTAAATATATGTCCTTCGATGCTCTGTAGGACCAAGGTCACATAACTATGACAGTCACATGGCAAGTCTAGGTCACATGACAGGTCTAGGTCACATGACTGGTCTAGGTCACATGACAGGTCTAGGTCACATGACAGGTCTAGGTCACATGACTGGTCTAGGTCACATGACAGGTCTAGGTCACATGACAGGTCTAGGTCACATGACAGGTCTAGGTCACATGAGTGGTCTAGGTCACATGGCTGGTTTAGGTCACATGGCTGGTTTAGGTCACATGACAGGTCTAGGTCACATGACAGGTCTAGGTCACATGAGTGGTCTAGGTCACATGGCTGGTTTAGGTCACATGGCTGGTTTAGGTCACATGACAGGTCTAGGTCACATGACAGGTCTAGGTCACATGGCTGGTTTAGGTCACATGTGTGGTCTCATTCATAAGTCAGGTCTCAGTCACATGACTGGTCTAGGTCACATGACTGGTCTAGGTCACATGAGTGGTGTAGGTCACATCATTGGTCTCAATCACATGACTGACGTTTCAGAGAAAAACAACCCACCTGACATGATTACACCTGTCCCACTAGCCACGTTTACGCCGACCACTAGGATAAGAAAATAACTGCTCCAATTACTGCATGAATATTCAGTAGCTCATTAGGCCGTACAGGACCGCCCTATAAGCCCAATTTGAATTCTTTCATAAACTATTCACATCCTATTGATTGATATCTAAAGACGGCGCTTGACCAGGGGTTCTTTAGCCAATTTGCTCCCCTGGGGGGCGGGAGGGGGGAGGAAAGGGGGAATTGAAATTGTTTTTGCGCGGGAGGGGGGGGGCATTAATAGAATTGTTAAAGTAATATATATATATATATATATAGTCCGCGGGGTAAACGGTAAGCGGGGGGGGGGGGGGGGAAGGTCGGACTTGCTCGAGAGTAGGGGGAACGCTGGGGGGATGTCTGAAAGAAATACGACACTAGGCACACAGATATCAATATTCACTAAGTTGTCCATGGTGTAGGATAACAGCCATTAATTTAATTAGAATCGTTGCAATTGTGATGTCAAAACAAGCAGTTCATCTGGGTATTGACACGTTCAGCAACTCGCTTTGTGTAGGTGATCTTTCGTTTGAGTGATCTGCCCCTGGTATTCATGCCGGACTAATTAACCGCTGGTACGTGCAGGGCGCGAGGGCCGTCCAAGATGGTCGCCTGGATAAACAACGGTTGAATGCATCAGATATCATGACGTCATTCTCACGTCATAGTTATAATGGCGGCGTAAAAATATCTCAGTTTTGCGCTTGTTACCTTAGACTTCAGCACATGTCATCTTAGACATTCACATATCATTTTGTACTCCCGTTAAGACATTTCAGACTCCAGCACATGTCATTTTCTGCTCCAGGACATGTCATTTTCTGCTCCAGGACATGTCATTTTCTGCTCCAGGACATGTCATTTTCTGCTCCAGGACATGTCATTTTCTGCTCCAGGACATGTCATTTTCTGCTCCAGGACATGTCATTTTCTGCTCCAGGACATGTCATTTTCTGCTCCAGGACATGTCATTTTCTGCTCCAGGACATGTCATTTTCTGCTCCAGGACATGTCATTTTCTGCTCCAGCACATGTCATTTTCTGCTCCAGCACATGTCATTTTCTGCTCCAGCACATGTCATTTTCTGCTCCAGCACATGTCATTTTCTGCTCCAGCACATGTCATTTTCTGCTCCAGCACATGTCATTTTCTGCTCCAGCACATGTCATTTTCTGCTCCTGGGCATGTCATTTTCTGCTCAAGGACATGTCATTTATGAGATCAAATATTATCACGAAGAGAGGATTTGTCGTTTTGTCACACTGTGTTAAATAATCTCATGTCCGACAATTTGCTCGCTGTCTGATTTGGTTCCCCCCCATCTGTAGGCCCTACCCTTCCCTGATTTGTATCCTCCCCCACAACTAATTAAAACGACTATAACTAAAATTCACGTTGTATATAATTGGAACTTGTAGTTATGAACGTGACACCGATCACGTGTCTCCCGTCATTTCTTGAGCTTGTAAATTAATCACAAGAAATCCAAATCAGGGACTGTTTGTTTCAGAAAAAGTTATTACGTGAGATTTCTTTCTAGATCTAGTTGTCAAAATCACATTTGTGTTTAGGGTTACGTTTAAACTTATATGACTACTACAGTGGAAAACAGTGGCTTCATTTGAAATCCTTTTCGCTTACATTTTGGGCAATTTTCCACAATTTTCAACCATCTCCGGCTAAATGATCTTTCAAAGTATAAATAGCTGTCTCGTTTCTGGGGAAATTGGTAATGTTTTAAGTTAATATGGTACACTAATTGGACAATATTTTCTGGTTAAATTTGAATGCTGCGCTAAATAAATATTAAGTGCCATAGTAGAAGAGCCGGTGCACTTAAAGAGATGGATATAAAAACAATATAGTATCTTACAAATTTGAGTGAACAAAGACAGTAAACGGAATCTACGTCATACACAAAATGGCCGCTATTTTTTCTCAAAGCTTCATTCAAAACGTATAGCTCGCGGGATGCTACAGTCTGACCTAATTAATCCAAGGTCATCTTAAACTTTCCACCCTTCGGGAATTCCTTTAGAGGTTTTAATTGGAAGCTGTAGAACACGCACAATTAAGCGCAATTATTGTTTTTAATGATGATGTTTGGATAGTCTATCACGCATGATCTACTCAGTAGAAAGTTGGCAAATATTTATTTAACATTCGTTTCAGGCTGTTAACTCTGGCGATTAATAATGAGAATATAACTATTGTTAACACAATATTTTCTGGGATGGGAAACATTGAAAGACACAGCGCTTGGTACAGAGACAAACAAACCTACGACACAAAGATAAAGTGCGAAATGTCGCTCAAGCACTAATAAAAAGATGGTTTCATTGATAACAAGACTGCACTATTAGATCAAGACGTAATTAAATAAAATGCGTAATTGCAATTGATTATCGTCATGCTAGGATAGAAATATAACATCGGTTAGGACAGTCTAACATTAGTTGTAGGTGAAATAAAGTTATCTAAATATCAAGCTCCATTGTTTTGTTTTTATTAGTTGTAGGTGAAATAAAGTTATCTAAATATCAAGTTACAATGTTACGTTTTTATTAGTTGTAGGTGAAATAAAGTTATCTAAATATCAAGTTCCAATGTTACGTTTTTATTAGTTGTAGGTGAAATAAAGTTATCTAAATATCAAGTTCCAATGTTACGTTTTTATTAGTTGTAGGTGAAATAAAGTTGTCTAAATATCAAGTTACAATGTTATGTTTTTATTAGTTGTAGGTGAAATAAAGTTGTCTAAATATCAAGTTACAATGTTACGTTTTTATTAGTTGCAGGTGAAATAAAGTTGTCTAAATATCAAGTTACAATGTTACGTTTTTATTAGTTGTAGGTGAAATAAAGTTATCTAAATATCAAGTTACAATGTTACGTTTTTATTAGTTGTAGGTGAAATAAAGTTATCTAAATATCAAGTTACAATGTTACGTTTTTTTTAAATTTTTACAGGTAATAGAGCATGAGGTGACGTCACAAATACCACGTGTGTGTTGCTGAGAATGAACAACAACCCAACCCTACGACTTGCTACAACCCAACCCTGAGGATAGCTACAATCCAACCCTGAGACTAGCTAAAACCCAACCAATCAACTCAGTCACCATTTACTTAGATGCTGTGATGAGGTATCTCAGCGACGGCCCTGGCTTAACTACATCGTTAATAAACATCCCACAGAGCTGCACACCATTGTCCCTGAGACAACAACATCCGCTATGGTTTTTACAAAGACACCTGGACGTACACATGACACAGCTCCCGTGACGTAAGAAAACATGTCTACCTACTGGCTGGGCCGCAATGCATCATGGACCACGTGACGTAAGCAAACATGTCCACCTACTCCCTGGGCAGCAATGCATCATGGACCACGTGACCAAGCTCAGCAGTTTTGACTCAGACGATTTTGAATTGAAACTTCCGGTCCTGCGCCACATGGCTGTAACGGAAGCTGACGTCAGTCCCGAGCAGACGACGTTTCCCGTCCTGCCAAACATGGCGGGCTCCCCGTTCAAATACCCCCACCCCCACGAGCAAAGATCCTTCCAGAACCAGGCCTTTTCCAGTGTTTCAGTATTCACCACATTCACTTCCGGTACCAGCGACTCCCCCGCCACCGACTGCGATGACGTCCACTTGTTTCATCACCATGGACACCAGCCCCACCCCGGGGCGTCGCCAGTCCACTCCCCGGGCCGCACGATACAGACCTCGTCCCAAAACATTCAGCTCCAAAACAACAGCCCCGTGACCTTCAACACCGTTTTACAGCTGAAGGTCAAGGACACGCCTGACCAGATCAAAGCGGTCAAGTTCCAGTCTTTCAGTGACCCCCCGACCGTCCAAGGTCAGCAGACGACACCCAGTCCACAGCACCAGACGTCCAGACACTCCATCCTCAAGAACAACGTCTCGCCCTCTAAAGCTCAGGCCAATGGACATGGTCAGCACACAGGAAGTGACGTGGTCAACACAGATCAGGTAGGTCGAGAAATGAGGAATAAACCCTTACATCAACCAATCAATCCATCATCCCTTCACCCCATCATCATCTAATCAGCCTATCAACCCATCATCTCATCAACCCATCAACCAATCAGCCCATCATCTCATCAGCCCATTATCTCATCAACCCATCAGCCCATCATCTCATCAACCCATCAACCCATCAGCCCATCAACCTATCATCTCATCAACCCATCATCTCATCAACCCATCAGCCCATCATCTCATCAGCCCATTATCTCATCAACCCATCAGCCCATCATCTCATCAGCCCATCAACCCATCAGCCCATCAACCTATCAACCCATCATCTCATCAACCCATCAGCCCATCAACCCATCATCTCATCAACCCATCATCTCATCAACCCATCAGCCCATCATCTCATCAGCCCATTATCTCATCAACCCATCAGCCCATCATCTCATCAGCCCATCAACCCATCAGCCCATCAACCTATCAACCCATCATCTCATCAACCCATCAGCCCATCAACCCATCATCTCATCAACCCATCAGCCCATTATCTCATCAACCCATCAGCCCATCATCTCATCAACCCATCAGCCCATCAACCTATCAACCCATCAACCTATCAACCCATCAGCCCATCAACCTATCAACCCATCATCTCATCAACCCATCAGCCCATCAGCCCATCATCTCATCAACCCATCAACCCATCAACCTATCAACCCATCAACCTATCAACCCATCAGCCCATCAACCTATCAACCCATCATCTCATCAACCCATCAGCCCATCAGCCCATCATCTCATCAACCCATCAGCCCATCAACCTATCAACCCATCAACCTATCAACCCATCAGCCCATCAACCCATCATCTCATCAACCCATCAACCCATCAGCCCATCAACCTATCAACCCATCAACCTATCAACCCATCAGCCCATCAGCCCATCAGCCCATCATCTCATCAACCCATCAGCCCATCATCTCATCAGCCCATCAACCCATCAGCCCATCAACCCATCATCTCATCAACCCATCAGCCCATTATCTCATCAACCCATCAGCCCATCATCTCATCAACCCATCAGCCCATCAACCTATCAACCCATCAACCTATCAACCCATCAGCCCATCAACCTATCAACCCATCATCTCATCAACCCATCAGCCCATCAGCCCATCATCTCATCAACCCATCAACCCATCAACCTATCAACCCATCAACCTATCAACCCATCAGCCCATCAACCTATCAACCCATCATCTCATCAAACCATCAGCCCATCAGCCCATCATCTCATCAACCCATCAGCCCATCAACCTATCAACCCATCAACCTATCAACCCATCAGCCCATCAACCCATCATCTCATCAACCCATCAACCCATCAGCCCATCAACCTATCAACCCATCAACCTATCAACCCATCAGCCCATCAGCCCATCAGCCCATCATCTCATCAACCCATCAACCCATCAACCTATCAACCCATCAACCTATCAACCCATCAGCCCATCAACCTATCAACCCATCAGCTCATCAACCCATCAGCCCATCAACCCATCATCTCATCAACCCATCAGCCCATTATCTCATCAACCCATCAGCCCATCATCACATCAACTCATCAGCCCATCAACCCATCAACCCATCAACCTATCAACCCATCAGCCCATCAACCCATCATCTCATCAACCCATCAGCCCATCATCTCATCAACCCATCAGCCCATCAACCTATCAACCCATCAGCCCATCAACCTATCAACCCATCAGCCCATCAGCCCATCAACCCATCAGCTCATCAACCCATCAGCCCATCAACCCATCATCTCATCAACCCATCAACCCATCATCTCATCAACCCATCAACATATCAACCCATCATCTCATCAACCCATCAACCCATCATCTCATCAACCCATCAACCCATCAACCTATCAACCCATCATCTCATCAACCCATCAACCCATCAACCCATCAGCCCATCAACCCATCAACCCATCAACCCATCAACCCATCAACATATCAACCCATCAACCCATCAACATATCAACCCATCAGCCCATCAACCCATCAACCTATCAACCCATCAACCCATCAGCCCATCTTCTCATCAGCCCAACACAGCTTCAGAAACACATTTTGTTTTACAAAATATCAGACTTATCCAACAGTACCACATACAATATCGACAGCACTACAGACACAAGTTCCTACGAATACAGACACATCGGAAGAAATTCAGACACATCCAATGGGACATTTAGACATTCCGTAGAGCACGATCGAAAATGTCCAACCAACAAAACGTTTGATATTATACTTATTTATTTAGAGTTAAGATGTTTTGGTCTGATATGTGAATGACATGAAGTCTGATAGAAGAATGACATCAAATCTATACACTTGCAGGCTCCAAGCCACAAGAAGAGGAAAAGAAAAGCCAAAAGTCTGACGACATCTGCCATCAAATCTGGCAGCGACCAGGACAGGTCATCTTCTCCTGTCACTGTCAGATCAGGACTCTGTGGGTAAGTGGTCATTTCACTTCATCCAGCTTTAGGAGCACTGTAGTTTCTAGCTGCCAGCCATGTAGTTTCTAGCTCCAGCCATGTTGTTTCTAGCTCCAGCCATATAGTCTCTAGCTGCCAGCCATGTAGTTTCTAGCTGCCAGCCATGTAGTTTCTAGCTACCAGACATATAGTCTCTAGCTGCCAGCCATATAGTCTCTAGCTCCAGCCATATAGTCTCTAGCTGCCAGATATATAGTCTCTAGCTGCCAGCCATATAGTCTCTCGCTCCAGCCATATAGTCTCTAGCTCCAGCCATGTTTGTCACCCCAGTCTCTAGCTCCAGTCACATAGTCTCTAGCTCCAGCCCTATAGTCTCTAGATCCAGCCATATAGTCTCTAGCTCCAGCCCTATAGTCTCTAGATCCAGCCATATAGTCTCTAGCTCCAGCCATGCTTGTCATCCCAGGTGCTCTAACCTGTCGACGGAGCGAGGACGCCGGAACCACGCCCTCCTGATTATGCTGGTGTCTGTGGTCCCCGTGGTGGCGCTGCTCATCCAGAACGGCGTGGACGTCTTCGACCACAGCGCCGAGCTCAGTGAGCATAACACCATCAGGGACGAGATTTTGTTCAGGTGAGTGGGGGTTCAGGTGAGCGGGGGTTCAGGTGAGCGGGGGTTCAGGTGAGCGGGGGTTCAGGTGAGCGGGGGTTCAGGTGAGCGGGGGTTCAGGTGAGCGGGGGTTCAGGTGAGCGGGGGTTCAGGTGAGCGGGGGTTCAGGTGAGCGGGGGTTCAGGTGAGCGGGGGTTCAGGTGAGCGGGGGTTCAGGTGAGCGGGGGTTCAGGTGAGCGGGGGTTCAGGTGAGCGGGGGTTCAGGTGAGCGGGGGTTCAGGTGAGCGGGGGTTCAGGTGAGCGGGGGTTCAGGTGAGCGGGGGTTCAGGTGAGCGGGGGTTCAGGTGAGCGGGGGTTCAGGTGAGCGGGGGTTCAGGTGAGCGGGGGTTCAGGTGAGCGGGGGTTCAGGTGAGCGGGGGTTCAGGTGAGCGGGGGTTCAGGTGAGCGGGGGTTCAGGTGAGCGGGGGTTCAGGTGAGCGGGGGTTCAGGTGAGCGGGGGTTCAGGTGAGCGGGGGTTCAGGTGAGCGGGGGTTCAGGTGAGCGGGGGTTCAGGTGAGCGGGGGTTCAGGTGAGCGGGGGTTCAGGGGAGCGGGGGTTCAGGGGAGCGGGGGTTCAGGGGAGCGGGGGTTCAGGGGAGCGGGGGTTCAGGGGAGCGGGGGTTCAGGGGAGCGGGGGTTCAGGGGAGCGGGGGTTCAGGGGAGCGGGGGTTCAGGGGAGCGGGGGTTCAGGGGAGCGGGGGTTCAGGGGAGCGGGGGTTCAGGGGAGCGGGGGTTCAGGGGAGCGGGGGTTCAGGGGAGCGGGGGTTCAGGGGAGCGGGGGTTCAGGGGAGCGGGGGTTCAGGGGAGCGGGGGTTCAGGGGAGCGGGGGTTCAGGGGAGCGGGGGTTCAGGGGAGCGGGGGTTCAGGGGAGCGGGGGTTCAGGGGAGCGGGGGTTCAGGGGAGCGGGGGTTCAGGGGAGCGGGGGTTCAGGGGAGCGGGGGTTCAGGGGAGCGGGGGTTCAGGGGAGCGGGGGTTCAGGGGAGCGGGGGTTCAGGGGAGCGGGGGTTCAGGGGAGCGGGGGTTCAGGGGAGCGGGGGTTCAGGGGAGCGGGGGTTCAGGGGAGCGGGGGTTCAGGGGAGCGGGGGTTCAGGGGAGCGGGGGTTCAGGGGAGCGGGGGTTCAGGGGAGCGGGGGTTCAGGGGAGCGGGGGTTCAGGGGAGCGGGGGTTCAGGGGAGCGGGGGTTCAGGGGAGCGGGGGTTCAGGGGAGCGGGGGTTCAGGGGAGCGGGGGTTCAGGGGAGCGGGGGTTCAGGGGAGCGGGGGTTCAGGGGAGCGGGGGTTCAGGGGAGCGGGGGTTCAGGGGAGCGGGGGTTCAGGGGAGCGGGGGTTCAGGGGAGCGGGGGTTCAGGGGAGCGGGGGTTCAGGGGAGCGGGGGTTCAGGGGAGCGGGGGTTCAGGGGAGCGGGGGTTCAGGGGAGCGGGGGTTCAGGGGAGCGGGGGTTCAGGTGAGCGGGGGTTCAGGTGAGATTTGGTTCAAATGAGATTTTGTTCAGGTGAGTGGGGGTTCAGGTGAGATTTTGTTCAGGTGAGTGGGGGTTCAGGTGAGATTTTGTTCAGGTGAGTGGGGGTTCAGGTGAGATTTTGTTCAGGTGAGTGGGGGTTCAGGTGAGATTTAGTTCAGGTGAGATTTTGTTCAGGCGAGTGGGGGTTCAGGTGAGATTTTGTTCAGGTGAGTGGGGGTTCAGGTGAGATTTTGTTCAGGAGAGTGGGGGTTCAGGTGAGTGGGGGTTCAGGTGAGATTTTGTTCAGGTGAGTGGGGGTTCAGGTGAGTGGGGGTTCAGGTGAGATTTGGTTCAGGTGAGATTTTGTTCAGGTTAGTGGTTGTTCAGGTGAGATTTTGTTCAGGTGAGTGGGGGTTCAAGTGAGTGGGGGTTCAGGTGAGATTTAGTTCAGGTGAGTGGGGGTTCAGGTGAGATTTGGTTCAGGTGAGATTTTGTTCAGGTGAGTGGGGGTTCAGGTGAGATTTTGTTCAGGTGAGTGGGGGTTCAGGTGAGATTTGGCTCAGTTGAGATTTTGTTCAGGTGAGTGGGGGTTCAGGTGAGTGGGGGTTCAGGTGAGATTTTGTTCAGGTGAGTGGGGGTTCAGGTGAGATTTTGTTCAGGTGAGTGGGGGTTCAGGTAAGATTTTGTTCAGGTTAGTGGGGGTTCAGGTGAGATTTAGTTCAGGTGAGATTTTGTTCAGGTGAGTGGGGGTTCAGGTGAGATTTAGTTCAGGTGAGTGGGGGTTTAGGTGAGATTTTGTTCAGGTGAGTCGGGGTTCAGGTGAGATTTTGTTCAGGTGAGTGGGGGTTCAGGTGAGATTTTGTTCAGGTGAGTGGGGGTTCAGGTGAGATTTTGTTCAGGTGAGTGTGGGTTTAGGTGAGATTTTGTTCAGGTGAGTGGGGGTTCAGATGAGTGGGGGTTCAGGTGAGTGGGGGTTCAGGTGAGATTTTGTTCAGGTGAGTGGGGGTTTTAGGTGAGTGGGGGTTCAGGTGAGATTTGGTTCAGGTGAGTTTTTGTTCAGGTTAGTGGTGGTTCAGGTGAGATTTTGTTCAGGTGAGTGGGGGTTCAGGTGAGATTTTGTTCAGGTGAGTGGGGGTTCAAGTGAGTGGGGGTTCAGGTGAGATTTAGTTCAGGTGAGTGGGGGTTCAGGTGAGATTTGGTTCAGGTGAGATTTTGTTCAGGTGAGTGGGGGTTCAGGTGAGATTTGGTTCAGGTGAGATTTTGTTTAGGTGAGTGGGGGTTCAGGTGAGATTTTGTTCAGGTGAGTGGGGGTTCAGGTGAGTGGGGGTTCAGGTGAGATTTTGTTCAGGTGAGTGGGGGTTCAGGTGAGATTTTGTTCAGGTGAGTGGGGGTTCAGGTAAGATTTTGTTCAGGTGAGTGGGGGTTCAGGTGAGATTTAGTTCAGGTGAGTGGGGGTTCAGGTGAGATTTTGTTCAGGTGAGTGGGGGTTCAGGTGAGATTTTGTTCAGGTGAGTCGGGGTTCAGGTGAGATTTTGTTCAGGTGAGTGGGGGTTCAGGTGAGATTTTGTTCAGGTGAGTGGGGGCTTAGGTGAGATTTTGTTCAGGTGAGTGGGGGTTCAGATGAGTGGGGGTTCAGGTGAGTGGGGGTTCAGGTGAGATTTTGTTCAGGTGAGTGGAGTTTTTAGGTGAGTGGGGGTTCAGGTGAGATTTGGTTCAGGTGAGTTTTTGTTCAGGTTAGTGGTGGTTCAGGTGAGATTTTGTTCAGGTGAGTGGGGGTTCAGGTGAGATTTTGTTCAGGTGAGTGGGGGTTCAAGTGAGTGGGGGTTCAGGTGAGATTTAGTTCAGGTGAGTGGGGGTTCAGGTGAGATTTGGTTCAGGTGAGATTTTGTTCAGGTGAGTGGGGGTTCAGGTGAGATTTTGTTCAGGTGAGATTTTGTTTAGGTGAGTGGGGGTTCAGGTGAGATTTTGTTCAGGTGAGTGGGGGTTCAGGTGAGATTTGGTTCAGTTGAGATTTTGTTCAGGTGAGTGGGGGTTCAGGTGAGATTTTGTTCAGGTGAGTGGGGGTTCAGGTAAGATTTTGTTCAGGTGAGTGGGGGTTCAGGTGAGATTTAGTTCAGGTGAGATTTTGTTCAGGTGAGTGGGGGTTCAGGTGAGATTTTGTTCAGGTGAGTGGGGGTTCAGGTGAGATTTGTTCAGGTGAGTGGGGGTTCAGGTGAGATTTTGTTCAGGTGAGATTTTGTTCAGGTGAGTGGGAGTTTTGGGGTGGGTGTGGGTGTGGGGGTGGGGGGGATTGTTCAGTTGAGATTTCCTTCAGGTGAATGGGAGTTCTGTTCAGGTTAGGGGGATTTTGTTCAGGTGAGATGGATTATGTTCAGGTAAAGGGTATTCCGTTCAGGTGCAAGCAGTTGTAGAAGATCTCTGTGGTGCTGTAACCGCTACATTATTGCCTGGTCTGTTTAGTTCAGTCCGCCATGTGTTTTGTCTCCTGGTCGTGTCAGTCAAGTTTTTTTGTACAGTGAGCGGTCAATAGGTCCCCTCCCCCAGTTTCTACGCCCACACTTCTACCTCCCCCCACCTCCCCTCCCTCCCTCCAGCTTCTACACCCACACTTCCACCCCTCCCCCCCGCCCTCAGTTTCTACCCCCACACTTGATGATCCAGATTTAGCATCATCCAATAGAGAATTTTATTTCTATAAGGAAACGTGTGGCTATTTACTGAGACCAATACATATTTAATATGGACGTATTGAGAAAATAACAGATGAATAAAATTCATCTACATTTTACGTTTTGTGTTTACGTTAAGTCTAATGCTTGCGTGATTTCCTTTCAACTGATTAGTTAGCGTTAAGTACAATTTTTTAAGTCGTTTACTTTCCTCATCGAATTATTCACTAAAAAGTGATTGGCCAACAGTGACCTAAATACGATTCATTTGGGCTCTTAATCTAATCAAATGTCTGTAGCAAGTCTGTATGTATGAAATAATGTCTGTAAAAAGACTGTTATTATGAATGACAGAATGTATGTAAAAAGACTGTAAATATGAATGAAAGAATGTCTGTAAAAAGACTGTAAATATGAATGAAAGAATGTCGGTAATTTCGTGGACACAGTGCTACAAGTTATGACAAACCAACCTGTGAAGCAGATGTTTGCAGTCGTCGGATGGCGAACTTGTGGTGGAAGATGAAAGGGACATACTCAAACATTCTGTAGGGATTTAATGGATTGGCTGTTTGTCTTGTTAGTTTTTAAAGGCAAGGTGTTCTGTGGTGGAATATTGAATTAATAGTCTCATTAATTAATGAATTAATTAAGTATTAGCTTTTTTATCAGTGTAAACATTGGTAGATGTAAAATATGGGGAGAATATTTTGGCTGAGGTTTTATAACAGCTTCTAATGAAGATCTGTTGACGTAGGTGATGGTGATGTGATGGTGTGTTAGAGCGGTGCCGTTGGTACTGGTCCGTTTCAGATTTGGCTAGAGAACTAATTTGATAAGTTATATCAGCTTGCTTATCTTATTCATCGTTTACTCATATTTTTTGCTGTTCTTCATGTATTTCTATTTGATTTTCTCAAATATCTTCTACCACTCCACATTTTTTTTATTTGTCAGATCACCAGCTCCTATTCCCACAGTATCAAATCCCACACCCACATCCACATCATCAAATCCCCCCCCCCCCACACACACCATACAGTAAGAAAACAAAACGTTCAAACCATTAAATTGCAAAGTGCCCGTCCTCAGTTCTGTTGACTTTACCCCAGGTGAGAAAGTCCCAAAGTGCTTCAATTATTCAGATGTTTTGGACGTGGAACTATTTCCTGCAGGCGGAGTTGTCTTCGCCTGGCGGTGCTAGATCATCTCACTGTCTAGGCGTTGCGTCCTTGTGTACTCTACATTAGTCAAACTGTTTACTGCGTCCCAATTCAACATAACACACCTTTGGTTGTGTTGACACAATCAACAATCATTTAATGGGATCGAACTTTGTAGATAATGTTAAGGACGGAGCTTCGCAATCAGAAAACTCCATAAAATCCAGACTTGTTTTCTCTTCTGATTCCATTGTGATGACCATGTGCCATAGATCATCTGTTCATTTCTTTAAACTGACGAAAAGTAATAACAGGAGAAAAAAGAACCAACACATTAAATATTGAACGTTTGAAAATAGAACCAATTAAAAATAATTTCTGACAATAACATGATATGTTGCATGTTCGTGAGACACAACTCAGAGCGCTTGAGATATTCAGCTGTGCGGTAAGTCGGGTCGTGAAACTAATTGGGTTTGTGTGTGTGTGTGGGGGGGGCGGCTTGTATGTTTGTGTGTTTTGTGTGTGTGTGTCTTGTGTGTGTGTGTATGTGTATATATGTTTGTAATCTAGTAATGAAACTTCTGACAAAATCTGAACAACTCTGACGGAACTAAACATAGCCTAGTGAGATACAAGAATTGAAGCAAGACTTTAATGCCGGTCTAAGGACGGGGAGGGGGGGGGGGGGGGGTTGCTAGGCCAAGGACGGGTGGGGCCGGGCTAAAGACGGGTGGGGCTGGGCTAGGGACGGGTCGGGGCTTGGTTATAGAGGCTTCCAAATATTCTTACAAAGACCCCCTTCTCCCTAAACGACCGACTCTTGGTATTGTTACTGGGTAACATTTATCGTTTATGGTCCTTGTTATTGTTTAACGCCTACAAATCCCAGAAATGGAGTGACTTTTTCGGATAGTAGAGCTGACGACTGCTAACCTCAAAGACTCGAGTTCGAATCCCAAGCCCGAGTCTACTCAGCTCTGACTCACGTTAGGGAAAGTAAAGGCGACTGGGCCTTATGGATCGCCAAGTCAGAAAGAAGCACATGACTTAAGGTTCCAAGTCACATCCTGCTTAACTGTTTCCATCACATATCGGGGTCAGACTCTCAAGGTCGTTGTTGTTGCCTCATTTAAAATTGTTCACCTAAGCTGTCGACCCAAAGGTATCAAATCAACTTTCCTCGTCTCTTCCTCTTTGTTTTTCTAACAATCACACCATGTAGCCATGCGATAACCGTGGGCTATAATTTTATTCTAAAATGGTGAAGTTTCAACCCAAAACACTTAATTTTATAGATTTTCTGGTGAAAGACAAAATTAGTCACCTGCAACGGTTGACAAGCATGAAGTTGGATAAACCAATGGTTAGGGAGATTTACATGTACATAAGAATTAGGTCTTTGAGAAATACACATGAACTAGTGCACGAGCACTCAAGGAAGTCATCTGTAAGAAAGAGAGGGCCCCAGATAATCCCTCCTCCCCCACCATCAATCCCTCCCCGGAAATTTCCCCTAGTTTTATCTCCGGATCAATTACCCCCAGAAAAGAAACCACCTCCCCACTGTCATTTACCCCCCCCCCCCCCCCCGAAGTATTTGATCCTTTTTAAATAAATAAATATATATATATATATATATATATATATATATATATATATATATATATATATATATATATATATATATATATATATAATCGACTAAGTTAAAATACCGGCATTCTATGCAATGCCTAAAGTGTTGAGAAAAATCTAAACAAAGCGCAATTCGGACTATTCCCGAGGCATTTTATAGAACTCCAAACTGGAGAAACTGCAAAGTGTAGAACAGCCTATGCCCTCCAGAAATGTACTGATCCTAGCTCTTACCCTAACCTTAACTCTAATCCTAGCATACCGTTCGTTTATGGTTTGAATTAGATTAGGGTCAAAGCGTAGTCGACATTGGTATTAGTTTCCTACATAATTTCTGTAGCAAGGATAATATTCACAGGTGTATTTATTAATCAAGGGGTGGGGTCCGTTGAGAAAGTGTGTGTGTATAGGAAGAGGGGGGAGTAAGATATATTGACAGAGGGGTAATGTCCTGCTCACATAATAATCACATGACCTACGGCGTTAACATAGGCATTCCACACTAATATATCCTGGTTGATTCTAGAAAATAGGCGTATAAAGTATATAGGCGTATACAGTACAAACATTTAAAGTACAAAAATAAATTGATATGCATCACTGATCTTAAAATTATGCAAATAAAGCAAAGACATAACAAAGAGTGAACAGAAGAATACCATGTTTAAAACAATCAAATTATAAAGGCTACATGTGTTTTAAAAAAAAAAGAATTTAAAATGCATTTGCACTTTCAAGCCGCATTGTAGAGAAATAATTTAAGTAGTGTGTAGGTCTATAGATTAGACCAGCTGGTGCTAATTAGCACGCACTAATGCTTTGATCTTGTTTAGCTGATGTTGTTAAAGATTTAAAGAATAACATTGTTGGTATTAGATAAATCAACAACATTAATTTCTGATTTTCAAACAGCTGCCATATAAAAACAATTTTGCTTTGTCTTCAGCGATCTATGTAAAATTTAATGAGGGGATTAATTAGTTCGGAAATGTACTAATGCTTCAGCTAAATAAAGAAAAAATATATACTTGCATTTTGCTTTGTGTACCAGTGTTCAGAATTCAGTATTTTTTTTAATAAAAACCAAAGCAGATCATAAATTCAAAATCAATATCCATTGGGTAGACAATTCTGCCATTACATACAGATGGATGATAGAACCAACGGGAATTGGTTCGAAAGGGGTGGGACACTAGACACCTCGTTAGTGTTGGATTAATGATTTGGTCAGTTGTTGGACTTTGGTCAGTTGTTGGGTTAATGATTTGGTCAGTTGTTGGACTAATGATTTGGTCAGTTGTTGGGTTAATGATTTGGTCAGTTGTTGGACTAATGATTTGGTCAGTTGTTGGACTAATGATTTGGTCAGTTGTTGGACTAATGATTTGGTCAGTTGTTGGACTAATGATTTGCTCAGTTGTTGGACTAATGATTTGGTCAGTTGTTGGACTAATGATTTGGTCAGTTGTTGGACTAATGATTTGGTTAGTTGTTGGACTGTGGTCAGTTGTTGGACTAATGATTTGGTCAGTTGTTGGACTAATGATTTGGTCGGTGTAACGAAATTACTAATATCGGTTAAAGCACTATAACTGGGTCAAGATGACCTGCACCTATATGCAAAAGTAAATAACCCCTCCCCTCCCCCACACCAATCCCTAACGGCTAGTCTGGCTGTGGAAATCGATGAATTAGTTATAATTAATTTTTACTCTCCTTTAGCGGTCGTCTAACCAATTAGTTTGATTAACCCATTAATTATACTGAACGAAGGAGAGAAACCATTCACGTTTACAGATTTAGAGCGATAAGACAAATATTGTTGTATCGATAAAATTGTCTGGCCCAGATGCTCACGTTATTATTGGCAGGTGTAGTTGGTGTTGTCAAGGTATGTGGTGTGGTGTGGTTAAGGTATCGGGTGTGGGTTGTGGTGTGGTGGAGTGTGGTGGGGTGTGGTGGGGTGTGGTGGGGTGTGATGGGGTGTGATGGGGTGTGGCGAGGTGGATGGGTTGCAGGGAGTGTTGACACGATGGTGTATGGGTGTTTGGTGAAAGGATGGTTTTGAAGAAGAAATGTAGCTGAAATACAGCCACCAATTCACGCTCATAGATGTTCATACACGTTTGTGTACCTACGCGAAAACAACGGGGGATAATCATGTAGCAAACAAGGGGAGGCAATATTTTTGTGGTATTAAAGGGGAGATGACACCATTGTCTTGGTAGTTATGAGTGGAAAAATATAACTTATCTTTATTTATGTATTTAAAAATATACGGCAGCCAGATAAGCTTACTTTCTATTTAATTATATGAAGGATATTCAAATGTTGTATCATTAATAATGAGCCAATTACTATACAAAGCGCTAAAGGGAAGCAAGAATGTTTTGTATACAAAATTCTATATGGAATAACATGGTAAATTTCAACCCAGGTCACCGGGTCATCCGAGAGCAAAGGTCATTCGAGGTCACCTGGCGAGTAGCTGTCACAGCTGATCCACATAGAGGCCAAGTAATGAGGCCCCATGCAAATATGCGGCCCTTAATGAGGCCCCATGTAAATATACGGCCCTTAATGAGGCCCCATGTCCTATAAGTAAGACAGATATCGATGAAAAAAAAACCAATACCCGTTGATTGGTTGTACTAATGAGCAGACGTAGGGTGTCACTGAAAACTGGGTGTGTTTAATTAAGTACCGCTCATACCAACACCACTTTAATTAAGCACCGGTTACAACAACACCAATTTAATTAAGTATCGGTTAAACTAAAACTAATTGGTACCTTGCGAGTTGCTGCGTTAAAAAAATTGTTTTTTTGACTAAACTACAGAGTGACATGTAGAGGTACGTGACCTTGTGGGTGCACTTCCGGCCGCCATTTTAGTTCTGCTCGGTACGTTCATCGTCTGCGGTGAAACACAATCTACACTTGGTCGTTGCTGATTAAAAATCAATTATCTTTTTAATGAAACGATGTAATCAAACTTGATTGGAAAGCTGGATCAATAGATCGATAGATCAATAAATCCGAACTGGAAAACGGAAAAAAAAAATTATTTGTGAACTTCGGTGTTAAGTTCTCAGATAAATTATGACTTCGTCATG
The DNA here is from genome assembly GCF_028476545.2 of Physella acuta. Lineage (NCBI taxonomy): Eukaryota > Metazoa > Mollusca > Gastropoda > Physidae > Physella > Physella acuta. The sequence goes on along the minus strand of NW_026732208.1, from coordinate 120,354 downwards.
CTGTTTTAAAATTCAATAAACATAGAATGCGCTAGAAATCGAAGAAAAAATTTCTGTACGCAGTAGAATTACATCGGCTAGCACAACTTAGAGAAAAACCAAAACATCATTAGGAACACGAAAAAAACAAATAAAACAAATATAAAATCAGGAATGACGTAACCCGGAGAAATTTGGACCTTAACAAAGACATCAGAAAATATGAAATCTCCGCACAATATATGGGCTGACACAATATATGGGTTGACACAATATATGGGTTGACACAATATATGGGTTGACAATATATGGGGTGACACAATATATTGGCTGACACAATATATAGGCTGACACAATATATGGGTTGACACAATATATGGGTTGACACAATATATGGGTTGACACAATATATGGGCTGACACAATATATGGGTTGACACAATATATGGGCTGACACAATATATGGGTTGACACAATATATGGGTTGACACAATATATGGGTTGACACAATATATGGGTTGACACAATATATGGGTTGACACAATATATGGGCTGACACAATATATGGGTTGACACAATATATGGGTTGACACAATATATGGGTTGACACAATATATGGGCTGACACAATATATGGGTTGACACAATATATGGGTAGACACAATATATGGGTTGACACAATATATGGGTTGACACAATATATGGGTTGACACAATATATGGGTTGACACAATATATGGGCTGACACAATATATGGGTTGACACAATATATGGGTTGACAATATATGGGGTGACACAATATATGGGCTGACACAATATATGGGTTGACACAATATATGGGTTGACACAATATATGGGTTGACACAATATATGGGTTGACACAATATATGGGCTGACACAATATATGGGTTGACACAATATATGGGCTGACACAATATATGGGTTGACACAATATATGGGTTGACACAATATATGGGCTGACACAATATATGGGTTGACACAATATATGGGCTGACACAATATATGGGTTGACACAATATATGGGCTGACACAATATATGGGCTGACACAATATATGGGTTGACACAATATATGGGTTGACACAATATATGGGTTGACACAATATATGGGTTGACACAATATATGGGCTGACACAATATATGGGTTGACACAATATATGGGTTGACACAATATATGGGTTGACACAATATATGGGTTGACACAATATATGGGTTGACACAATATATGGGCTGACACAATATATGGGTTGACACAATATATGGGGTGACACAATATATAGACTGACACAATATATGGGTTGACAATATATGGGGTGACACAATATATGGGCTGACACAATATATGGGTTGACAATATATGGGGTGACACAATATATGGGCTGACACAATATATGGGTTGACACAATATATGGGTTGACAATATATGGGCTGACACAATATATGGGTTGACACAATATATGGGTTGACACAATATATGGGCTGACACAATATATGGGTTGACACAATATATGGGTTGACACAATATATGGGTTGACAATATATGGGGTGACACAATATATAGACTGACACAATATATGGGTTGACAATATATGGGTTGACACAATATATGGGCTGACACAATATATGGGTTGACACAATATATGGGTTGACAATATATGGGTTGACACAATATATGGGCTGACACAATATATGGGTTGACACAATATATGGGTTGACATAATATATGGGTTGACACAATATATGGGTTGACACAATATATGGGTTGACATAATGAGATGATAATGGTTGTAGAATACTAACCAACCAGGAGATATATGACACATATAAAGACACTGCATTTAAGGCAGAAGTGAAACTAGGATGACTACATGCTTATGTCGTCTGGGAAAAAATGAAAATAACAGGGGTGATCTAAATGAAAAACAGCCTATAAGACAGGCCTGTGCTCAGATGAATAGATGTAGAGAGAGATGGGTCTACATCAGCCTGGAGTTCAGACTTGGAAGATGAAGGCAGCAGTTGGATTGGAAGATGGTGGTGAAGCAGATCTAAGCCTTCTATGGGTTCTAGAGTCTCAGTGGTAGATGAAATAAAGGGTCTTAGAAATGATGATTTCACGATATTACATTAAAACACCGAATCTTAATGCATGATGAGTAGTAGCGAGACTACTAATGAACTAGTAGCGAAACTACTATTGAACTAGTAGCGAGACTACTATTGAACTAGTAGCGAGACTACTATTGAACTAGTAGCGAGACTACTATTGAACTACCGTACTAAATGTCAGCTGAAGAATAACTTTACAATAGATTCCCCACACTGAAGTTTAACCACACGAAAGGTCAACCACACACAGTGTCACCCACACTTTAGTCACTAGACTAAATGTCAGCTGTACTACAAGCCAAGCTGGAGTGTGGGGCTACACAAGATAATCGAAGACTTGAACTGAGCAGCTCATGAACTAAACTTCATCGATCTAGTGTTAGAGAGTATCCTTAACCTTTGTAATGGCAGCAGTTAGCAGTACAAAACATTATTGACAGGAGTTACGGTTCCTTATTCGGCTGATCTTCTCTTTAAGAAAACCCGATTCTCACCTCGATGTGTTGCACTGTATTGCCGTCTTACTCATACAAACTCACGTGTGTTAAAGTTAGTGTTAATTTTTTTTAAGAAAAAAATAATCGTCTAAATATAAATTTTATAGCTTTCACCCACGAACGCAGTCACCCATCTTCACGTAATCTGCCCCGGAAATGAGAAAAAAAAAATGTCCGGTATTGTGTGTTAAAATGTCTTGGGTTGTGTCCCATTATGATGGAGATTAGTGTGAAATATTTAGTGCTGATTCATCTCACTGGATGATTAAATGTGTGTTTTGGTAATTGTTTTTCTCACAAGATGTTATGCTTCATTTTTGTAAAAAAACAAAAAAAACAATCAAACAAAGAAATATTTTGTAATTTTAAGTAAAACCCGCAACTGACGTAACGTTTCCACCTTCTGTCTTCGTAGGGTAAAAACGCCATTGTAAACAATGTGCAAATAAAATCAATATATAAATAAAAAAAGGGATACAAACTTTAGAAAAGCATCCTTTTAAATACACACACACGCACATAAAGAAGAAAATAAAAGTCCTTTAGCAATCCCAGTTTAAGAGTTAGTTGCTTTAGAAAACTTTTCAATACATCAGGCAAACAATGTTAATGTATTTTTGTTTTCTTTTAGTTTTTTTAAAACGTGTTTTATTTTCTACATTCTAGTACTTAAATTACTTAATGATGTAAGACTAACTAATAATTAACATATTAAAAGCAACTTTTACTATTTTTATTTCTTTTAAAGCTAATCTTTCTTAAGTCGATACCCCTCAAGACTAGATATGTGCTAAAAATGTGCTGTATACCAGTTGGACTAAATGTCACTTATACTGTCTTACAAAATCATTTTGCTCAAGTATGAGCTGCTCTATGTCACATTTTGTCACACATTTGGGTGGTTGACTTGGAGATTTTGGGTGGTTGACTTGGACATTTGGATGGTTGACTTGGACATTTTGGGTGGTTGACTTGGACATTTTGGGTGGTTGACTTGGACATTTTGGGTGGTTGACTTGGAGATTTTGGGTGGTTGACTTGAGCATTTGGGTGGTTGACTTGGAGATTTTGGGTGGTTGACTTGGAGATTTTGGGTGGTTGACTTGAGCATTTGGGTGGTTGACTTGGACATTGTGGATATTTGGGTGGTTGACTTACATCGTTAACTAAGTTGACTTTGACTTTTTGTGTGGTGGACTTCCCAACAATGATGTAGTAAGTCGAAAACAGGTATGCCCTCATTGACCGCCCCTCCCCCCCCCCCATTGAACACCAGAGCAGAAAGATTGACTACTGACCCCACAAGTACGTGACAGACTGAAAGCTAATCCTGGGTGGTTGAGAAACAAAACAGAAACGAGTACAAACAACTCAAGCACACCACGTCGCCTGGCTACACTGGCTTGTTTAGTAGCACTTCCGGAAGTTGCGGAATGGCTCAATTTCCGGTTTCGTTATTTCCGGAAGTGACAGTGCGACATCAGTAGGAGTGTTTGGGCATGTCATCAATAAAAAAATGTAGAAGTTTGTTTTACAACACAACCAATTGAACCAGATGATGTTTGGTCACTTGCAGAGTTACTTTCAGGCATCATCAGAAGGGGGAATAGGGTTCATTTCCTCGAACGAAATAGAATTTATAAAGAAAATATATACTTTTTCCTGTGTCCGCCCCCCACCCGGAAATTAGTCCGCCCCCCACCCCCGAGAATTTCTAGTGCCGCCCCCACCCTCAAAGAAAAAAGTCTGAAAGAAACACTGGTCACTAGCTTAATTATATCTATTTTTAAAAGTTATTAAAATCAAACTAACAAAACAATTTTGGCGGTAACCCAGATAATGAACCAGATAGATAGCCAGCTATTTAACCAAATAATTAATCCAAATGTAACTGAATTAGAAGAAATGAATAGAAAAGCCATGATGTAAACTGTAGTAACTTTAAGCTTCCGGCAATCGGAGACTTCGCCATAACGTGGATGTTTAGACTTTACCGTAGTCTTCTCAATATCTCACCACTTTTTAAAGTTTTAAATTATTTTTTTTTCTAGCGTTGAAACCGGAAATGTAGTACATCAAACTCAGATTGAAAGGGGCACAACTGCGTTATACGTCAGCAGTAAAGGTAAGTCTTACCTCAACAGTAAAGGTAAGTCTTAGGTCAACATTAAAAGTAAATCTTACTTCAGAAGTAAAGGTAGGTCTTACTTCAGCAGTAAAGGTAGGTCTTACTTCATAAGTAAAGGTAGGTCTTACTTCAAAAGTAAAGGTAAGTCTTACTTCAGCAAGAAAATCCTTACTTCAGCAGTAAAGGTAAGTCTTACCTCAACAGTAAAGGTAAGTCTTAGGTCAACATTAAAAGTTAATCTTACATCAGAAGTAAAGGTAGGTCTTACTTAAGAAGTAAAGGTAGGTCTTACTTCAGCAGTAAGGGGTCATCCATTTATGACGTCCACATTTTTAAAATTTATTTTGGACCCCCCCCCCCCACAACCTACAAAAATCCATTTTTTTTCCTTATAAAAGTCCATATGCGACCACAAAAGTCAGTTTTTTCGGACCCCCCCCCCCCCCCGCGTGTGGACGTCATAAATGGATGACCCCTAAAGGTAGGTCTTACTTCATAAGTAACGATAAGTCTTAGGTCAACATTAAAAGTAAATCTTTTATCTACCATCAAAGGTAGTTCTTACTTCAGAAGTAAAGGTAACTACGTCTAATAATATGTCTGCAGTGAACATATGCATTTTCCTCAATCCTACTCAATCTTTTAATCAAACTAAAAAAAAATGTCCTCATTATTCCAGTCTCCACCAGATGTACAACTTTTCATCCACCAACAACCAGTAGGTTTAATGTGAACCTTTTTTATGCTGCAGATTTTTTATCGATTTCTGTACTCACGCTAATTTCTCCCCGAGGGTGGGGCACTTGATTTTAAAACTGACGAGTACGCAAATATAGGTGTCTAAATGAGGTTTTAAGTAGATCGGTGAGGGAGAATAAATGTGTTCAATTTTAGATGGTGTTTAATGAGGTGTGGTTAGGTGATGTGGGGGAGGTCTAGCACTCAAGTCTAGCACGAAAGTGTAGCACTAAAGTGTAGCATTAAAGTGTAGCAACAAAGTGTAGCACTGAAGTGTAGCAACAGTATAGCACTAAAATGGTGCATTAAAGTGCAGCACTGAAGTGTAGCAACAAAGTATAGCACTAAAATGGTGCATTAAAGTGTAGCATTAAAGTGTAGCACTGAAGTGTAGCACTGACGTGTAGTACTGAAATGTAGCAACAAAGTAGTGCACCAAGATTTGCAAATAAATCTCAATTAAGCTTCACTTCAAAAGCTGACATCATTAACTTGATTTTGTGAGTGAAATATTAGTCATAAATGTCATAAAAATAGCTTATCTTCAATCAAACGTTCTAAAAATATTTTAACACACATTAATAATTAATGGCTACTTTATAGGTAGCCTTTAACATATAATCAATTAAAAAGATGTCGCAAGTTGGACAATCCAGTGTTCTACTGAAATATTTATCTTAATTCGTCTGCTTATTTGGCACAAGAAAAGATAACTCTGTGCAGAATTCTGTGAGCTTTTGTAGGAGTTATGTCCCCGTTGGTATAGGCAATATATTTTCGATACTGGTTTTAAGGTACCTGACAACGGTTAGCTCTAGGGTCGCGTGATAATGTTTAAAGTTATAGTAGCATGACTTCCTGGGGTGAGGATTAGCGTTTGGATTGCTTGACAACTTGAGGATCTCAGAGTCCTATTAGTTAGTTCCAAGAAGGTACGAAACCTGGACTGATTTAACGTTAATCTGATTTAAGTAATTTGTTTTTTAGTTTAGTCAAACCAAGCATTTAATAATTTCCTACCAACGTAACAGTTTTTTATGGAGGGCAAAACAACTGTTTGTGTTACTTAACGTTCAGTTATCAGTTAATCGTTTCGACATTGCCCTCAACAAAAAAATCAATAGTATTGTAAACATTTGATCTTGATTAGATAGAACCGCTTTATAAGCGGTATGGAATTCGTTAAATAAACAAGCAAAAAACAAAACACGAATCAATCATTTGTTAAGGAACACAACAAACAGTTATTGAACTAAAACAAGGCTGTATTTTTGTGTGCGAATTTCTTAATTAACCTCTCATCAGCAGGTGTATAATTAACCCCTCTCATTATGTCGTCCAGGTGTTTAATTAACCTCTCATCAGCAGGTGACTCTACCGTCCTGGCCAACCTTAACTTGGCCTACTTGGCCACCGACAAGGCCATCCTCGGCCTGAGCAGGTGGGTGGTAGAGCCAGACATTCCACACTTCCAGTCGGTGCAGGCCTACCATAGCAGCATCAAGGAGTTTAGGTGAGTACACAGTGTACACACGGTGTACAGGTGGGTACACACGGTGTACAGGTGGGTGGTGGAGCCAGACATTCCACACTTTCAGTCGGTGCAGGCCTACCATAGCAACATCAAGGAGTTTAGGTGAGTACACAGTGTACACACGGTGTACAGGTGGGTACACACGGTGTACAGGTGGGTGGTGGAGCCAGACATTCCACACTTTCAGTCGGTGCAGGCCTACCATAGCAACATCAAGGAGTTTAGGTGAGTACACAGTGTACACACGGTGTACAGGTGGGTACACACGGTGTACAGGTGGGTGGTGGAGCCAGACATTCCACACTTTCAGTCGGTGCAGGCCTACCATAGCAACATCAAGGAGTTTAGGTGAGTACACACGTGGGTACACACGGTGTACACGTGAGTACACACGGTTTACAGGTGAGTACACACGGTGTACAGGTGAGTACACACGGTGTACAGGTGAGTACACACGGTGTACAGGTGAGTACACACGGTGTACAGGTGAGTACACACGGTGTACAGGTGAGTACACACGGTGTACAGGTGAGTACACACGGTGTACAGGTGAGTACACACGGTGTACAGGTGAGTACACACGGTGTACAGGTGGGTACACACGGTTTACAGGTGAGTACACACATGGGTAAACATGGTTACACAAGGTGTACACGTGGGTACAAAAGGTGTATATGAGGGTACACGAAGTGTACATAAGGTGTACATGTGGATACAGAAGGTGTAGTGGTGAGTACACACGGTGTGTACAGGTGGGTAGACGAGGTGTACACAAGGTGTAGATGGGTATACAGGTGTACAGGTGGATACAGAAGATGTTTAGAGTTTAGGTTTTGAGTGTCTCTATATGTTTCATCTTAGCTAGACTTTGTATTTTTGGAGCTAACGTTTATACGGTGTTCGTCAAATAAATGTCCATGGAGAAAAAGTGACAGCCTGAACACGCACGAGTTTTTTTTATAATGACATTTTACTCATATCCCGTTAGGAAAATGGTACTTCTGAACAAAGTACCAAATGTCACAGTACCCGAGGTCATCAAGTTCTATAGTGACGACAACAATGTCATCTTGAAGTGGGTGGGGCAGTTCATCCAGCACTCTAAGGTAGGTGACGTCACACTTATGATTAAATCTAGTAGCATCAGACGCATGAGTATATCAACATTCCTATTGGTATAGCCCTAATAGGTGTCAGTTGATCAACCAATCCTAACGCTTGTGATTGTGGTGTCAGTTGATCAACCAATCCTAACGCTTGTGATTGTGATTGTTACAGAGTGGAGACCTGTGGAAGACTCTGATTGGCTACTACATGTTGATACTAAGCAAGGAACAGGCGGGGGCAGAGAGGGCACTAGGCAGCACGTTTTATGCCCTAGGTACGAAACTATTTGTGTATTTATATCAAATATTAAAACGATGTTAATGTTAGGTTTTACTCAACACTTTAAAACTTAATAAAAAAAAAAAAAAAAAAAAAAAAAAAAAAAAAAAAAAAAAAAAAAAAAAAAAAAACCACCCAATGAAACTGGACCTTGAGTGTGGTACTTAAGTGGCTCCTACATTTCCCGTTGTGTGATGCCGTTAACTTATGGTACAGTCTAACCATAGAACACACAAACGCTAACTTGAAAGTTCGGCGTCTGGACTCTAGTCAGTGAGGCGTCATTCTGTTCACTCAGCTCTAATGGGTACCTGACTCGGCACGAGGGAAAGGTGGAAATTGCAACTACACAATCCCTTCATCTGCCAGACGTGGCAAAAACACATAAACTCTACTTGACCTGCCACATTGACCCTCATGTCTGAAAAGGACGTTGACCCCGCATTAAGGTAGAAAATATGTGGTAGCAACAGATACAAGCTGACAATACATTTTCTTCCCAGTAGAAAGTTTTGTTATCTCTAAAAACTGACTTGCTGTACCCCCTTCCCCCCCCCCCCTCCCCCAGGCGGCTACAACAACCAACAGATGCTCGCCTACCTAGAGAGGAAGATCCTGGGCATGAGCTACCTGGAGCGTTGTACCGAGTTCTCCTCTAGCATCAAGCTGTACCTGAGCAACACTTTCCTCGGCAAACCCACCGATCTCTACCTCACCCGCATGAGGGAGGAGATTCTGAGGAATTCTATCAACGGAAGTGACGTCACCATGGGCTCCATGTGGTTCAAAAACATGACGGTGTACATCAACATTCTCAAGGTCAGTGCCCTCGTGTGTGTGTGTGTGTGTGTGACGGGTGCTCTTGTAACATAGTGACTTCGACTGGTGTGTGTGTGTGTGTGTGTGTGTGTGTGCGTTTGACGGGTGCTCTTGTAAAGTGACTTCGACTGGTGTGTGTGTGTGTGTGTGTGTGTGCCTACAAGTGAGTCGTCGAGCAATGGCGCCACAACACCTAGATCTAGGCAGTGAACACCCATCACGTGGCTGTCGTCATGGCAACAAGACCTTCCACTACCTGAAGAAAGCTCAGGTAAGTGTTCTAGATTGTCTTCACACTGACCAGGCCGGATTAGAACTCGGGCCACCAACATGTTGGACTCTGTCAGCTGACTACTCTCCATACTCTCCACCCTCTCATTGTTATGATTCCCTGTTCCCAGTTTGTTATTTACATATATCTGTGCGTATAAAAATGAAAACAAATTGAAAATATTGCAAAGTACCGAAAAGCATGGGTGGGTGTTGCAATTGTCTTAAGCTCCGCCGTGACTTGAAAAATGCGAGGATGAAGACATGTTATAATGTCTGTGTATGTTGTTGTTTTCGTAGGTAAATGAAGTGCTATTTGTTTCAAATGTGTTATGTTGTTGTGTTTGTGTTGTGTTTGTGTTTGTGTTGTGTTTGTGTTGTGTTTGTGTTGTGTTTGTGTTGTGTTTGTGTTGTGTTTGTGTTGTGTTTGTGTTGTGTTTGTGTCGGCTACTCAACAAAGTGTGAAGAGGATTTTCATCAACAACCCGAATTTAGCTGAAATGGTGGCCACCGCTACAGCTGGGATGGTAGTCAGCGGCTGTAGCTGGAGTGGTGGCCAGCGGCTACAGCTGGGATGGTGGCCACACCTTTGCAGCAACACGGTGGCTGGTTATATCCGTGTTACAGTAACATTGTACTCATGTCCAAACAAAAAAATCTATCTGCGTCAACAATAAAATGTAGGTATATAAATTAACTATAAAAAACAAATCTTTAAGGTGGTGGATCTTTAAGGGTTAATAATTATTTGTAAACATCCGTGATGATCACAAACAAATGTGATAGTAGTATTGTACCAAGCCCTCCCCCCCCCCCCCCGCACACAAATTATAAGCAACATTGTAGATTATCGTAGTATTGCCTCTACTGCCGGCAGCCCTATTTACCCCTCCCCCCTCCCCTACCACACGCTATTCATACTGGCACGAAATGCTGTTCAGTGGACCAGAACGTTGATTAATGTGATCAAAGAAGTTAAGTCAGACGATAACAAATCAGTGGATAACAAATCAGACGATAACAAATCAGGGGATAACAAATCAGACGATAACATATTAGGGGATAACAAATTAGGGGATAAAAAATTAGGGGATAACAAATCAGGGGATAACAAATCAGGGGATAACAAATCTGTCGACTATGTATGTATGTATGTATGTATGTGTGTGTGAGTTTTCGTGTGAAAATATATATTTCTATTCGTATGTATGTGTGTATGTGTGTCGTATGTATAAATGCGTGTGCCTGTTTGTGTGTGTATGTCAATATCGTGTATATATGTGTGCGTGTATGTAAATGTACGTGTGTTCTTGCGAGTGTATGGCTATGTGTATGTCTGCACTTGCGTGTCTGTATGCGCATGCGTGTGTATGAAGTAGGCAATGTGTGTGTGTGTTTGTATGTGTGTCGGTGTATGTATGTGTGTATATGTGTCGGTGCATGTGTATGTTTATGACGTCTATGGTTCTGCATGCTTCACCGCCTCCTTTGATTATGTTGGCTGATATGGAAACACGTCTGTAGACCGGAAGTGGGTGTTAGCACGTAATGGATGCTATGTTAACCGTTTTATGCATAGATGGAGGCTGTTTTAAACTGAAAATATGTTTTTATTTTATAAATTCAAAATATGTATGTGACGAGTTTATATGAATAGTTTTGTTCAAGCTGCTTATGGAGTTTTAAGATTTGTAAGCCTTACATTTGAAGCTAGATTTACAATGCTTGAACAGACGTTCACATCTTTAAGCATTGAACATTTTACAGAAATAGAGAATCAGCTATAAGCTGTTGAATGCATATACTCGTTATACTTTAAGGTTGAGTTTAAGGTTGAACTTTATTACAGGCGTAATTTGTTCACTATTAAATAAAACAACAGCAACGTTTTCGGTTTGAGCAGAACATCTTAAACTCTGTTTGGTTTTAATATCCAAAAAATAAACGGGTCGACCAGAGGACGGCTTTTAAAAAATGTTAAATTAATTTTTGTTATTGTTAGTCAAGTTTTAAAATTGAAGTTTGATTCCTGTTCTACATTTATTGTCATAATGTATCACTGAGGACGTGCATTTGTTTCTGAAAAAATAATATTAGATATCTTTGATATATTAAAGACAAGATTTGGGACATGGAGGACCAACATCATTATCATCTTGTTGCGTGTGTACGGACATCAAACACGAATTTCAACATTTTCCACTCGCTAATTCTAGAAAAACAATTCGTACAATACATCACAATTGAAATTCATGATATAGCGAAATAAAATTCCTATAATTAACATACATATTTTCTGTGATTTTTTCTTATGACTTATTCACTGTGATGGTTTCCTTATAACTGAGTGGCACATCAACGCCCGTCTCGAGCTATCATAACGCCCCTCCCCCCTTGCTGCGCCCCCCCCCCCCCCCTCACGTGCTGCGCCCAGTGCATGACGTACGAAGTAACAGAGCGCTAAAAGAAAATTGATATTTTCAACAAAAATATGAATCGTTATGATCATGCACAGAATAACACACAAACCTGTTCAAAGTGGAGGTCAGAGGTTGGATATTTTGAACAAAAAAAGACGTCATCAGTTGCATCGCCTGGTTGGTTGTGTATGGGGTGTGGGGGGGGGGGGGGGGGGGGGAGGGGCGGAGCTGGTCACGGTCCTGTGGACATGTAGGTCACGTGGTTCAAGATGTGGGGACACGATTCTCAAGGTCGAAGTGCTGACGTCACAGCTGAACTTTGGGGTTGTTTACCCTGCATAGGCGCATCCACGGGGGGGGGGGGGGGGGAAGGGAAAGGTGCTAGAATAAAGTAGTAACAATACGGAAGAGGGATTGTTTACATATGTTACATAGTAAATTCTGGAGATGTTTGGTGACAAATGTTACATTGTATATTATTTGGGGCCACATTAAAAACAATTTAAAATAGTATGGGCGAGTCTTTTTGTCACAAATGTTACAGAGGTGATTGTGGTGGTAATTCGTTACAAATGTTACATATTTTCTACATAGTCACTTGTTACAAATTATACACAACTAATAATATGCACGAAATGTGACAAATTAAATATAGCTAATAGTGAGAATGACATGTCATAAATTATACACAACTAATGTCAAATGTTTTACAGTAAACAGTGAGTGACGGAGGAGGTGAGTATATTCACGACGTTAGGTCTATCGACCCAATGATTTATTTTCTAGGTTAGGGCTATCGCCACAATGATTTATTTGCTAGCAACCACATCCAAATCTTGGACCTAACCCTAACCCTAAACCTAGCCATGAGCTAGAGTCAAATACAAGTTACATCAGAAAGCGACGGAGATCATTATACTATATTGTAGTGCCCTGTGGATGTATGTTGATATATGTGGATGTCTGTGGATATATGTGGATATCTGTGGATATATGGTGATATCTGTGGATATATGTGGATATCTGTGGATATATATGGATATATGTGGATATATGTGGATATCTGTGGATATCTGTGGATATATATGTTGATATCTGTGGATATATGTGGATATCTGTGGATATATGTGGATATCTGTGGATATATGTGGATATATGTGGATATATGTGGATGTCTGTGGATATATGTGGATCTCTGTGGATATCTGTGAATGTCTGGATGTCTGTGGATACCTGTGAATGTCTGGATGTCTGTGGATATGACCCGCCTCTGAACCATCTTGGTGAGAGTCAGTCAAGTGGAACGAAACAGTGACGCACATCTCGCTGTACAACACAAAGACATTTTGTGCAGATTTTTTTAAAAATTTCAACCAATTTTTTTAATGCCAGTGTATGCGTTAGTTGGTATGTAGGTAAATGGAGAGGTACAGACGAATTATGAAATGTAGGTGATCATTTCGGTTAGCCGTACCGTCATATTCGTATCGATTACATCTCCTTATGGTGGGAGTTAGTATGGCGATAACTAAAGTATCGGACTGAAGTATCGGATTACGGTATTAGCGATTCGATAACCGAAAAGCTTAATGTTAACAATCTTTTTCCATTACCGAATAGTGTTCGTTAAGTTAAACGTTTGTTTATTGAAGCGTGTTTTCCTTTGAAAGATTAAAGCGTTCAAACATAAAAAAAACCTTTCGAAAATAATTAAAAACAAAAACTCCATGAGCAGACACACGCGGAACACAAAGCCGTGTACATTGTAGGTGTGTAAGTTGTGGGAGTGTGTAAGTTGTGGGAGTGTGTAAAGTTGTGGGGGTGTGTAGGGGCACTGATACACGGACGATTCGATGGAGTTAGGATAGGACTAAACTTTTTGGTCTCTGAATTTCGATTCCCTCCTAGAATATTTTCGTTCACATGGACGTTCTATAAATTGAATTAAACTGTAACATCTTTTTAAATTTAGCTTTTTTTTCAGAAAAAAATCAATAGTTTATGTCTTTGGTGTCTAAGGTAATTAGTCCAATTAGTCCAATTAGTCTAAAGTACTGTCATTGATTCGGGTAAGCACTATTGTTTTGCTTGATTAGAAATGTTATCTACCTTGTAACCGTGGTCAAAGGACCTTGTAATGCTAGTTCAAAGTGATCTACAGCCAACCACATGACGTGGGTTTGTAAAAATCCAGTATCGGCCAACCACTATCCATTTTCCACCATCCACAATCCAACCACAAACATCCAAATCCAACCAACGGCCAGCGAATTGACCGTGACAACACGTAGACTAGTCACGTGACACCGTGACAGGAGATCAGTGACAAGACCTACGTGACCACGATCACGTTCTGACGGAAGTCGATATGACGGGAAGTGAGATCTGGTTGGTTAATTAGCGGCCACGTGATTCACAAGCAGGAACTTTTGTAGACGTCATAGGCATCAGACGTCAATTTTAGACGTCCTAGACGTCAGTTCTGTCCGTGCAGTACGATCAAACATTGTAAAACAAAACATGAGCTAACAAGTCACCTGAATAAACGGATGGAGAAAAGTATTTGGTTTGTGTGGATGGCGGAGAAAGAGGATCAGTTTTAATTTTCTTACAATACAAATCTGTCTGTAGTTGGACGCAATACATTTATCTTAAAGTAATTTACGAGAGACAAAATTCCTGCAGTATTGTGAGATCTGAGATGACCTCAAATAAAATTTCGAGATGTTTTATTGTTTTGTTGTGACTGAAGTTTGTACATTTTATCTTGCTGGAGTTCTTAAAAAATCCATTTTATCCCTAAGACCTCAAAGTTTTGTACCCACATATAACATTTTATATAGCATAAGAAAGATTCCATTAGGTAGAACTATAGATCAAACTTCTGTCCTCAAAAAGAACTATAGATCAAACTTCTGTCCTCAAAAAGAACTATAGATCAAACTTCTGTTCTCAAAAAGAATTATAGATCAAACTTCTGTCCTCAAAAAGTACTATAGATCAAACTTCTGTCCTCTAAAAGTACTATAGATCAAACTTCTGTCCTCAAAAAGTACTATAGATCAAACTTCTGTCCTCTAAAAGTACTATAGATCAAACTTCTGTCCTCAAAAAGAACTATAGATCAAACTTCTGTTCTCAAAAAGAACTATAGATCAAACTTCTGTCCTCAAAAAGTACTATAGATCAAACTTCTGTCCACTAAAAGTACTATGGATCAAACTTCTGTCCTCAAAAAGTACTATAGATCAAACTTCTGTCCTCTAAAAGTACTATAGATCAAACTTCTGTCCTCAAAAAGAACTATAGATCAAACTTCTGCCCTCAAAAAGAACTATAGATCAAACTTCTGTCCTCTAAAAGTACTATAGATCAAACTTCTGTCCTCAAAAAGAACTATAGATCAAACTTCTGTCCTCAAAAAAGAACAATAGATCAAACTTCTGTCCTCAAAAAGAACTATAGATCAAACTTCTGTCCTCAAAAAGAACTATAGATCAAACTTCTGTCCTCAAAAAGAACTATAGATCAAACTTCTGTTCTCAAAAAGAATTATAGATCAAACTTCTGTCCTCAAAAAGTACTATAGATCAAACTTCTGTCCTCTAAAAGTACTATAGATCAAACTTCTGTCCTCAAAAAGTACTATAGATCAAACTTCTGTCCTCTAAAAGTACTATAGATCAAACTTCTGTCCTCAAAAAGAACTATAGATCAAACTTCTGTTCTCAAAAAGAACTATAGATCAAACTTCTGTCCTCAAAAAGTACTATAGATCAAACTTCTGTCCTCTAAAAGTACTATGGATCAAACTTCTGTCCTCAAAAAGTACTATAGATCAAACTTCTGTCCTCTAAAAGTACTATAGATCAAACTTCTGTCCTCAAAAAGAACTATAGATCAAACTTCTGCCCTCAAAAAGAACTATAGATCAAACTTCTGTCTTCAAAAAGAACCATAGACCAAACTTCTGTCCTCAAAAAGAACTATAGATCAAACTTCTGTCCTCAAAAAGTACTATAGATCAAACTTCTGTCCTCTAAAAGTACTATAGATCAAACGTCTGTCCTCAAAAAGTACTATAGATCAAACTTCTGTCCTCTAAAAGTACTATAGATCAAACTTCTGTCCTCAAAAAGAACTATAGATCAAACTTCTGCCCTCAAAAAGAACTATAGATCAAACTTCTGTCTTCAAAAAGAACCATAGACCAAACTTCTGTCCTCAAAAAGAACTATAGATCAAACTTCTGCCCTCAAAAAGAACTATAGATCAAACTTCTGTCCTCAAAAAGAACTATAGATCAAACTTCTGTTCTCAAAAAGAACTATAGATCAAACTTCTGTCCTCAAAAAGTACTATAGATCAAACTTCTGTCCTCTAAAAGTACTATAGATCAAACGTCTGTCCTCAAAAAGTACTATAGATCAAACTTCTGTCCTCTAAAAGTACTATAGATCAAACTTCTGTCCTCAAAAAGAACTATAGATCAAACTTCTGCCCTCAAAAAGAACTATAGATCAAACTTCTGTCTTCAAAAAGAACCATAGGCCAAACTTCTGTCCTCAAAAAGAACTATAGATCAAACTTCTGTTCTCAAAAAGAACTATAGATCAAACTTCTGTCCTCAAAAAGTACTATAGATCAAACTTCTGTCCTCTAAAAGTACTATATATCAAACTTCTGTCCTCAAAAAGTACTATAGATCAAACTTCTGTCCTCTAAAAGTACTATAGATCAAACTTCTGTCCTCAAAAAGAACTATAGATCAAACTTCTGCCCTCAAAAAGAACTATAGATCAAACTTCTGTCTTAAAAAAGAACCATAAATCAAACTTCTGTTCTCAAAAAGAACTATAGATCAAAATTCCGTACTCAAAGTCCTGTTGGGTGCAACACGCTTCAAGTGAGAACCGCCCAACTTTTTTTTTGTTTTTTAAACTTTCAAAGGAGTTTCGATAGAAAACCACCGACCGTGACATATCCGCATGGAGTGTAGGGACAGGGGATGGGTAGGCGCCTGCCCACCAAACCTCCCAAACAACCACCACCCCTCCCCCTTAAAAATGTTTTTACCCACCTCTTTAAGCCACCCCTGTAGCGAGCGATCACCCCAGTCCCCAGACCGGCGATGATACACGAGCGTGCCTCTAGACAGTGGGAGACCATACGCCACTACATAACAGAGCGACTTCACTTTTCTGTGGACTCTTTGTAATTGTTACGTTAAAATACTCCGGGTGTTTAGACGTGTGTTAAAGCATAAATCTTACATAGGTTGGTAGTTTGCGTTTGGTTTTACAATACATTTTTTACCCCGCGTTAAAAAAAAGTTTAAAAAAATTAATGTAGTATTTGATGGCAACTTAAAAATATAAAGATATGAATGATAGAGATAAAAAAAACAACAACATAGGTGACTAGTCCATTTAGTTTGTCTTGAACTGGGCAATTATCAGTTTGAGTTGGGCGAATTTAATGTGTTGATGTATTTCGGCTTTGTGATACAGTATTAAACACGCTAGCTTTAATCTCGGTACAGTGTTATCTCTGACAGGTCTACTTTTTGCTAAAACATCTTAGCTCTAACGCTAATATTAACACAAAGTATTGTCAACGCTAATTTTTAGGGGACCATTTAGCTAGCAAGTCTAAATGTTAACGCTAATATTTAGCGTAGCTTTAGCTAGCGTCTAGTGTTAACGCTAATATTTAGCGTACTTTTAGTTAGCAGGTCTTAATGTTAACGCTAATATTTAGCTAACCTTTAGCTAGCAGGTCTTAATGTTAACGCTAATATTTTTCTCCCCAAAGCCCGATCAAGATTTCGTTAATTAATCAATAAAAAACAATGTGGCCAATCTTGTACTGTGGCCTGTTGGCCCATGTTGTGATGGCCCAGACGGCCACCATCCCCGTCAACGAGAGGCCATTCTGCTTGCAAGGCCTCAACTCAGCACAAACTGACCTGAAGCTCACGTGCCCCAGCGGTCAGTACATTCAAATCCAGAAGGTCACACACGGGGTCACAGCCTTAGGGTGAGTACACGGTCATCAAACTTTCATACAACAGTTGTCACGTGACTTCAGAGTTTCTTCACTACATCAGATTATATTTTACCAACACATTACATTATATTGTACCAATACATCAGATTATATTGTACCAACACATTACATTATCCTGTACCAACACATTACATTATGCTGTACCAACACATTACATTATGTTATACCACTACATCAGATTATATTGTACCAACACATTACATTATGTTGTACCAATACATCAGATTATATTATACCAACACATTACATTATGGTGTACCAACATCAGATTATGCTGTACCAATACACTACATTATGTTGTACCAATTCATCAGATTTTGTTGTACCACTACTTACAATTATGTTGTACAAATACACATACTAACTGTGTGTGTTTGCTGTCTCCACAGGGTGTGTAAGAACGACAGTGCAGACGACATCTGCTGTCCATCCAACACGACAGACCGGGACTTCTGTCTGTACAGCAACATGGACAGCCTGTCCTGCCGCTGTACGGGACAAAACAGCTGCTCATTCCCTGACCTTGTGCTGAGAAAGGTCGAAGGTCACTGCGACCTGGCCAGGTACAACGGGATGTTCTCCTTCATCAAGGTTGATTACACGTGCAATGACGTCAGCGTCGTGTACTGCCCCACCAGCTCGCCCGCGCCCACGACAGACGGGGGGTGGCAGCCCCCCATCACCACCGAGTACCCCAACTACCTGTCCATCGGCGCCCAGGCCGGTATTATCGTCGCCATCATGTGCGGCATCCTCATCATCGCTTTCGCCTTCGTCATCTACAAGCGAGTTCGCGACGGCCCTCCGGAAGATTTCCGGAAACTTTTCAGCAAGCCCCCACCCCCAGACGATGAGGACGTGCTACACATGACGGGGTACGGCCATTCCAACTTCGCCACGGCAATGAACACGTCCAAGCCGATCCCGTGGATCCCCGGGGAGGCTCAGGAGGAGATCTACAAGACGATCGTCAACGAGAGGAGGAGGTCATCCACGCCCATGGTGATCACAGACGTCCGCAGGAAGTCTTCCACACCCAAGGCCATCGTTCATGGACACGAGTAGTGGGGGGTAGTGTTTGGTGGAGGGGGTCAATCTTCCACACCCAAGGCCATCGTTCATGGACACGAGTAGTGGGGGGTAGTGTTTGGTGGAGGGGGTCAATCTTCCACACCCAAGGCCATTGTTCATGGACACGAGTAGTGGGGGGTAGTGTTTGGTGGAGGGGGTCAATCTTCCACACCCAAGGCCATCGTTCATGGACACGAGTAGTGGGGGGTAGTGTTTGGTGGAGGGGGTCAATCTTCCACACCCAAGGCCATCGTTCATGGACACGAGTAGTGGGGGGTAGTGTTTGGTGGAGGGGGTCAATCTTCCACACCCAAGGCCATTGTTCATGGACACGAGTAGTGGGGGTTAGGGTTAGTGTTTGGTGGAGGGGGTCAGTCTTCCACACCCAAGGCCATCGTTCATGGACACGAGTAGTGGGGGGTAGTGTTTGGTGGAGGGGGTCAATCTTCCACACCCAAGGCCATTGTTCATGGACACGAGTAGTGGGGGTTAGGGTTAGTGTTTGGTGGAGGGGGTCAGTCTTCCACACCCAAGGCCATCGTTCATGGACACGAGTAGTGGGGGTTAGTGTTTGGTGGAGGGGGTCAATCTTCCACACCCAAGGCCATTGTTCATGGACACGAGTAGTGGGGGTTAGGGTTAGTGTTTGTTGGAGGGGGTCAGTCTTCCACACCCAAGGCCATCGTTCATGGACACGAGTAGTGGGGTTAGGGTTAGTGTTTGGTGGTAGTTAAAGGGGGGTCAAGTTTGGTTAGGGTTAGTGTTTGTTGGTAACTAGAGGGGGGTCATGTTTGGTTAGGGTTAGTGTTTGGTGGAGGGGGTCAATCTTCCACACCCAAGGCCATCGTTCATGGACACGAGTAGTGGGGTTAGGGTTAGTGTTTGGTGGAAGGGGTCAATCTTCCACACCCAAGGCCATCGTTCATGGACACGAGTAGTGGGGTTAGGGTTAGTGTTTGGTGGAGGGGGTCAATCTTCCACACCCAAGGCCATCGTTCATGGACACGAGTAGTGGGGTTAGGGTTAGTGTTTGGTGGAGGGGGTCAATCTTCAACACCCAAGGCTATCGTTCATGGACACGAGTAGTGGGGTTAGGGTTAGTGTTTGGTGGAGGGGGTCAATCTTCCACACCCAAGGCCATCGTTCATGGACACGAGTAGTGGGGTTAGGGTTAGTGTTTGGTGGAGGGGGTCAATCTTCCATACCCAAGGCCATCGTTCATGGACACGAGTAGTGGGGGTTAGGGTTAGTGTTTGGTGGTAGTTAGAGGGGGGTCAAGTTTGGTTAGGGTTAGTGTGTGTTGGTAGCTAGAGGGGGTCAAGTTTGGTTAGTGTTAGTGTTTGTTAGAGGGGGTCATTTTTAGTTAGGGTTAGTGTGTGTTAGCAAATAGAGAACATTTAGTTTAGTTAGGGTTAGTGTTTGTTAACAAACATCGACAAAACTAAAATAGGACGTGTTACCCCCCCCCCTCCCCAAACGGTAGCATACACAAAATAGATAATTAATTTAAAATCATCCGCGCTAAAATGAGAGGAAAATAAGTGTTGTTAGGATTTATTTTGTCAATCTAAATATACGGCTAAATATACTATTTCGATTAGGATTTATTTTGTTAATCTTAAGCGGCTAAATATACTTTGATTAGGAGATTTAGGTATTATGACTTTGTTGTAAAACGTATGTTCAAATGTACTCAAACTGTACTCTGGAAGTGGTCCTTTAGTACAGTGTTATAAGTGTTATAACACTGATATAACAGTGTTATAATATAGTTATACAATGGTGTAACATCTGTTCTGCTCTAAGCCACACAGCTATATACAACAATGTTCTTACACGTCTATGTTATGCATTTAACGTTCTGCATTTATCTGATGTCTAACAACGACATTCCTAACAGCGACAATTCTTACAGCGACATTTCTAACAGAAGCTCATCTGTGTTTTATCTTGTAGCGATGTTGAAATTCATAGATCTCAAGCGTAAATTCGTTTGCTGAGCAAGTTATCGACTACTAGTAATTTTTATTAATTGATTTTTTAATCTTTACACTGTATGTATACTTGTGTATGACACACTTGCATTTGTCTTGATATTGATATATTTTTAATGCTATTCTAATTGGATTTTAATTGGGCGTCTGGTGCTTGATTGCTAGTTACACATTTGTTGTAATGTCAGTGATGGCAATAAAGGAGTTATGACGTCAATGGTAGCCACGAAGTTGTTGTGACGTCAATGGTAGCCATGAAATTGTTGTGACGTCAATGGTAGCCACGAAGTTGTGACGTAGCAGAGAGTCATACAACTGTTATGACGTCCATGACGACACTGCTGCCTTGACGTCTGTTCCAAGTTTTTTATTTCGTTGCTTCCAATTTTTATAACGGTGTTTTAAAATAATATATTGCATTTAAATGTTCTATAAATATTTTTTAGTGTTTACAAAAAAAAAATTAATAGCAGAGAATTTGTTTTACTTGTTGCTGATTGTATCTGTAAAATAAATTGTGTTTTTATTTGCCAGACTTTTCATTTTACAAGAAGCAAGACATATAAAACGATGCATATATGTAAGATAACTTTGCGGATTTTGATTGGCTAATACACTATTGTATATAGCTATTTACTATTGTTGTTATAAGGATAAATTGTTGAAGTGTTAAATCAACGAATTAATGAAAGATTGAAATTTGCTGTATGGTATCCATATACTGGTTCCTGAGTTACCGGAGTCATATGCAATTTTGAAGGCTAAAGGACTTACTTTGAAATCAAACAACTTAAGTAAAATCTTCTTATACACCAAAACACCTCACACCATTCTATCGAGACACCAAAACACCTCACACCATTCTATCTAGACACCAAAACACCTCACACCATTCTGGCTACACATCGTAAGACCTCACACCATTCTATCTAGACACCAAAACACCTTACAAATCTCACTGAAACCACTTATTAGTTTCTGTTAAGGCCGATATTGGGTTGCCAGTTGTAGAACTACCCAAAGCAGCAGACGACCAAGACAGACGGCAGAAAATTATTTTAAAAAATCAACTTTAGGTTAAGGGACGATTGGCTGATTAAAGGTTGTATAACCACAACCAGGGTCAGTCGAGGTCATTGACCTCATAAACATTGAGGTGACCATTTGTATAAGGGGGTGGACTTAGGTTATATAGACATTGAGGTGACTATTTGCATCACGAAGAGATCGCAATGAAAAGATCCTGTTTTGTCTATTGCAGGAATCCACACTTAACAATTTGTTTTTGGTTTAACGTCAATGGGAGTGAAATCTAGGCCAAAATGTGCGGGTAGGGTTGGAGTGTGTGTGTGGGGGGGGGGGGGTGTATGTCCTGAGCTAACCGGTTTTCGACCTTTGTAAAAAAAAAAAAGTAAAAAAGCGTCACGGTTGAATTCTTCGTCACACTTGGTGTGAAAGAAATCGTGTATTAAATGTTGCCGGATTTGGTTGAGTTTGTTATGCGAATACACATATGTGTATCAAGATTTTTTCTAGTGTATGATCTGAATAGATTTACGTAGATCATACAACCTGGTGACGTCACACCTTGACCTTTATCCAAGCTCACATTAGATGATCTGTAGATGGATTACGTCAATGAAACAAGGGACATTAACTCTCCAACCTTTCCCATTTTCCCACGTTTTCTTTAACTTGCTTTCTCTGTGTCTTTGTTTGTTTGTTTGTCTTTCCAATCCAATCTTGCGATCGAAATTTCTGGCACTTCCCAGTTAGCTAGCGCGCTGAAATTTTCAGGGAAGCTTTCTTTTGGATGACCATTGAATATTCAATTGTTATTATTACTAAATTGATCAATGGAAACATTTTATTGAGCATTTTAGACCGCTATATAATCTATATATATAATTCTCCTCTGCTAGCCATTAGAAAAAAAACCAGCGACGCGTACCTCGCGCGCAGTGAAGCGAACGATCACATGTCGCCACAGGCTTAGGGGCAGAGAATTTAGCTTGAACCGAGTTTAAACTTACAGGAGGTAGGCCAGTTTGGGGGAGACGATATGGTCGAGTGGTTGGGCACACGATTCCTATCCCACTCGACACGGGTTCAAATCTATGTGTTCTAGTCAGTAACGTATTCAAACAACGTGTTTTTTACGAGTTGTCTTTTTACGAGTTGTCTTTTTACGAGTTGTCTTTTTACGAGTTGTCTTTTTACGAGTTGTCTTCGTTTACCCAAAAAAAGTGAAAAGATAAAATCGATAGCAAGATTTTAATGCAAACAAACAGACAAAGACTAAAAAGTAGAAAATAATAATCATTAAAAAAGTTTTAAAAAACCCACGTTTTCTGATTGAACTAAAAAGTAGAAAATAAATGCTATAGGCCCTACATCACAATAATGCAAGCGATCACTCTACTATAAGCGAGCAAAAACGTGGGGCGCCGTGATTTTCTTACAGTTTCTAATACTGTTGACTCTCTACAAGCTCCCTAATAAAAGTCAATAGTATTATCTAATCAATAG
This sequence comes from Physella acuta, assembly GCF_028476545.2. Taxonomy (NCBI): domain Eukaryota; kingdom Metazoa; phylum Mollusca; class Gastropoda; family Physidae; genus Physella; species Physella acuta. The sequence goes on along the minus strand of NW_026732208.1, from coordinate 96,795 downwards.
TAATATAACTTTTACTTCGGCGCCCCACGTTTTTCATCGCTTATAGTAGAGTGATCGCTTGCATTATTGTGATGTAGGGCCTATAGCATTTATTTTCTACTTTTTAGTTCAATCAGAAAACGTGGGTTTTTTAAAACTTTTTTAATGATTATTTTTGAACTGACGTCTCTTTATTTCTTCATGACCCCCCCCCCCCCCCCCACACACACAATATTCTTGTTTGTTCAGTTCCAGAGTGGCTTCCTTTAATGGCTCTATAATTACAATTTTGTAATTACCGCTTGTAAAGAAAAAAAAATAAGTGTGTAAAACATCACACAGTTTGCAAATCACTGTCATAACCCCCCTTCCGCCTAGTGACGTCACTAGTGTATAATTACCTCACCTCCAACAAAGTTGACAACACAAGCTCTTTGATTCAATTCAATATAAATATTGTGTCAACCAAGCCAATGTATAAACATGTATTAAAATCATCCCTTCTAAACACAACAGCTTAGTATCGACTCAGTACCTAATACATAGTTAATAGTCAAATTCCCTTTTCGAAAATGACGGTCCTTGGGGCAAGTGAAGTAGAGTTAACCTATTTCTGTGACCTCGGCATTTTTAGGGATAGTATTGTTAGCATTATGCCCTACCGCCTTTACTTTTCCCTAACCTTTTCCCTAACCCGAGTTACGTACCTATTAACCCCCTCTAATGACTTGAACCCAGATTCGACCTCGAGAATTTCGGGTTAGAAGTCTAGCGCTCTACCGCTAGGCCACACCGTCCCAAACATAGTTAATGAGCTTTTCAAAATAATTATTTTTACAAGCAAAAAACCCAACATACGGTGGTGATTTGTGATTTATTGTAACTTTTTTTTGTGAGCACAGTACATCAGTACTCAGCCTTTTCTCTGTCTGTGATCAATCAATAATTGCAATTTAGTGACAACAAAGTAAATGGAGAGGTCCAACGCAAAAATGGCTCCATTATTGCGTTGTCGTTGCTATGGTTACAAAAAGAAATTCTGATTGTAACTGTGAGACAAAAGAGTTTCCGATATCGTTGGTGGTTGTGTGGACTTTAAAGCTGAACTTTTAAAGTGCTGAGCCAGCCGAGTTAAACATGTCAACTCGCTGGTTGAGGAAGTGTTACTGTTTTAGTTTAGGGAGGCGACACCACATTCTTTGTTGATTAGAGAAGGCATACAGATTTTTTGTTGATGGGAGGTGGGACATCACTTTTTTTGTTAATGGGAGGTGTGACACCACATTTGTTTGTTGACAGAAGTGACCCCATTGTTTGTTTATAATCACGTGGTCGTGTCTGTGAGATCACGTGACCAGCTTACAAAGCGGTTACCTCTCTCTATTGACGTGTGACGTCATGTTGACAACAGACGCGAAGTTTGATTGGATACGAAGGTAAAGAGTAGAGGGGCACGTGACAAAAAATAAAATGGCCTCGCCTCTCCCCTTTCATCAAATTACAAAACAATTAGGCCATTCATATTTTGTTATTAAGTGCAAGAAAATGTCTCTTGAAAATATGGCGCAGGGGAAGCCGTCATTGTTTAACGCTTGTACTCCCCCCTCCCCCCATCACAGACAACAGACATATCAATAAAAACAGTTGAATTAGACCCGTTACACGTAAAGTAGTAGCGGGAGTGAATTTTTATTGAGTGCTTATAAGTGGGTTCCTGAAAATCGGATCCCCTGATTTTAACAGTGACGGGTCCCTGATTTTAACAATTAGAGCATGATATTGATATGGGGTTCCTGGTAGTTGAGACTTCTGACTTAAACAGTGAGTGTAGTTAGTGCTCCTAAAAATTGGGTCCTCTGACTTTAACGGAAAGTGCAGTTAAGGGTGCTCCTGAAAATGTGGGTATGTGACTGTAGTCCAGTCAGCCCGTGATATATCCCACTCTAGCCAGATGAGTGAAGGTGCTTTAAATTGTCATCGTCTTCGTCTTTTAATATAGTTGTAGGGTTGACACATGGGTAATCAAAGGAGTTGTGGTGTCTTTTGGTCAGTAATCATGACGTCAGTTGACGGATTTAATTTTTTCTTCCAGGCTGCCCAGGATTCTCTGGCCACTGACGTAGTTCAAGGCCTTCAAAGGGAGGTGACCAGCCTCAACAGTGCTCTGGTTGAATCTGTCTCTGTCATGATCGTCGCCCTCATTCTCTTCCCCTTGGTCATCATCGCCGTGTATCGTCTGACCCACAGGATACAGGCATATGCCCAGACGTTGCAGGTAGGTCATAAGGCATCCACCCCCACAGGATACAGGCATATGCCCAGACGTTGCAGGTAGGTCATAAGGCATCCACCCCACCCCCACAGGATACAGGCATATGCCCAAACATTGCAGGTAGGTCATAAGGCATCCACCCCCACAGGATACAGGCATATGCCCAGACGTTGCAGGTAGGTCATAAGGCATCGACCCCACCCCCACAGGATACAGGCATATGCCCAGACGTTGCAGGTAGGTCATAGGGCATCCACCCTACCCCCACGGGATACAGGCATATGCCCAAACATTGCAGGTAGATCATAGGGCATCCAATCCACTCCAAAAGGATACAGACATTATGACTCACTTAGACATACAACCAGACATAGCATTAGGACAGATCGTTTAACGCCTGTATTTATCTAAGGACGAGTTTGCGTCCCCAGTTGAGTTTGTAGGACGTCCCTGAGTCCCCGACTTCACCCACAACTGACCCGTTTAGGGAAACTCGAAGTGGCTGGGTACAGGACTGTATGTTTTATTTTTTATTGGTGTGACATGAAGACTTTTAAAAGACTCAAACAGATGGTAAATATAGTACCATTGGACGTGTTTTTAAAAGACTCCAACAGATGGTAGATATAGTACCATTGGACGTGTTTTTAAAAGACTCAAACAGATGGTAGATATAGTACCATTGGACGTGTTTTTAAAAGACTCAAACAGATGGTAAATATAGTACCATTGGACGTGTTTTTAAAAGACTCAAACAGATGGTAAATATAGTACCATTGGACGTGTTTTTAAAAGACTCCAACAGATGGTAAATATAGTACCATTGGACGTGTTTTTAAAATACTCAAACAGATGGTAGATATAGTACCATTGGACGTGTTTTTAAAAGACTCCAACAGATGGTAGATATAGTACCATTGGACGTGTTTTTAAAAGACTCCAACAGATGGTAGATATAGTACCATTGGACGTGTTTTTAAAAGACTCCAACAGATGGTAGATATAGTACCATTGGACGTGTTTTTAAAAGACTCCAACAGATGGTAAATATAGAACCATTGGACGTGTTTTTAAAAGACTCCAACAGATGGTAGATATAGTACCATTGGACGTGTTTTTAAAAGACTCAAACAGATGGTAGATATAGTACCATTGGACGTGTTTTTAAAGACTTAAACAGATGGTAGATATAGTACCATTGGACGTGTTTTTAAAAGACTCCAACAGATGGTAGATATAGTACCATTGGACGTGTTTTTAAAAGACTCAAACAGATGGTAAATATAGTACCATTGGACGTGTTTTTAAAAGACTCCAACAGATGGTAGATATAGTACCATTGGACGTGTTTTTAAAAGACTCAAACAGATGGTAAATATAGTACCATTGGACGTGTTTTTAAAAGACTCCAACAGATGGTAAATATCGTACCATTGGACGTGTTTTTAAAAGACTCCAACAGATGGTAAATATAGTACCATTGGACGTGTTTTTAAAAGACTCAAACAGATGGTAGATATAGTACCATTGGACGTGTTTTTAAAAGACTCCAACAGATGGTAGATATAGTACCATTGGACGTGTTTTTAAAAGACTCCAACAGATGGTAAATATAGTACCATTGGACGTGTTTTTAAAAGACTCCAACAGATGGTAGATATAGTACCATTGGACGTGTTTTTAAAAGACTCCAACAGATGGTAGATATAGTACCATTGGACGTGTTTTTACCCCAGGAGAGGACCCGTGACCTTGACGTTGAGAGAAAGAGAAGCGAGACCTTGCTGTTTGAACTACTTCCGGTGTCCGTGGCCCAGAAGTTACTCAACCATGAAGACGTCCCGCCCGTGTCGTACTCGGCCGTCACCATCTTCTTCTCCGACATCGTCGGCTTCACCAACATCTGCAGTAGGAGCACGCCCATGCAGGTAGGCGGGGTCTCACATTAACAGGACACGCCCATTTAGGTAGGCGGAGGTCTCACATCCATAGGACACGCCCATTTAGGTAGGCGGGGTCTCACATGCTTAGGACACGCCCATGCAGGTAGGCGGGGCTCACATCCATAGGACACGCCCATTTAGGTAGGCGGGGTCTCACATCCATAGGACACGCCTATATAGGTAGGCGGGGTCTCACATCCATAGGACACGCCCATTTAGGTAGGCGGGGTCTCACATGCTTAGGACACGCCCATGCAGGTAGGCGGGATCTCACATCCATAGGACACGCCCATTTAGGTAGGTGGGGTCTCACATCAACAGGACACGCCCATATAGGTAGGCCGGGTATCACATCTATAGGACACGCCCATGCAGGTAGGCGGGGTCTCACATCCATAGGACACGCTCTTATAGGTAGGCGGGGTCTCACAACAACAGGACACTCCCATATAGGTAGGCGGGGTCTCACATCCATATAACACGCCCATGCAGTTAAGTCTGGACTCAAAATCACATCAACGGGATATCAAATGATTCTAGGGGATAACCACTTTTTATGAAAGCGCATGACTCTAGAGAACAATGACACCCATTGGAAATTATACGATCTATAGACAATCACATGTTTCTATAGACCAAACTCAAAGAAAAGAATTAAACAAAAATAAACATTTCACAACGTTTTATTGAAGTAATATTTTCAAGAGCATGTAATAAAATTAAAGAGATCTTGCATCTTAATTAGAAATCGTCTTTTTTTTTTTACTCACGAAATGGTGGTATGTTTCAATTACTAAACTTCAACAATGAACATCACCGTAAATTTAGGGTACACGTAAAAAAAAAACAATAGCACGATCCACACTTCTCCTCTCGTACGTTGAGATATCAAATGTAGTCGAGAAGCAATTATGTTTCATTGCGCAACTTATTGCGCACCCGGAAGCTGATTTGTTACTTCAAGTCTGGGTCAAGGTGACATCGTCAATATTTGAAAGGGATGCCTCAAGCATCCCAGACAAACTTTTATACTTGCCAGAACTTTTATACTTGCCAGAACTTTTATACTTGCCAGATCTTTTATACTTGCCAGAACTTTTATACTTGCCAGAACTTTTATACTTGCCAGAACTTTTATACTTGCCAGAACTTTTATACTTGCCAGATCTTTTATACTTGCCAGAACTTTTATACTTGCCAGAACTTTTATACTTGCCAGATCTTTTATACTTGCCAGAACTTTTATACTTGCCAGAACTTTTATACTTGCCAGATCTTTTATACTTGCCAGAACTTTTATACTTGCCAGAACTTTTATACTTGCCAGCACTTTTATACTTGCAAGAACTTTTATACTTGCCAGAACTTTTATACTTGCTAGAACTTTTATACTTGGCAGAACTTTTATACTTGCCAGAACTTTTATACTTGCCAGAACTTTTATACTTGCCAGAACTTTTATACTTGCCAGAACTTTTATACTTGCCAGAACTTTTATACTTGCCAGATCTTTTATACTTGCCAGAACTTTTATACTTGCCAGAACTTTTATACTTGCCAGATCTTTTATACTTGCCAGAACTTTTATACTTGCCAGAACTTTTATACTTGCCAGATCTTTTATACTTGCCAGAACTTTTATACTTGCCAGAACTTTTATACTTGCCAGCACTTTTATACTTGCAAGAACTTTTATACTTGCCAGAACTTTTATACTTGCTAGAACTTTTATACTTGGCAGAACTTTTATACTTGCCAGAACTTTTATACTTGCCAGAACTTTTATACTTGCCAGAACTTTTATACTTGCCAGAACTTTTATACTTGCCAGAACTTTTATACTTGCCAGAACTTTTATACTTGCCAGAACTTTTATACTTGCCAGAACTTTTATACTTGCCAGAACTTTTATACTTGCCAGAACTTTTATACTTGCCAGAACTTTTATACTTGCCAGAACTTTTATACTTGCCAGAACTTTTATACTTGCCAGAACTTTTATACTTACCAGAACTTTTATACTTGCCAGAACTTCTATACTTGGCAGAACTTTAAAACTTGCCAGAACTTTTATACCTGCCAGAACTTTTATACTTGCCAGAAATTATTGTGTTAGATAATTATCAATTTTACATCAACTTAAAATTTTCAAGAGATTATTTAGCATGGGTAATTTATTTCACATCAACTGAAACAGAAACATTCAAAGAACAGTTTGTTAAGAAAGTTGGCCCTCTTTGTAAAGTTTAAGAAAGTTGGCCCTCTCAGTAAAGTTTAAGAAAGTTGGCCCTCTATGTAAATTTTAAGAAAGTTGGCTCTCTATGTAAAGAGTGTTAAGAAAGTTGGCCCTCTCAGTAAAGTTTGTTAAGAAAGTTGGCCCTCTATGTAAAGTTTAAGAAAGTTGGCCCTCTAAGTAAAGTGTGTTGAGAAAGTTGGCCCTCTATGTAAAGTTTAAGAAAGTTGGCCCTCTATGTAAAGTTTAAGAAAGTTGGCCCTCTATGTAAAGTTTAAGAAAGTTGGCCCTCTAAGTAAAGTGTGTTAAGAAAGTTGGCCCTCTATGTAAAGTTTAAGAAAGTTGGCCCTCTATGTAAAGTTTAAGAAAGTTGGCCCTCTATGTAAAGTTTAAGAAAGTTGGCACTCTATGTAAAGTTTAAGAAAGTTGGCCCTATGTGTAAAGTTTAAGAAAGTTGGCCCTCTAAGTAAAGTGTGTTAAGAAAGTTGGCCCTCTATGTAAAGTTTAAGAAAGTTGGCCCTCTAAGTAAAGTGTGTTAAGAAAGTTGGCCCTCTATGTAAAGTTTAAGAAAGTTGGCCCTCTATGTAAAGTTTAAGAAAGTTGGCCCTCTATGTAAAGTTTAAGAAAGTTGGCACTCTATGTAAAGTTTAAGAAAGTTGGCCCTATGTGTAAAGTTTATTAAGAAAGTTGGCCTTCTATGTAAAGTGTGTTAAGAAAGTTGGCCCTCTATGTAAAGTGTGTTAAGAAAGTTGGCCATCAATGTAAAATTTAAGAAAGTTGGCCCTCTATGTAAAGTTTAAGAAAGTTGGCCCTCTAAGTAAAGTGTGTTAAGAAAGTTGGCCCTCTATGTAAAGTTTAAGAAAGTTGGCCCTCTATGTAAAGTTTAAGAAAGTTGGCCCTCTATGTAAAGTTTAAGAAAGTTGGCCCTCTAAGTAAAGTGTGTTAAGAAAGTTGGCCCTCTATGTAAAGTTTAAGAAAGTTGGCCCTCTATGTAAAGTTTAAGAAAGTTGGCCCTCTATGTAAAGTTTAAGAAAGTTGGCCCTCTATGTAAAGTGTGTTAAGAAAGTTGGCCATCAATGTAAAATTTAAGAAAGTTGGCCCTCTATGTAAAATTTAAGAAAGTTGGCCCTCTATGTAAAGTTTAAGAAAGTTGGCCCTCTATGTAAAGTGTGTTAAGAAAGTTGGCCCTCTATGTAAAGTGTGTTAAGAAAGTTGGCCCTCTATGTAAAGTGTGTTAAGAAAGTTGGCCCTCTATGTAAAGTTTAAGAAAATTGGCCCTCTATGTAAAGTTTAAGAAAGTTGGCCCTCTATATAAAGTTTAAGAAAGTTGGCCCTCTATGTAAAGTGTGTTAAGAAAGTTAGCCATCAATGTAAAATTTAAGAAAGTTGGCCCTCTATGTAAAATTTAAGAAAGTTGGCCCTCTATGTAAAGTTTAAGAAAGTTGGCCCTCTATGTAAAGTGTGTTAAGAAAGTTGGCCCTCTATGTAAAGTGTGTTAAGAAAGTTGGCCCTCTATGTAAAGTATGTTAAGAAAGTTGGCCCTCTATGTAAAGTTTAAGAAAGTTGGCCCTCTATATAAAGTTTAAGAAAGTTGGCCCTCTATGTAAAGTGTGTTAAGAAAGTTGGCCATCAATGTAAAATTTAAGAAAGTTGGCCCTCTATGTAAAATTTAAGAAAGTTGGCCCTCTATGTAAAGTTTAAGAAAGTTGGCCCTCTATGTAAAGTGTGTTAAGAAAGTTGGCCCTCTATGTAAAGTTTAAGAAAGTTGGCCCTCTATGTAAAGTTTAAGAAAGTTGGCCCTCTATGTAAAGTTTAAGAAAGTTGGCCCTCTAAGTAAAGTGTGTTAAGAAAGTTGGCCCTCTATGTAAAGTTTAAGAAAGTTGGCCCTCTATGTAAAGTTTAAGAAAGTTGGCCCTCTATGTAATGTTTAAGAAAGTTGGCCCTCTATGTAAAGTGTGTTAAGAAAGTTGGCCATCAATGTAAAATTTAAGAAAGTTGGCCCTCTATGTAAAATTTAAGAAAGTTGGCCCTCTATGTAAAGTTTAAGAAAGTTGGCCCTCTATGTAAAGTGTGTTAAGAAAGTTGGCCCTCTATGTAAAGTGTGTTAAGAAAGTTGGCCCTCTATGTAAAGTGTGTTAAGAAAGTTGGCCCTCTATGTAAAGTTTAAGAAAATTGGCCCTCTATGTAAAGTTTAAGAAAGTTGGCCCTCTATATAAAGTTTAAGAAAGTTGGCCCTCTATGTAAAGTGTGTTAAGAAAGTTGGCCATCAATGTAAAATTTAAGAAAGTTGGCCCTCTCTGTAAAATTTAAGAAAGTTGGCCCTCTATGTAAAGTTTAAGAAAGTTGGCCCTCTATGTAAAGTGTGTTAAGAAAGTTGGCCCTCTATGTAAAGTGTGTTAAGAAAGTTGGCCCTCTATGTAAAGTATGTTAAGAAAGTTGGCCCTCTATGTAAAGTGTGTTAAGAAAGTTGGCCCTCTATGTAAAGTTTAAGAAAGTTGGCCCTCTATGTAAAGTGTGTTAAGAAAGTTGGCCCTCTATGTAAAGTGTGTTAAGAAAGTTGGCCCTCTATGTAAAGTATGTTAAGAAAGTTGGCCCTCTATGTAAAGTGTGTTAAGAAAGTTGGCCCTCTATGTAAAGTTTAAGAAAGTTGGCCCTCTATGTAAAGTGTGTTAAGAAAGTTGGCCCTCTATGTAAAGTTTAAGAAAGTTGGCCCTCTATGTAAAGTTTAAGAAAGTTGGCCCTCTATGTAAAGTTTAAGAAAGTTGGCCCTCTATGTAAAGTTTAAGAAAATTGGCCCTCTATATAAAGTTTAAGAAAGTTGGCCCTCTATGTAAAGTTTAAGAAAGTTGGCTCTCTAAGTGAAGTTTTAGAAAGGTATCCCTTTTAGTAAAGTTTATGAAAGTTGGCCCTCTGTGTAAAGTTTAAGAAAGTTGGCCCTCTGTGTAAAGTTTAAGAAAGTTGGCCCTCTATGTAAAGTGTGTTAAGAAAGTTGGCCCTCTGTGTAAAGTGTGTTAAGAAAGTTGGCCCTCTGTGTAAAGTTTGTTAAGAAAGTTGGCCCTCTGTGTAAAGTGTGTTAAGAAAGTTGGCCCTCTATGTAAAGTGTGTTAAGAAAATTGGCCCTCTATGTAAAGTGTGTTAAGAAAGTTGGCCCTCTATGTAAAGTATGTTAAGAAAGTTGGCCCTCTATGTAAAGTTTAAGAAAGTTGGCCCTCTATGAAATGTTTAAGAAAGTTGGCCCTCTATGTATGGTTTAAGAAAGTTGGCCCTCTATGTAAAGTTTGTTAAGAAAGTTGGCTCTCTATGTAAAGTATGTTAAGAAAGTTGGCCCTCTGTGTAAAGTTTGTTAAGAAAGTTGGCCCTCTATGTAAAGTGTGTTAAGAAAGTTGGCCCTCTATGTAAAGTTTAAGAAAGTTGGCCCTCTGTGTAAAGTTTGTTACGAAAGTTGGCCCTCTATGTAAAGTTTAAAAAGTTGGCTCTCTAAGTGAAGTTTTAGAAAGGTGGCCCTCTAAGTAAAGTGTGTTAAGAAAGTTGGCCCTCTATGGAAAGTTTAAGAAAGTTGGCCCTCTATGTAAAGTGTGTTAAGAAAGTTGGCCCTCTATGTAAAGTTTGTTAAGAAAGTTGGCTCTCTATGTAAAGTATGTTAAGAAAGTTGGCCCTCTATGTAAAGTGTGTTAAGAAAGTTGGCCCTCTATGTAAAGTGTGTTAAGAAAGTTGGCCCTCTATGTAAAGTTTAAGAAAATTGGCCCTCTATATAAAGTTTAATAAAGTTGGCCCTCTATGTAAAGTTTAAGAAAGTTGGCCCTCTGTGTAAAGTTTGTTACGAAAGTTGGCCCTCTATGTAAAGTTTAAAAAGTTGGCTCTCTAAGTGAAGTTTTAGAAAGGTGGCCCTCTATGTAAAGTTTAAGAAAGTTGGCCCTCTATGTAAAGTGTGTTAAGAAAGTTGGCCATCAATGTAAAATTTAAGAAAGTTGGCCCTCTATGTAAAATTTAAGAAAGTTGGCCCTCTATGTTAAGTTTAAGAAAGTTGGCCCTCTATGTAAAGTGTGTTAAGAAAGTTGGCCCTCTATGTAAAGTGTGTTAAGAAAGTTGGCCCTCTATGTAAAGTGTGTTAAGAAAGTTGGCCCTCTATGTAAAGTTTAAGAAAATTGGCCCTCTATGTAAAGTTTAAGAAAGTTGGCCCTCTATATAAAGTTTAAGAAAGTTGGCCCTCTATGTAAAGTGTGTTAAGAAAGTTGGCCATCAATGTAAAATTTAAGAAAGTTGGCCCTCTCTGTAAAATTTAAGAAAGTTGGCCCTCTATGTAAAGTTTAAGAAAGTTGGCCCTCTATGTAAAGTGTGTTAAGAAAGTTGGCCCTCTATGTAAAGTGTGTTAAGAAAGTTGGCCCTCTATGTAAAGTATGTTAAGAAAGTTGGCCCTCTATGTAAAGTGTGTTAAGAAAGTTGGCCCTCTATGTAAAGTTTAAGAAAGTTGGCCCTCTATGTAAAGTGTGTTAAGAAAGTTGGCCCTCTATGTAAAGTGTGTTAAGAAAGTTGGCCCTCTATGTAAAGTATGTTAAGAAAGTTGGCCCTCTATGTAAAGTGTGTTAAGAAAGTTGGCCCTCTATGTAAAGTTTAAGAAAGTTGGCCCTCTATGTAAAGTGTGTTAAGAAAGTTGGCCCTCTATGTAAAGTTTAAGAAAGTTGGCCCTCTATGTAAAGTTTAAGAAAGTTGGCCCTCTATGTAAAGTTTAAGAAAGTTGGCCCTCTATGTAAAGTTTAAGAAAATTGGCCCTCTATATAAAGTTTAAGAAAGTTGGCCCTCTATGTAAAGTTTAAGAAAGTTGGCTCTCTAAGTGAAGTTTTAGAAAGGTATCCCTTTTAGTAAAGTTTATGAAAGTTGGCCCTCTGTGTAAAGTTTAAGAAAGTTGGCCCTCTGTGTAAAGTTTAAGAAAGTTGGCCCTCTATGTAAAGTGTGTTAAGAAAGTTGGCCCTCTGTGTAAAGTGTGTTAAGAAAGTTGGCCCTCTGTGTAAAGTTTGTTAAGAAAGTTGGCCCTCTGTGTAAAGTGTGTTAAGAAAGTTGGCCCTCTATGTAAAGTGTGTTAAGAAAATTGGCCCTCTATGTAAAGTGTGTTAAGAAAGTTGGCCCTCTATGTAAAGTATGTTAAGAAAGTTGGCCCTCTATGTAAAGTTTAAGAAAGTTGGCCCTCTATGAAATGTTTAAGAAAGTTGGCCCTCTATGTATGGTTTAAGAAAGTTGGCCCTCTATGTAAAGTTTGTTAAGAAAGTTGGCTCTCTATGTAAAGTATGTTAAGAAAGTTGGCCCTCTGTGTAAAGTTTGTTAAGAAAGTTGGCCCTCTATGTAAAGTGTGTTAAGAAAGTTGGCCCTCTATGTAAAGTTTAAGAAAGTTGGCCCTCTGTGTAAAGTTTGTTAAGAAAGTTGGCCCTCTAAGTAAAGTGTGTTAAGAAAGTTGGCCCTCTATGTAAAGTTTAAGAAAGTTGGCCCTCTATGTAAAGTGTGTTAAGAAAGTTGGCCCTCTATGTAAAGTTTGTTAAGAAAGTTGGCTCTCTATGTAAAGTATGTTAAGAAAGTTGGCCCTCTATGTAAAGTGTGTTAAGAAAGTTGGCCCTCTATGTAAAGTGTGTTAAGAAAGTTGGCCCTCTATGTAAAGTTTAAGAAAATTGGCCCTCTATATAAAGTTTAATAAAGTTGGCCCTCTATGTAAAGTTTAAGAAAGTTGGCCCTCTGTGTAAAGTTTGTTAAGAAAGTTGGCCCTCTATGTAAAGTTTAAAAAGTTGGCTCTCTAAGTGAAGTTTTAGAAAGGTGGCCCTCTATGTAAAGTTTAAGAAAGTTGGCCCTCTATGTAAAGTGTGTTAAGAAAGTTGGCCATCAATGTAAAATTTAAGAAAGTTGGCCCTCTGTGTAAAATTTAAGAAAGTTGGCCCTCTATGTAAAGTTTAAGAAAGTTGGCCCTCTATGTAAAGTGTGTTAAGAAAGTTGGCCCTCTATGTAAAGTGTGTTAAGAAAGTTGGCCCTCTATGTAAAGTGTGTTAAGAAAGTTGGCCCTCTATGTAAAGTTTAAGAAAATTGGCCCTCTATGTAAAGTTTAAGAAAGTTGGCCCTCTATATAAAGTTTAAGAAAGTTGGCCCTCTATGTAAAGTGTGTTAAGAAAGTTGGCCATCAATGTAAAATTTAAGAAAGTTGGCCCTCTATGTAAAATTTAAGAAAGTTGGCCCTCTATGTAAAGTTTAAGAAAGTTGGCCCTCTATGTAAAGTGTGTTAAGAAAGTTGGCCCTCTATGTAAAGTGTGTTAAGAAAGTTGGCCCTCTATGTAAAGTGTGTTAAGAAAGTTGGCCCTCTATGTAAAGTTTAAGAAAGTTGGCCCTCTATGTAAAGTTTAAGAAAATTGGCCCTCTATATAAAGTTTAAGAAAGTTGGCCCTCTATGTAAAGTTTAAGAAAGTTGGCTCTCTAAGTGAAGTTTTAGAAAGGTATCCCTTTAAGTAAAGTTTATGAAAGTTGGCCCTCTGTGTAAAGTTTAAGAAAGTTGGCCCTCTGTGTAAAGTTTAAGAAAGTTGGCCCTCTATGTAAAGTGTGTTAAGAAAGTTGGCCCTCTGTGTAAAGTGTGTTAAGAAAGTTGGCCCTCTGTGTAAAGTTTGTTAAGAAAGTTGGCCCTCTGTGTAAAGTGTGTTAAGAAAGTTGGCCCTCTATGTAAAGTGTGTTAAGAAAGTTGGCCCTCTATGTAAAGTGTGTTAAGAAAGTTGGCCCTCTATGTATAGTTTAAGAAAGTTGGCCCTCTATGTAAAGTTTGTTAAGAAAGTTGGCCCTCTATGTAAAGTTTAAGAAAGTTGGCCCTCTATGAAATGTTTAAGAAAGTTGGCCCTCTATGTATGGTTTAAGAAAGTTGGCCCTCTATGTAAAGTTTGTTAAGAAAGTTGGCTCTCTATGTAAAGTATGTTAAGAAAGTTGGCCCTCTGTGTAAAGTTTGTTAAGAAAGTTGGCCCTCTATGTAAAGTGTGTTAAGAAAGTTGGCCCTCTATGTAAAGTTTAAGAAAGTTGGCCCTCTATGTAAAGTGTGTTAAGAAAGTTGGCCCTCTATGTAAAGTTTGTTAAGAAAGTTGGCTCTCTATGTAAAGTATGTTAAGAAAGTTGGCCCTCTATGTAAAGTGTGTTAAGAAAGTTGGCCCTCTATGTAAAGTGTGTTAAGAAAGTTGGCCCTCTATGTAAAGTTTAAGAAAATTGGCCCTCTATATAAAGTTTAATAAAGTTGGCCCTCTATGTAAAGTTTAAGAAAGTTGGCCCTCTGTGTAAAGTTTGTTAAGAAAGTTGGCCCTCTATGTAAAGTTTAAAAAGTTGGCTCTCTAAGTGAAGTTTTAGAAAGGTGGCCCTTTAAGTAAAGTTTATGAAAGTTGGCCCTCTGTGTAAAGTTTGTTAAGAAAGTTGGCCCTCTATGTAAAGTTTAAAAAGTTGGCCCTCTATGTAAAGTATGTTAAGAAAGTTGGCCCTCTATGTAAAGTTTAAGAAAGTTGGCTCTCTAAGTGAAGTTTTAGAAAGGTGGCCCTTTAAGTAAAGTTTATGAAAGTTGGCCCTCTATGTAAAGTTTAAGAAAGTATTTCCGTTGACCGGAAGTAGTAATTTACGCTACTTCCGATCTCTCAAAAAACGCATGTAAATTTATAAAGTACTAATACCTTTCCGCGCTAGTGTACACATATTGTTTCGCATTTACAGATACAGAACTACAAATATATATATATATATATATATATATATATATATATATATATATATATATATATATATATATATATATATATATATACTTATATATGAAATTTTATCAACCTAGCTGTAACGGTACTCAGGTTATCGTGTTCACAGATACACACAAACATACACACATTTATACACACACAGACATACGAACAAAATTGCAAAACTATGTTTCTTGCGACTCAAGGAGGTGTAAAACGTCGAGATTTGTGAAAATCTCAATTTTTTTTTTTGCACGATTACAATACTACCTCTATACTGCGTCTTCGAGAAAGTAAACAGTAAAGTGCATCCATCTAACTCCTCACAGGAAATAGAGACGTCCATAAGTTTGACATTAGGCGCTAACGACCAGATGTAAAGTGGGCTAAAATAGATTTATATTGAAATAGCTGAAGCAGTCAGACCCTGTTTAAAACGTCTTGGTTAGGAAATCTATGAAAACTTATCCGATTTTACGGAACAAAAGTATTTAAAAAATATATACGTTATGGTAAAAAGTAAGTAGGCGGAATTAATATGTAAAGTTAGGAAGATTTTTGGAAATATATAATAATATAAGTATGTGTATTTTGGATACATAGTTTAAACAGAAATTATGTGGATGTATTCACCATACATGTAAATTTAATATGTAAGCTATACATATAAATGTATGTAAATAAAATATGTACGTATAACGCAGGTGATCGACATGTTGAACTTGTTGTATCGCATGTTTGATGACATACTGGACATTTATGATGTTTATAAAGTCGAAACTATAGGTGGGTACATTTGATTTGTGTGTGTCTATAGGTGGGTAAATTTGATTTGTGTGTGTCTATAGGTGGGTAAATTTGATTTGTGTGTGTCTATAGGGAGGGGTGGGGTAAACGTGATTTATGTGTATGTAACCATAAGGTTTTATATAATTTGTAAAGTTTAAATGTTATGAACATATATACGAATACACTTAACATCCAAAGACCTACACTTAGACAAAGACCTACATAAACTTACACAATGACCTACAGCAACTTGCACAAAGACCTACATCAACTTACATAAAGACCTACATCAACTTACACAAAGACCTACATCAACTTACACAAAGACCTACATCAACTTACACAATGACCTACATCAACTCACACAAAGACCTACATCAACTCACACAAAGACTTACATCAACTTACACAAAGACCTACATCAACTTGCACAAAGACCTACATCAACTTACACAATGACCTTGCTCACCTGACCTGCTACGTTCAGGTGACGCCTACATGGTGGCCAGTGGCCTGCCCCAAGAAAACAAGGAGAGACACGCCACGGAGATGGCCGAGATGGCCCTCGATCTGAGGGACAACCTCAGTCAGATGACCGTCCAGCATCTGCCGGGGGAGAGCCTTAGGATGAGGATAGGCCTCAACTCAGGTAAGAGAGAGGAATCTTAGTCTTAAGGGGAGGTAACAACGGTTTTGTTAAAAACCTTCTAGTAAAATTGAGTTACCTCCTTTCTTTAATTTAATACATAAATTGAAGCTTGTTATAGTTACGGTGACTAGGTTGGCAATTAATACTTCAAATGTTTTAATTGCAATGCTTGTTATGATAATAAGTATGACGCACCATCTGCAGGGCCGGTAGTAGCCGGTGTGGTGGGCCACAAGATGCCTAGGTATTGTCTGTTTGGTGATACGGTCAATGTCGCCTCACGCATGGAGTCTACGAGTCTACGTGAGTACTCACGCACACGCACGCACACACACACACACACACACACACACACACACACAAGGTCAATGTCGCCTCACGCATGGAGTCCACTAGTCTACGTGAGTAAACACACACTCACATTAAACATACACATGCACACTCAGAATCACACACAAACACACACGAACACCAATTACCAGAGTAGCTCACACAACACACAAAGACGCACGTTTTAATGAATCTTGTCGTACAAAAGTCAGAAAAACTGAGAAACAAACACAAGCACACATACAAACATACAGGGCCGGCGTTACCTATCAGGCAAACTAGGCGGTTGCTTAGGGCGCCATCGCAAGGGGGGGGGGGTTTAATCGCTATTATCAAAAAGTACTTAATAATTAAAAACTTTTATAAAGTAGTAGCGATCTATTTCGGCACCCAGGACGAACTATCAAATTTTCACCCTCACCGCAAAATTAGGTCTATATAGGCCTATATTTATTCGCGATAGTGAAAATGCAACCCCCCACCTCCCTAATTTGGAAAGGTCGGGGCGCTGTTTAACAGTCACTTTGCCTTTTTATTTTGGTGTCACATAATTGATGTAGAAAACGATTAAATAAGTTCGTAATTTACATTTCGAACATTCCAAACGTTTATCTAATTTTGATAGGGCTTGTAACTCTCGTTTTCTCTGACTTTGAATTAGAAATCTGTCCTAGTTTTGTAATGACGGGGTTTTCAAAGGAGTGTACCTGTAAGTTATGATGAATCTGATTGGTAATAGAAAAATGAGAATGCAGGTGATGAAGTATCGTAGTTCTGGAGTTCGGAAGTATTGATTCTTGTGGTATTAAGGTATCGAATTATATTGACTGTTAAAGTGTAGTAGTAGGTCCAGTGAAATCGTTGTTGATTGGGAGTACTGTCATATTTAATGAATGATTCTAGCAATGTTTAGATCACTTACCCGTGTTAGAATTTTTTGTCCCTTTATTTAGGGGATCCAAAATATATTACAGTTGCATCAATAAACAATGATAATAATTACGTGGATGTCATCAAAATTGAATAGAAGTATGTTATAATAAAGCTACCATTTTCGGACTTTCAAACAAAACCTACAGTTAAGTATTCAATAGACAGAATATATTGTGTTTACAACTTTACATAGCTATTATAAAAAGTTTGTTATAATTATTACGTAATGAACTTTAGATCATTTTATTATGTTTTTCAAGCATGTCTTAGTTACACTTGGTTAATTTAGTATTCATGTGAAAGTTATTTCCCTTGAAAAAATATTGGTATTTAGATTTTCAAATGGGAGATAATTCGTTGCTTAACTTAACATTCATTTCAAATTCCGGCACCTTAGGTTGACCGCTTAAATATAAATACAACTTAAAGTTATTATTTGCTATTGTAAAAATTATATAGAGCTTAAGTTCTAAACAAAAAATTTTGGTAGGTTTTTTTAGCATTATCAAGTTGAAAAACAAATACATCAGTAGCAATTATAGATTACAATACTTAATGTTAGTAGACATACAGACTTAGTCGTAAATTTAACATCTAATTAATTGTCTTTTCATATTTTTCACCCTCTCCTAAAGGATTCATATATAACAAAGGCTGGAATCTATAACATTTATATCCTTTTATTTTTAAAAAAAAAACCAAAAAAATCGTTACATAATCACACAATATAAACATTTTGTAAAATTATTACTAAAGACAGTCAAGCATAAAACAGGTAAGTTCCGTTCTGGAACTCACCTTGGGAGGTCTGCAGACAGCCCAACTGTATAAGGAAGTGTATTTTCTCTCGGAAGGGGGGGGGAGGGAGGGGGGGGAGGGGAAGAACTTAAAATTTTCTACGGACGGACTGACGGACGGACGGACGGGGGGGGGGGGGGCGGCTATCGTAAAGTACAAAATAGACTCGTGAACAGCAACAATTTCAATAAAATGTGATTACGCTTGCAAACTGGAATATAAGGAATTAGTACAAACTTTTGCGATGAAGGAAATCAAGTAAAATTTGATTTTGATGTCTACATATAACGTGTATGCTAAATGAATATGTCACTTTTAATTAATTGTTTTCTTATACAGAGATCTATGTTTTAGTAATTAATGTATGTGAAAGTGAGCGTTTTAATAAGTTTTGCCTAAGGCGCTAAATAACCTGCCGTAGACACTACAAACACACATTTTAGCAGCCAAACAATTAAATAAGTTGGGTCGTTTCTCTGTACATAAAAAACCGCAGATTTTTAGAAATCAAGTGTCTCTATAACATATTACAAAAGTAGAAATGTAGTGATTATATATTGTAAATTAGTAATAACAAATGCCAGTTACGTTAGAGTATTAAGTATTATTATTCTAAATAATATGATAGAGATCAGGTATTACCATTCAAATAGACCAATAAATTGTTTAATAGAAAGATATTTTCATGACGTAGTGAATGATGATTTAATAATGACAATATTTGATGCAATGTTGTAATGATGATTTAATAATGACAATATTTAATGCAATGTTGTAATGAGTGGCGCTTTACTTTCAGCGTTAAAAATTCAAATCACAGACAGAACGAGGAGGGAGTTGGAGAGGAGAGGTGGCTACGTCATCACAGAGAGAGGGAAGGTTGAGATCAAGGTGAGTTGACAGGTGTATGTACAGGTGTATGTACAGGTGTATGTACAGGTGTATGTACAGGTGTATGTATAGGTGTATGTATAGGTGTATGTATAGGTGTATGTGCAGATGTATGTACAGTTGTATGAATAGGTGTATGTACAGGTGTATGTACAGGTGTATGTACAGGTGTATGTACAGGTGTATGTACAGGTGTATGTACAGGTGTATGTACAGGTGTATGTATGTATGTACAGGTGTAAGTACGGGTGTATGGATAGGTGTATGTACCGGTGTATGTGTAATTGTATGGATAGGTGTATGTACAGGTGTATGTACAGGTGTATGTACCGATGTATGTACCGGTGTATGTGTAAGTGTATGTACAGGTGTATGTACAGGTATATGGATAGGTGTATGTACAGGTGTATGTACCGATCCAGTTGCAGGTGTATGTACAGGTGTATGTACAGGTGTATGTACAGGTATATGGATAGGTGTATGTACAGGTGTATGTACCGATCCAGTTGCAGGTGTATGTACAGGTGCATGTACACGTGTATGTACAGGTGTATGTACAGGTGTATGTACGGGTGTATGTACGGGTGTATGTATTATTACAGTAGGATGTATTTACATTATGTACATGAAATTTTACATTTGTAAAGAATTACTATTTCGAACTTAGCGGTCCCTGGGGCAGATGAAGTAGAGTTGACCTATTTCTGTTATCTCAGCATATGACGAGTAGTGTAGGAGTAGTTGTATGCCCAGCGGCCTAAAGTGAGACAGGTACCCATCAGACCGAGGACTCGAACTCGAGAATTTCATCTTCGTAGTCGCACGCTCCACTTTCCGACCACCATGTTCCATTTTTACTGTTATATGTACATGTATTTATATGCCGATTTACACTCAAAGTAATGTGAATTTTGAAAAAAAGTTATATTTACAATTGTATGTACATGTATTCATATATGTATTTAAAGTAATCTGAATTATATTAAAATAAGTATATTTAAATTTAAGTCTAACCAAGTCCTTCGATGCTGAAGGGAAATAACTGTGTCTTTGCTTTGTTCTAGGGGAAAGGCGAGATGGTGACCTACTGGCTGGACCAGAGGCTGCAGGTGTCTGATCACGTGATGTCCGACCACGAGGGGGAGGAAGATGAAGCAGGGGCGTAGCCATGCTGGATGTGTTCTTGTCACCGTGGGCTTCCATCTTGTTCTACAACCTGTTGCTCTATAGCGAGAGCAAGTTTGTCTTACCAAGGGAGATAACAAAGAAAATACTGAAAATTTGGTTTTCATAAGTGATTTCCCTTTATCGTGGGAATTATCCTGTTAATCTGTGTTGGTGGCTATAGGAGACAGCAGAGTCGGGTGGTTTGTGTGCACAGTATTAACACGGACAGCACAAACAGCCCTGTTGTGTCCTGCTTCAAACAGCCCTGTTGTGTCCTGCTTCAAACAGCCCTGTTGTGTGTACATTAGTAACACGGACAGCACAACAGCCCTGTTGTGGCCTGCTTCAAACAGCCCTGTTGTGTGTTGCATCAGACTGCCCAAACAGCCCTGCTGATGAAACAGCACCTCTATAAATAAGAGCGACCCCACTGCTCACCCAAAGTCTTCTAGCATTGACTCTACTTCACCAACTTGAGTGGGAGAAGCAACTGTTACATGTTTTAAATTTTGCTTACATGTACGTTTTATTTCGAGGTAATGAATACTATTATGGTTCAATAATTAATTATTGGATAATACATTATTTGATAATTAATTATTGGATTCACCTACACACTGAAGTTGAATATCATTAGGTAACTTTATCTTACAACAATAGTGCATATGAACTGAATGAAAGTGCTACTACCTTGACAAAATTGATGACGTCATAAGCGGGCAGCCAGCAATAGAAACATTTTGTGTTCGAGGCTAATATAAGAATGTAAGGCTAAGTGGTATGCCATTATGTCAGGTTATGCTTTAGTTTTGACACTTGTTGTCATAATAATCATGTTAGTGTTATAACACATGCTGTTATCATGTTATGTTTAGTGTTATGTTATATGTTATCTACCGGCATCTTGAAATTATGATGTTCAGATTATTTGTTTTTAGTTTTGCACTGGAGTAAAATTAAACATAGTTTAATGGCATCCATTTTTGTTTTGAATCTTCTGCTCCATTACCGGCAATTGTTTGTTTATATGTATGTACACGTGTGTGTGCATCTATGTGTATCTTTGTAAATGTGTTGCCATTGGCGTAAGCAGGTTTTTGCTAAAGTATTTACGTGTGTATTTGTGTGTGTTTGTCTGGCTGTCATGTATGTGTGTGTGTATATGTGTGTGTGCTTTTGTCTGTTATGCATGTGTGCGTGTGTGTTTGTCTGTCTTTGATTTATGTGTGTGTGTTTGTGATGTATATTTGTGTGTGCGCGTGTTTTTCTCTGTCATTTTTGTGAGCTGTCTTATTTACTTTAGTCTTTGTTTAGCTCACACAAAATGGTTGCACTTCTAATCTGGATCGGAAAGCAGAGCATTTTACGTTTCTGATAAAAATTTTCACGTGGTATGGGCCATAATTAGACATACTTAAACGTTTAAAAGTCTGTAGCTTAGCGAGCACATCTAAATACAATATAATTCTAAAATACCCTAGACTGCTTGAAGCTAATGACAACAAAGTTGACGAAATGACTTCTATTATATTTATTGATATGGATAAAAAATAATTTCCTTAACAACGTGTTAATAACAAGCTGTTATGTAATAATGCACTAAAAAGTAGAAAACAAACTATACACTACTATTTAAATAACTAGAAAGAAAAGCGTGGGTCTCGCCCTAAACATTAGTAAAGGTACCTAATAGATCATAAAGTATAAAGTGACCGACGCTTTTCTGTATATTTATTTAAATAGTAGTGTATTGTTTATTTTCTATGTTTTAGTGTATCATTATATAACAGCTTGTTATCAATACGCTTTTTATGAATTTTTTTTTGGTCTATTTTGCTTTCATAGATGCCGTAAACGAAAAGGTTACCAAAGTCTGAAAAATAAACCCACAAACATTTTGTATTCTAGAATTTATTTTTAAAAAGGTGCAAATGCAGAGAACATGAAAATATTTGTGTGTGTTTAAAGCTTCATTTTTATTTATTTTTATCAAGCCTATAAATTATAACCGGATGTTTCACTTTCGTAAGACAAGCTTTGATTGGCTGTACTGGAAGTCAGGGATAAACATTCTTGTTTGTGATTTATACTTAAAACTTTGCCTGTAAAACTTTTAAATACAATTATTTTTAAAAACTGCATGGTCTAATTTTACCATGTTTATTTATATTTTCAACTTGATAAGTAAACAAAAACATAATTTATTATCATAATGCTTGTGATTTTAAAAAAAAAATGTTTAGTTACCGAAAATACTTAAAACATCAAATATATTTAATATTTAATAAATTCCGACATGGGTCAAACAAGAAAGTTTTATTTCCACATTTTAAAATATTAACTTTACACGACTTTTAAAGCATTTAATGTAGACTGCTTTTCGAGATTTAATCTCCTTTGTATTTTTAACGATGGGTTTATAAAAAAAATGTAACTAAACAAAAAATCAATATTACCTTTGTGCAGTCTATGTTTTCTTTATACTTGATTAAGGTTAATTAAGATTGGTAATTTGTGTCGAAAATTTGTAAAGGGGCATTAATTGCAGATATTTCTTCCTTTGGTTTTAGGGGACCGTACAGATAACGAAGTACAAAAACCAAGCCTTTTATAAATATTTTTAATTTAAAAATGGAAACAAATCAAGTCATTTCGTGAATACATTTTTTAAAATAATGTTACGTCATCAGACGAAAAACGAATCAAGACGAATCACAAGCCTTCTTTATACACATGGGGAAATTAAAAAATGATAACACCAGCGAAACGAAACAAAGGAAAATAAACCCCAAAAGTAATGTAATACCTTAAAGGTTTACAAATTGATAATATTGTTAGATATGATACAACATTCATAAGGTATACTGGATAAGCGAGAGAAAGCTGAATATGGACATAGTGAATTATTGATTATGAACAGTTGATAAATGCATATGTAATCAATTTTGGTTGGCTGAAACAGAATTTTGGGTTTTTCCCCACTGAAAAAAGACCAGGAAAAAAAGATAATATAACTAAAAGTGGGTGGTTTATTTCATAGCTTTTGTTGAGCTTGAAACGTAAGAAAAATGTCGTATAGTTTGGGGAGGTTACACATGGGGTCGAAGGTCACACAATCCATGAAAAAGTTTCAATTCGTTTGAGATTTTCTATGCTTGATTAATTATTGAAAGAAAGTGATTATACGGGATAAGCAGGAATTATAGCCGGTAGACGTTCATGTTCTTATAGTTATACCGAAGTGTCATATTACAAGTTCTTATGTGTCACATGATGTCATGGTTACAATTCATCATGGGTCACATGACGTCATGGTTACAAGTCCTCATGGTCGACATGACGTCATGGTTACAAGTTCTCATGGGCCACATGACGTCATGGTTACAAGTCCTCATGGGTCACATGACGTCATGGACACAATTCATCATGGTCAACATGACGTCATGGTTACAAGTCCTCGTGGGCCACATGACGTCATGGTTACAAGTCCTCATGGGCCACATGACGTCATGGTTACAAGTCCTCATGGGCCACATGACGTCATGGTTACAAGTCCTCGTGGGCCACATGACGTCATGGTTACAAGTCCTCGTGGGCCACATGACGTCATGGTTACAAGTCCTCATGGGCCACATGACGTCATGGTTACAAGTCCTCATGGGCCACATGACGTCATGGTTACAAGTCCTCGTGGGCCACATGACGTCATGGTTACAAGTCTTTATGGCCGGGTGTGGGCCGCAGATAGTATGATTCTCTACTTGAAGACACGTTCCAGGGGAAAAAAAAGTTTCATAAAACAGGATATTAGTTACAATTATATCGACATTGTCTGGTCTATGTACAGATAAATTTACATTATCAATTTACAGCGATATTTACATGACACATGTGGAAAATGTTATGTGTATAAGAAAACACATGTAAATAGATGTAGGAGTCGGTGTAAAGTTGTGTGCAGGATAAAACCTGACGTAAAGGATGTTGTAATCCAGACCATCGTGCCCCTAGTGATGTATGGTAACTACAAAATTCAGAATGATGTTGTAATCCAGACCATCGTGCCCCTAGTGATGTATGGTAACTACAAAATTCAGAATGATGTTGTAATCCAGACCATCGTGCCCCTAGTGATGTATGGTAACTACAAAATTCAGAATGATGTTGTAATCCAGACCATCGTGCCCCTAGTGATGTATGGTAACTACAAAATTCAGAATGATGTTGTAATCCAGACCATCGTGCCCCTAGTGATGTATGGTAACTACAAAATTCAGAATGATGTTGTAATCCAGACCATCGTGCCCCTAGTGATGTATGGTAACTACAAAATTCAGAATGATGTTGTAATCCAGACCATCGTGCCCCTAGTGATGTATGGTAACTACAAAATTCAGAATGATGTTGTAATCCAGACCATCGTGCCCCTAGTGATGTATGGTAACTACAAAATTCAGAATGATGTTGTAATTCAGACCATCTTGCCCCTAGTGATGTATGGTAACTACAAAATTCTGAGGAGAAAGATACGAGACAATCCATGTGATCTACTCTATGTCCTTGTTAAGTGACATGGTATTATAAGTCCTATGTAAAAGCAGTCGTAGAATGTTTTTAAATAAGTTATGATTAAAATGCGAGGTGGACCAAAGATGCTTTTATACAGTAGCTGAGTGTTTAACTCAGTGTGGTGATGTAATGTGTATGAAAGGTGAATACGTGGAACGGGTCACTGCGTGTGTGTATGTAGCTTGTAGTGTGACGCGAGGCCGGGTGTGTTGACGTGTATGTTGTTGTACGGAGTGAACGAGGGTACAAGGGAAGCGACTGGTCAGGTGACAGTGGCTGTGTTGTGAGCGGGAGAAATGAGGTGTGTAGGAATGAATGCGGCGGGCAGTTGAAGGTTGGGCACGAAAGAAGGCAGGTTGATTTGGTGACTGAAGGATAGAGAAATAAAGGACTGTGATATCTAACTGCAATTGTGTTGTGCATTTCTTGGATATTTCTTCAACCCTCACACTCAGTGTGTGAAAGTTTTGAAAACTACTTTTGGCAAAACACTTTTTTGTTAGGCTAAAGTGATGAGGTGAGTTCAGGATGTAAAGGTAGGGGCATCGTTGTGCTAGGGGCATGATCCAAAACTAGGGGCATTTCGTGTTAGAGGCATGATAGATCTTTTGAGGGAGAGTTGTAAAGGGCACATCATGTGGCAGAGTAGTTGATTGATCAAGTTTCCAATGTAAACTTGTGAGATTATAAGATAAACACGTATTTCGAAAAATCATATACTCATCAACAGCACACACAGCAGATTGTACACACGGATTTATTTACTTACACAACAAAGGCTCGTGAGAGGCTTATGGGTAAAAATGGCTAAAGTTGTGTGAGCTATACATCACAACGTTGTATACACAGTTCAATAAAACACAAGTTTACCAGCAAGTTACACGCTCTCTACACACATACATCCTACCAGTCAAATCTACTCTAAAACTACGTACCATAACATTAGTTATAACCCTAACACAAATCTACTTGCCGTTACAGACTTTCTTATAAACTTAATTCACAGAACACGAAGTAGATATAATTTTTTGATATATACCAGCGATTTAGATAAGTTTTGATAGACACTACTTGTATATACATATACATATATACACACACACACCCACACACACACACACACACACATATATATATATATATATATATATATATATATATATATATATATATATATATATATATATATATATATATACACATGTATATATATATATACACATGTATATATATATATATATATATATATATATATATATATATATATATATATATATATATATATATATATATATGTGTGTGTGTGTGTGTGTGTATGTCTGTGTGGTTATGTCTGTGTGTGTGTGTGTGTGTGTTGTCTAGATCAAATCGTCACACTACATGATGAGTTAAATCATTTACATGTGTAACGTAAAGAAAAAAAATCTATTAATAACAATATTAATTACAACATGAATGATATCTTTACAAACTGTAATTGATGAGATAAATAAATAAATAAATGTTTATGAGGTAAAATAATGAAATGGGGCGTGAATGAAAGCTGGCCCACTGATAGTGGGTTAGATGGTCAATCAGACAGCAAGAGGCATCACGAGAAACTAAAAATAGAACAATTAATGTAAACAATATATTTGGTTTCCAATTGGCTGGTATGGCCGTTTAATTAAACATGCACTAATTAACCTTAGAGTGTCTAATTTGGTTAGCCGAGTGCGTGTTGGGTCGCTCACTGGTGGTGACGTCAGTGTGACAGCTGTCACTAGACGTGGGTAATGACGTACTGGAGGTGTCACATCCGTGTCACGTGGTCACATCTCTACGGTCACGAGATGTCTGAGGGTGGGGGGGGGGGAGAGTGTGAGGACGGCGACACACATGTCACAGATGTCACTTTGCCAGGTGACATCGGCAGTAGGTTTAATTGATGTCATGGCCACAATTTGCCAAATGTCACCGCTTGTCAAATGTCACAAAATAGACCAGCTGTCACAGACATACTTTAAGAAGTAGACACTCTATGTCAGTCTATTAACTAGTCCACTACCGAAGTCTTTACACATCAATCATTTGAATATTTCATGTTGTAACATTATGAACACTTATAACGTAAGCTGAAAGGTCACATTTTATTGTTTTTACGTTTTATTTTTGGTTTAGCTTGTAAAAGTGTAACATGACGTCATTAACGGTCTTGTGGCAAAAGTTAATTTGCTATTGACATCTATGCCAGGTGCGTCATGTTAAGGACATGCCAGATGGGATGTTTAACTGGCCAAATTGGCAGCACCTTGTTGGAGAGTTGTCCGTATTTTTAGAGAAAAAAAAGGTTGAGATGTCCATCCTATGAATTAATAGTTGAAATGTCCATTTTGTTGACCTAATGTTGAAAAGTCCTTTTAGGTGACCGAATGTTGAAATGTCCATCCAGTGATTCGAATATTGAAATGTCCATGTAGCCGACCACACTTTAAAATGTCCATCCAGTTAGTCGAAGATAGAAATATCCACCCAATCGACCAATATTGAAATCATATCCAAACTTAATCGAACACTTTATGAACACGTCGGGGACCATTTGGAGTCAGAGCTGACACTGTCAGCAGCCAGTGTGCCACTAGACAGGTTCATGGGTGACGTCATAGCAGATAACACGTCACTAAGCTGCGTCATTAAAGCTGTGTCTGGTAGAACAGCAGTCGTTTCATCAAAGCTGCTGCTGTGCTTTATAAAACAGCACTCGATGGTGATTGGACAGTTTGTAATTCCGGTTGTCAGGTTGATGTAGAAAACTTGACCGTTATTCCAAAGTTGGTGGTTTTATAAACAGGGGGATTTGGAATCCATGCAAATGATGGATAATTAAGTAAAATTGTAATTAAGTCGAACTAAGTTTGTTGGTGTAGTGTCACTGTTTGCCGCACCTCAAGATACGTCGCAGCTCCGTCTTGAAGTTCTGGTTGAGGAAAGCGTAGATGAACGGGTTGGCGACGTTGTAGACGAAGTGCATGTAGAAGACTATGACCTTCATCTGAATGACCTCTAACGCCATCAGCCACGCCGGCAAGAAGGCCAGAATAAACACCAAGGTCACGATAAACAAGGTCAGGGCCGTTTTGATGTTGGCGACGCGCATCCTCTCGATGCGCGCCTTGGAGAGCGAACATTTGCGCACCGCACCGTTGTTGTGCGTCTCCAGCTCCTCCGCCGTGGCCGAGTTCTGTCTGGTGCGCTCATCCCCGTTCACGTGACTCAGTTCAATGTCCTGGGTCATCTCCGCCGTCTCGTGGGGCTGGTCCACGCTGGCGGCGTTCCACAGCAGGCAGCACTGAGCTGATTTGATGTGGAGCTTCTTCTTGCGCTGGGCGATCACGGACCTGGGGGGAAAATGGGCAGAAATATAGAACGGTGACGTTTGGCTAAAACTACATTTAGAATCTAGTACATGAGAGATGTACTTATAGGGCTGTTAAGTAGGTCAGCAATCAGTTATATGGCTCATGCAGGTTTTATTGAGCCATAGAACTGGTTGGTGACCTACTTACCAGCCCTATAACCCTAGCCCTAGGCCGATATGAATGTATATATATATATATATATATATATATATATATATATATATATATATATATATATATATATATATATATATATATATATATATATACATATTTATACATATGGATATATATATACATATATATACATATATATATACATACATATATATATATATATATATATATATATATATATATATATATATATATATATATATATATATATATATATATATATATATATATATATTTTATTTTTTTATTTTATGTATATAATTTAGTCTAGGATATTTGCCCCTTCACCATTACCCTCAGATTTATCACACACAATTACTCCCCATATCCTTGTAAAGTACCCCCCCCATCCTCCCTAATTCACACTGTACACGAACGAAATACAAATAATACTTTTCTATGGAATATATATATATATATATATATATATATATATATATATATATATATATATATATATATATATATATATATATAGGCTATATGTGTGTGAGTTTGTGTGTATGAAAGACTGACCTATAGATGAGAGCGTAAAGAGCGAAGACGATGACACAGCTGACGACGAAGATGGCGGTGTACATGTACTTGAAGACCTTGAAGAAGCCGGCATTGAACAGGTTCTCGTTGACGTCACACGGCACCTTGACGTACACGGCGTGTATGGGGTTGATCAGCACGGTTGTGTTCTCGACCGGCGCCACGGAGGGCTGGGTTCGGTTCCTTGCTGGCATGGGAACCTCCTGCGAGTAGCTGGGGCCGGGGGAAATGGGGTCAGGGGTGAAGGTCATACCGGTTCCTCCAATGGTTATGTCGAAGGTTTTCGGGGTGTGTAGAGAGGGGGTAAAGGTCGAGGTGTCGTTGACGTAGGTTAGGTTGTAGATGCTGTGGTGGGCACCGACGATGCCGCCGATGATGAAGATGATGACGACGAGACAGACGATGATGATGCGGGCTCTTTGTATGTTCATCCAATGATGAAAGGGGTGACAGATGCACATGTATCTGTTAGAATAAAAGCACATGTATCTGTTAGAATAAAATCACATGTATCTGTTAGAATAAAATCACAAGTATTTGTTAGGAAAAAAAACATGTTTCTCCTAGTCCAGTAATAAATCTGTAAAAAAAAACAACCAAATAATAAAAGACATTTTAAAACACAAATGAAATCTAGAACCCACTAAATACCGCCTATAACCCACCAAATACCACATGAACCCACCAAATACCGCCTAGATCCCAATAAATATCTCACCAAATACCACCTAGAACCCACCAAATATCCCACCTAATACCGCCCAGAACCCACCAAATATCCCACCAAATACCACCTAGAACCCACCAAATATCCCACAAATACCACCTAGAACCCACCAAATATCCCACAAATACCACCTAGAACCCAATATATATCCCACCAAATACCACCTAGAACCCACCAAATATCCCACCAAATACCACCTAGAACCCACTAAATACCACCTAGAACCCACCAAATATCCCACCAAATAGCACCTAGAACCCACCAAATATCCCACCAAATACCACCTAGAACCCACCAAATATCCCACCAAATACCACCTAGAACCCCCCAAATACCACCTAGAACCCACCAAATACCACCTAGAACCCACCAAATATCCCACCAAATACCACCTAGAACCCACCAAATATCCCACCAAATACCGCCAAGAACCCACCAAATACCGCCAAGAACCCACCAAATATCCCACCAAATACCACCTAGAACCCACCAAATATCCCACCAAATACCACCTAGAACCCACCAAATATCCCACCAAATACCACCTAGAACCCACCAAATACCACCTAGAACCCACCAAATATCCCACCAAATACCATCCAGAACCCACCAAATACCACCTAGAACCCACCAAATACCACCTACAACCCACCAAATACCACCTAGAACCACCAAATACTACCAAGAACCCACCAAATACCACCAAGAACCCACCAAATACCACCTAGAAACCACCAAATACCAACAAGAAACCACTAAAAAACACTCTAGAACCCACCAAACACCACCTAGAATTCACCAAATACCACATATAACCCACCAAATACTACCCCACCAAATACCACTTAGAACCCACCTGTCGACTGCGATGGCCACTATAACGACGCAGGAGAACGGCACCGTGGTGGTGATGAGGAAGTGGTAGACCTTACAGAACTCGTCCGAGTCGATGCTGTACTCCATGTACTCGATGATGAGGGTGAAGGGGATGGTGATGAGGCACGTGATGAAGTCTGTGCCGGCCAAGGTCAAGATAAAGATCGTGGAGGTCAGCTGGAATGATAAGGGCTAAGAAATGGTATTTTACACTTAGATAAGGGCTAAGAAATGGTATTTTACACTTAGAAAAGGGCTAAGAAATGGTATTTTACACTTAGATAAGGGCTAAGAAATGGTATTTTACACTTAGATAAGGGCTTAGAAATGGTATTTTACACTTAGATAAGGGCTAAGAAATGGTATTTTACACTTAGATAAGGGCTAAGAAATGGTGTTTTACACTTAGATAAGGGCTAAGAAATGGTATTTTACACTTAGATAAGGGCTAAGAAATGGCATTTTACACTTAGATAAGGTACTTTCTACCTAAAAAAAAAGGTTGAGAAATTATATTTTAAAGTTATATAAGGGCTAAAAAGTTACTATTTTACATCTAAAGAAGGGCTAATGAATGACATTTTACTCTAAGATAAAGACTAAGATGATTTTTTATATTCATATATATATAGGTCCAATGATATTTTATTCTATGTTAGGAGTGAGTTTTATTATGTTGTATATATAACGCAAGTATTGGGTTTAAACTAATATTTTAGTTCACTCAATATCTAAGTTCTGGTTTGACATGACATTTGTTGGATAGTGGGGCAGACATGACATTGGTTGTATAGTGGGGCAGACATGACATTGGTTGTATAGTGGGGCAGACATGACATTGGTTGTATAGTGGAGCAGACATGACATTTGTTGGTGGGGCAGACATGACATTGGATGTATAGTGGGGTAGACATAACATTGGTTGGATAGTGGGACAGACATGACATTGGTTGTATAGTGGGGCAGACATGACATTTGTTGGTGGGGCAGACATGACATTGGTTGGATAGTGGGACAGACATGACATTGGTTGTATAGTGGGGCAGACATGACATTGGTTGTATAGTGGGGCAGACATGACATTGGTTGTATAGTGGGGCAGACATGACATTGGTTGTATAGTGGGGCAGACATGACATTGGTTGTATAGTGGGGCAGACATGACATTGGTTGTATTGTGGGGCAGACATCACATTGGTTGTATAGTGGGGCAGACATGACATTGGTTGTATAGTGGGGCAGACATGACATTGGTTGGATAGTGGGGCAGACATGACATTTGTTGGATAGTGGGGGGGGGAAGTCATGACATTGGTTGGATAGTGGGGGGGGGGGGGGGAAGTCATGACATTGGTTGGATAGTGGGGGGGGGAAGACATGACATTGGTTGTATAGTGGAGCAGACATGACATTGGTTGGATAGTGGGGCAGACATGACATTGGTTGGATAGTGGGGTAGACATGACATTGGTTGTATAGTGGGGCAGACATGACATTGATTGTATAGTGGGACAGACATGACATTGGTTGGATAGTGTGACACAGACATGACATTGGTTGGATAGTGAGGCAGACATGACATTGGTTGGATAGTGGGACAGACATGACATTGGTTGGATAGTGGGGCAGACATGACATTGGTTGTATAGTGGGGCAGACATGACATTGGTTGTATAGTGGGGCAGACATGACATTGGTTGTATAGTGGGGCAGACATGACATTGGTTGTATAGTGGGGCAGACATGACATTGGTTGTATAGTGGGGCAGACATGACATTGGTTGGATAGTGGGACAGACATGACATTGGTTCGATAGTGGGGCAGACATGACATTGGTTGTATAGTGGGGCAGACATGACATTGGTTGTATAGTGGGGCAGACATGACATTGGTTGTATAGTGGGGCAGACATGACATTGGTTGTATAATAGGGCAGACATGACATTGGTTGTATAGTGGGATAACATGACATTGGTTGTATAGTGGGGCAGACATGACATTGGTTGGACAGTGTAGACACAAGCATGACATTGGTTGTATAGTGGGGCAGACATGACATTGGTTGTATAGTGGGACAGACATGACATTGGTTGTATAGTGGGGCAGACATGACATTGGTTGGTGGGGCAGACATGACATTGGTTGTATAGTGGGGCAGACATGACATTGGTTGTATAGTGGGGCAGACATGACATTGGTTGTATAGTGGGGCAGACATGACATTGGTTGTATAGTGGGGCAGACATGACATTGGTTGTATAGTGGGGCAGACATGACATTGGTTGTATAGTGGGGCAGACATGACATTGGTTGTATAGTGGGGCAGACATGACATTGGTTGTATAGTGGGGCAGACATGACATTGGTTGTATAGTGGGGCAGACATGACATTGGTTGTATAGTGGGGCAGACATGACATTGGTTGTATAGTGGGGCAGACATGACATTGGTTGTATAGTGGGGCAGACATGACATTGGTTGTATAGTGGGGCAGACATGACATTGGTTGGATAGTGGGACAGACATGACATTGGTTGGATAGTGGGGCAGACATGACATTGGTTGTATAGTGGGGCAGACATGACATTGGTTGTATAGTGGGGCAGACATGACATTGTTTGTATAGTGGGGCAGACATGACATTGGTTGGATAGTGGGGCAGACATGACATTGGTTGTATAGTGGGGCAGACATGACATTGGTTGGATAGTGGGGGGGGGCAGACATGACATTGGTTGGATAGTGGGGCACAGACATGACATTGGTTGGATAGTGAGGAAGACATGACATTGGTTGGATAGTGGGGCAGACATGACATTGGTTGGATAGTGGGGTAGACATGACATTGGTTGTATAGTGGGGCAGACATGACATTGGTTGTATAGTGGGACAGACATGACATTGGTTGGATAGTAGGGCAGACATGACATTGGTTGTATAGTGGGGCAGACATGACATTGGTTGGATAGTGGGGCAGACATGACATTGGTTGTATAGTGGGGCAGACATGACATTGGTTGAATAGTGGAGCAGACATGACATTGGTTGGATAATTGGGCAGACATGACATTGGTTGTATAGTGGAGCAGACATGACATTGGTTGTATAGTGGGGCAGACATGACATTTGGTTGTATAGTGGGGCAGACATGGCATTGGTTGGATAATTGGGCAGACATGACATTGGTTGTATAATAGGGCAGACATGACATTGGTTGTATAGTGGAGCAGACATGACATTGGTTGTATAGTGGGGCAGACATGACATTTGGTTGTATAGTGGGGCAGACATGACATTGGTTGTATAGTGGGGCAGACATGACATTGGTTGTATAGTGGGGCAGACATGACATTGGTTGTATAGTGGAGCAGACATGACATTGGTTGTATAGTGGGGCAGACATGACATTTGTTGGATAGTGGGGCAGACATGACATTGGTTGTATAGTGGGGCAGACATGACATTGGTCGTATAGTGGAGCAGACATGACATTGGTTGTATAGTGGGGCAGACATGACATTGGTTGTATAGTGGGGCAGACATGACATTGGTTGTATAGTGGAGCAGACATGACATTGGTTGTATAGTGGGGCAGACATGACATTGGTTGTATAGTGGGGCAGACATGACATTGGTTGTATAGTGGGGCAGACATGACATTGGTTGTATAGTGGGGCAGACATGACATTGGTTGTATAGTGGGGCAGACATGACATTGGTTGTATAGTGGAGCAGACATGACATTTGTTGGTGGGGCAGACATGACATTGGATGTATAGTGGGGTAGACATAACATTGGTTGGATAGTGGGACAGACATGACATTGGTTGTATAGTGGGGCAGACATGACATTTGTTGGTGGGGCAGACATGACATTGGTTGGATAGTGGGACAGACATGACATTGGTTGGATAGTTGGGCAGACATGACATTGGTTGTATAGTGGGGCAGACATGACATTGGTTGTATAGTGGGGCAGACATGACATTGGTTGGATAGTGGGGCAGACATGACATTGGTTGGATAGTGAGGCAGACATGACATTGGTTGGATAGTGGGGCAGACATGACATTGGTTGGATAGTGGGGCAGACATGACATTGGTTGTATAGTGGGGCAGACATGGCATTGGTTGTATAGTGGGGCAGACATGACATTGGTTGGATAGTGGGGCAGACATGACATTGGTTGTATAGTGGGGCAGACATGACATTGGTTGTATAGTGGGGCAGACATGGCATTGGTTGTATAGTGGGGCAGACATGACATTGGTTGGATAGTGGGGCAGACATGACATTGGTTGTATAGTGGGACAGACATGACATCTGAGCCATACAAGAGACCAAAAGTCTCGACGGTATTTTCTTTCCTTTTAACCTGTCAAGCCACTTCCGGTTTCGTGTTTAACATTTCGTAAAAAACTTGGAATTTCTATACGAATCAAATACGATTTGTTTCTGTTTTTTATTTGTAAAAAATATTTTGTTGAGATACTTGTTGTCAGGTCGGAAACGAAGGGGAGTTATAATACTGAGATGTTGGCACTTAATTATAAGAACTGGAATATCTTGATTCGGCGCTTTCTGATGGTATGAGTGCTTTAACTAAAGCAAAGACGTGTCTATAAAGTAGCGGTAATCTCCCCTTAAAACACAGAGTTACTGGTCTTGGTAATGCCAGGGGAGGTCATGAGTGACGGATTGAATGACTTGCTAGTAAAGTAACGGAGTTTGGTCGTCATTACTGGTTGAATGACTTGCTAGTAAAGTAACGGAGTTTGGTCATCATTACTGGTTGAATGACTTGCTAGTAAAGTAACGGAGTTTGGTCGTCATTACTGGCCGGAAATGGCTCGTCGGACACAGGGGGATGACGTGGGGCGATGCGCAAAGGGAGATGGGGTATGGGATGGGGTGATGGGATATGGGATGGGGTGATGGGATATGGGATGGGGTGATGGGATATGGGATGGGGTGATGGGATATGGGATGGGGTGATGGGATATGGGATGGGGTGATGGGTTATGGGATATGGGAGACGGACTGGGTAATCCTTCACGTCATTGAAGTTTGATGGTAGCGAAAAACTAAGGTCTTGAAAGTATTACAGAATCAGAAAACTTTTTGTGTTATTATCTGGACATATCTGATGTAATGGACACAATAGACTACACTGTATATCTGTGAAAGCTTTCACCAAGAAACAATGGCTTTTGTTGACCCTCTATGAACAACAAACAAAGAAACAATGGCTTTTGTTTACCCTTTATGAACCACAAACAAATAAACAATGGCTTTTGTTGACCCTATATAAAACCACTAACAAAGAAACAATAGCTTTTGTTAACCCTCTATGAACAAAGCAACATTGGCTTTTGGTGACCATCTATGAACAACGAAACAACGGCTTTTGTTTACACCCCATGAAGAATGAAAAATGGCTTTTGTTTACACCCCATGAAGAAAGAAACAATGGCTTTTGTTGACCCCCTATGAAGAATGAAAAATGGCTTTTGTTTACACCCCATGAAGAAAGAAACAATGGCTTTTGTTTACACCCCATGAAGAATGAAAAATGGCTTTTGTTTACACCCCATGAAGAAAGAAACAATGGCTTTTGTTGACCCCCTATGAAGAATGAAAAATGGCTTTTGTTTACACCCCATGAAGAAAGAAACAATGGCTTTTGTTGACCCCCTATGAAGAATGAAAAATGGCTTTTGTTTACACCCCATGAAGAAAGAAACAATGGCTTTTGTTGACCCCCTATGAAGAATGAAAAATGGCTTTTGTTTACACCCCATGAAGAAAGAAACAATGGCTTTTGTTGACCCCCTATGAAGAATGAAAAATGGCTTTTGTTTACACCCCATGAAGAAAGAAACAATGGCTTTTGTTGACCCCCTATGAAGAATGAAAAATGGCTTTTGTTTACACCCCATGAAGAAAGAAACAATGGCTTTTGTTGACCCCCTATGAAGAATGAAAAATGGCTTTTGTTTACACCCCATGAAGAAAGAAACAATGGCTTTTGTTGACCCCCTATGAAGAATGAAAAATGGCTTTTGTTTACACCCCATGAAGAAAGAAACAATGGCTTTTGTTGACCCCCTATGAAGAATGAAAAATGGCTTTTGTTTACACCCCATGAAGAAAGAAACAATGGCTTTTGTTGACCCCCCATGAAGAATGAAAAATGGCTTTTGTTTACCCTCTATGAAGAAAGAAACAATGGCTTTTGTTGACCCCCTATGAAGAATGAAAAATGGCTTTTGTTTACCCCCTATGAAGAAAGAAAAAAGAAAGAAACATGGCTTTTGTTTACCCCCTATGAAGAAAGAAACATGGCTTTTGTTTACCCTCTATAAAGAAAGTAAATGGCTTTTGTTTACCCTCTATAAAGAAAGTAAATGGCTTTTGTTTACCTTCTGTTTGAGGCTGGCGAAGACGTAGATGGCCAGAGCGTTGCCGATGATGCCGGTGACGGAGAAGATGGACAACATGGTGGACACGACGTACCACTCGGTGGGGGTCAGCTTCGTGCTGGCTGAACTGGCGGTGGTGGCCATGGTGCTGGTCAGGTTGCTGTAGTCCATAGTGGTGGGTAATGTGGTGTTTAGATGGTGTTGGTGTGGTGTTTAGATGGTGTTGTTGTGGTGTCTAGATGGTGTTGTTGTGGTGTCTAGATGGTGTTGTAGTGGTGTCTAGATGGTTTTGGTGTGGTGGCTAGATGGTGTGGTGTCTAGATGGTGTTGTAGTGGTGTCTAGATGGTTTTGGTGTGGTGTTTAGATGGTGTTGTTGTGGTGTCTAGATGGTGTTGTTGTGGTGTCTAGATGGTGTTGTAGTGGTGTCTAGATGGTTTTGGTGTGGTGGCTAGATGGTGTGGTGTCTAGATGGTGTTGTAGTGGTGTCTAGATGGTTTTGGTGTGGTGGCTATATGGTGTTGGTGTGGTGTCTAGATGGTGTGGTGGCTAGATGTTGTGGTATCTAGTTTATATATGTTGTTAGTGTTTGATGTGTAAGTTGTCTTCACCTCTGAGGAAACATGAATGTAAAACTGAATAATTTTGAACACATTATGTTTAAATTAGTTTACGGATTTAGAAATACCAGTCGATGGATCGGTTGAACTCTACATCATCTGCACTATAGATCGCCATGCTCTAAAGGTTAACAGACATAACAAAGAATATATAGGTAACATATTTTAGAGAATAGTGTACCAGTCAACTACTTTACTAGCCTTGGTTTAAACTTCAATTATAAGGAACATGAAATAGTAATACGAAAGAAGTCTAAACACTACATAACATCACACAACACCACACAACACCACACAAAACCGCACCACACAACACTACGTCACACAAAACAACAACACAAAACACAATACAACACCATACAACACCACACAACATCACAAAACACCACACAACACAACACCACAAACCACACACCACAAAACACAACACAATACAACACCACAAACCACACACCACAAAACACCACAAAACACAACACAACACCACATAACACCACACAACAAAACACAACACCACACAACACCACAAATGAGAAGTGTGAAAAGTGAAGACTATAGAATTGTAAAGCATTAATTGAGAAACGCGAAATCTGAAACGATGCTTTGAAAATACTCCAATGATTGGTATATCTTCGATTTTTCAAGCTATTGTTTCGGTTGGGAAGGGGGGGTTGGCTCTGACCAAATACCCCTCACCCCCTTCTCAATTTATTTTGTTCCTTCCCTGTAGTTCTCCTTTGAACCGTTTGAAAAGTTCCAAAGTTCAGATGTCCATATTTTCTGTTGGGATGAGCCCAGTCTTTCAGCTCTTATCTGGCAACTTCCGGTTGACCCCTCGCGCCCAGCCTGTGCCAGACACGCGCAGACGCCGTAAAGCACCCAGGTTCCGCTCCAGGCGGGTCGGTGAGATAGTAGCACTAAACCTGTCAGTACCCAGACGTTCTACTCGCCCGACCCTGGGGCTGGGGAGGGGTGGGGGAGCGTGAGTTAAATTAAAATGGCGACCGGAGTCGTCACGCACATGCACAATCCGGCTAATAATAGATCAACGATTTGAAGTCGGTGATTTGAAGTTGGTGATTTGAAGTTGGTGATTTGAATTTTGTGATTTGAAGTTGGTGATTTGAAAATGGCTAAGATGAACTTTGTGATATTATCTAGGTGAATGCTGATCATATTGTTGAGAGTTTGTGACTATGGTGATGTTGACGTTTAATTGATGTACCTGTAGCCACGGGACAGGCTATGATCAAAAAGGTGATTAGTATGATAAGTATGTGATAAGTATGTGATAAGTATGTGATAAGTGCGGTGTGTAATACATCTGATAGGTAGGCATATGCTAAATACTAAAAGTGGATATCGCTAGCTTATAATTGTGAAGGCTCAGGCTGTAAGGGTACGATTATAAATATCGATACCTAATGCCGTAACAGTACGACTATAGATAGTAACAGTACGACTATAAATATCGATACCACCAGAAGTATGCTGTATAAGTCGTATCGAAAATGTTCTCATGTAATTGTTGATATTATTAATTTAACGGTTGACATTATAAATGTCCAGAGCTATCAAGATAAGGAATGTCCAGATGACAAAAATGTCCAGATGACAAAAATGTCCAGCTTTTGAATACTCTTCTGAACTGTAAGTCTCCACAAAAATTAGCCCAAATAATGGTTTTGTTAACAAAAACAAACTGGATCTATAACATACATTAATGAAGCAGTAGCCGGTCGGGCTAATTCCTTGCTACAGCAACAAATTATTGTAGGAAAAAAAGTCACAGTGAAAAATGTCACATATGTATATTTGCATGGAATTTGTTAAATATTCAGAGGGTGCAAATCTAATTGCAATTATTAAATGTAATGTAATGCGCGTACGTTGTCTAATTATAGTGATATTTATAACACTCTTAAATA
Organism: Physella acuta; assembly: GCF_028476545.2. NCBI lineage: Eukaryota > Metazoa > Mollusca > Gastropoda > Physidae > Physella > Physella acuta. The sequence goes on along the minus strand of NW_026732208.1, from coordinate 57,827 downwards.
TATAGTGGGAAGTATGTATGTTTCAATTTCGTTTATACATATAATATTTAAGAGAATTTAATCAAATGTTCCAACCTTCTCTTTTTTCATTGTGTATACTAACTTTAAATTAGTGGCATAAAGACATAGTTAATGTGACTTGCCGCCCTCAACTCATTGCAATAGGTCAACCACCTATACTGCCCACATTTACCACGCTCATTACATAACAAAGGATCAAAACAGAAAGCCGACACAGTACAAAGGCTGTCATTGACGCAAAAAGTCAACAACACACAATATGGACGGACACCGCCGACTGAGGAGAAGCCAACCAACGAACTGCAAAAATAATACATTACAAAAGTTTAGGTTGATGTGTAAATTACGTTATAGTATTTTTACTTATTAGTGCTATAAACTATAATGCTTTTAACGTTTAAAAATAAGCTACAAAAAAAAAAACAACCATATCAACAAACACCCAAAATTTTTACAATTCTCAACAATTAAAATCAAAATGTTTCTTAAAAGTTTTTGTGACTTTTTTTCTGTGACTTTTTTTTCCTAGCGAAAACTGATTTTGTGTTTTTGTTTTCCTGTGACTTTTTTCCGTTTACCGAAAAAGCAGCGTACAGCCATGCCATCTAGATGTGAAAAAAAGTAACTTAAAATATCGATCAGACATGACATCTAGTCCAGAAAAGGAATTATGTCTTAAATTACATGCCGTAAGAAAAAGAAAGATACTTTAAGTATCAGAGAAGATCACTTTAACTATCTATCTATATATATAAAGCAAAGTGGTCGGGTGCCCGATAGGGCACTTCCCGGCGCCGCAGGCGCGTCAAATTTGGCACTAAGGTGCCTTATGGCGATAGAACACGAGGGCCGGTGACGGTTCGGCAAAAAGTCTACGGAGCGGGGGTCAAAACTGACCTCGACTGACCGGCGCCTTATATGGGCTATATTACGAAAAAAAAATTCCTCCGACGACCCCCCTTGAAATTTTGTGAGGTGATAGGAGAACACCTTGGGGTGTCACAAAAAACTCGGCATATCTGGGAAAACTTCGTAAAGGGGTCAAAACTGACCAGTTGTATTTCCCTATATAATCTTTGTATTTTATGGGAAAAACAGAGGGTCATTTCAACGCAGACTTTAGGGTACTTAAGCTCAGTATATCTGGCTAATTTTTTGCATGCTCCTAGGTCAATGGCTTGACCTTTAGGGAAAACTGTCGGTTACACTCAAAGCCCTCGACGAGGGCTAAAATGTGACCGCGAGTGAAATTCTCTTTATATGAGCTCTATTACGAAAAAAAAATTCCTCCGACGACCCCCCTTGAAATTTTGTGAGGTGGTAGGAGAACACCTTGGGGTGTCACAAAAAACTCGGCATATCTGGGAAAACTTCGTAAAGGGGTCAAAACTGACCAGTTGTATTTCCCTATATAATCTTTGTATTTTATGGGAAAAACAGAGGGTCATTTCAACGCAGACTTTAGGGTACTTAAGCTCAGTATATCTGGCTAATTTTTTGCATGCTCCTAGGTCAATGGCTTGACCTTTAGGGAAAACTGTCGGTTACACTCAAAGCCCTCGACAAGGGCTAAAATGTGACCGCGAGTGAAATTCTCTTTATATGAGCTCTATTACGAAAAAAAAATTCCTGCGACGACCCCCCTTGAAATTTTGTGAGGTGGTAGGAGAACACCTTGGGGTGTCACAAAAAACTCGGCATATCTGGGAAAACTTCGTAAAGGGGTCAAAACTGACCAGTTGTATTTCCCTATATAATCTTTGTATTTTATGGGAAAAACAGAGGGTCATTTCAACGCAGACTTTAGGATACTTAAGCTCAGTATATCTGGCTAATTTTTTGCATGCTCCTAGGTCAATGGCTTGACCTTTAGGGAAAGCTGTCGGTTACACTCAAAGCCCTCGACGAGGGCTAAAAAATGACCGCGAGTGAAATTCTCATTATATGAGCTCTATTACGAAAAAAAAATTCCTCCGACGACCCCCCTTGATAATTTGTGAGGTGGTAGAAGAACACCTTGGGGTGTCACAAAAAACTCGCCATGTCCGGGAAAAATCGGGAAATGGGTCAAAACTGACCAGTCGTATTTCCCTATATAATCTTTGTATTTTATGGGGAAAACAGAGGGTCATTTCAAAACGGATTTTATGGCACTTACGCTCTTAACATCTGGCTCAGTTTTGGCATGCTTATAGGTAAATGGCTTGACCTTTAGGGAAATCTGTCGGTTACACTCAAAGCCCTCGACGAGGGCTAAAAAGTGACCGCGAGTGAAATTCTCTTTATATGAGCTCTATTACGAAAAAAAAATTCCTCCGACGACCCCCCTTGATAATTTGTGAGGTGGTAGAAGAACACCTTGGGGTGTCACAAAAAACTCGCCATGTCCGGGAAAAATCGGGAAATGGGTCAAAACTGACCAGTCGTATTTCCCTATATAATCTTTGTATTTTATGGGGAAAACAGAGGGTCATTTCAAAACGGATTTTATGGCACTTACCCTCTTTACATCTGGCTCAGTTTTGGCATGCTTATAGGTAAATGGCTTGACCTTTAGGGAAAACTGTCGGTTACACTCAAAGCACTCGACGAGGGCTAAAAAGTGACCGCGAGTGAAATTCTCTTTTTATGAGCTCTATTACGAAAAAAAAATTCCTCCGACGACCCCCCTTGAAATTTTGTGAGGTGGTAGGAGAACACCTTGGGGTGTCACAAAAAACTCGGCATATCTGGGAAAACTTCGTAAAGGGGTCAAAACTGACCAGTTGTATTTCCCTATATAATCTTTGTATTTTATGGGAAAAACAGAGGGTCATTTCAACGCAGACTTTAGGATACTTAAGCTCAGTATATCTGGCTAATTTTTTGCATGCTCCTAGGTCAATGGCTTGACCTTTAGGGAAAACTATCGGTTACACTCAAAGCCCTCGACGAGGGCTAAAAAGTGACCGCAAGTGAAATTCTCTTTATATGAGCTCTATTACGAAAAAAAAATTCCTCCGACGACCCCCCTTGAAATTTTGTGAGGTGGTAGGAGAACACCTTGGGGTGTCACAAAAAACTCGGCATATCTGGGAAAACTTCGTAAAGGGGTCAAAACTGACCAGTTGTATTTCCCTATATAATCTTTGTATTTTATGGGAAAAACAGAGGGTCATTTCAAAGCAGACTTTAGGGTACTTAAACTCAGTATATCTGACTATTTTTTTGCATACTCTTAGGTGAATGGTTAGACCTTTAGGGAAAACTGTCGGTTTGACTCAAAGCCCTCGACGAGGGCTAAAAAGTGACCGCGAGTGAAATTCTCTTTATATGAGCTCTATTACAAAAAAAAAATTCCTCCGACGACCCCCCTTGAAATTTTGTGAGGTGGTAGGAGAACACCCTGGGGTGTCACAAAAAACTCGGCATATCTGGGAAAACTTCGTAAAGGGGTCAAAACTGACCAGTTGTATTTCCCTATATAATCTTTGTATTTTATGGGAAAAACAGAGGGTCATTTCAACGCAGACTTCAGGATACTTAAGCTCAGTATATCTGGCTAATTTTTTGAATTCTCCTAGGTCAATGGCTTGACCTTTAGGGAAAACTGTCGGTTACACTCAAAGCCCTCGACGAGGGCTAAAAAGTGACCGCGAGTGAAATTCTCTTTATATGAGCTCTATTACGAAAAAAAAATTTCCTCCGACGACCCACCTTGATATTTTGTGAGGTGGTAGGAGAACACCTTGGGGTGTCACAAAAAACTCGCCATGTCCGGGAAAAATCGAGAAATGGGTCAAAACTGACCAGTCGTATTTCCCTATATAATCTTTGTATTTTATGGGGAAAACAGAGGGTCATTTCAAAACGGATTTTATGGCACTTACCCTCATTACATCTGGCTCAGTTTTGGCATGCTTATAGGTAAATGGCTTGACCTTTAGGGAAAACTGTCGGTTACACTCAAAGCCCTCGACGAGGGCTAAAAAGTGACCGCGAGTGAAATTCTCTTTATATGAGCTCTATTACGAAAAAAAAATTCCTCCTACGACTCCCCTTGAAATTTTGTGAGGTGGTAGGAGAACACATTTGGGTGTCACAAAAAACTCGGCATATCTGGGAAAACTTCGTAAAGGGGTCAAAACTGACCAGTTGTATTTCCCTATATAATCTTTGTATTTTATGGGAAAAACAGAGGGTCTTTTCAACGCAGACTTTAGGGTACTTAAGCTCAGTATATCTGACTAATTTTTTGCATGCTCCTAGGTCAATGGCTTGACCTTTAGGGAAAACTGTCGGTTACACTCAAAGCCCTCGACGAGGGCTAAAAAGTGACCGCGAGTGAAATTCTCTTTATATGAGCTCTATTACGAAAAAAAATTTCCTCCGACGACCCCCCTTGATATTTTGTGAGGTGGTAGAAGAACACCTAGGGGTGTCACAAAAAACTCGGCATATCTGGGAAAACTTCGTAAAGCGGTCAAAACTGACCAGTTGTATTTCCCTATATAATCATTGTATTTTATGGGAAAAACAGAGGGTCTTTTCAACGCAGACTTTAGGGTACTTAAGCTCAGTATATCTGACTGATTTTTTGCATGCTCCTAGGTCAATGGATTGACCTTTAGGGAAAACTGTCGGTTACACTCAAAGCCCTCGACGAGGGCTAAAAAGTGACCGCGAGTGAAATTCTCTTTATATGAGCTTTATTACGAAAAAAAAATTCCTCCGACGACCCCCCTTGATATTTTGTGAGGTGGTAGAAGAACACCTAGGGGTGTCACAAAAAACTCGGCATATCTGGGAAAACTTCGTAAATAGGTCAAAACTGACTAGTTGTATTTCGCTATATAATCTTTGTATTTTACGGGGAAAACAGGGAATTTTCAACACAATTTTTAGGTTACTTAACCTCTGTACATCATGCTCATGTTTTGCATACACTTCTATAGATGACTAGGCCCTATGGAAAAACTGTTGGTCAGACTCAAAGCCCTCGACCAGGGCTAAAAGATGACCGCGAGTGAAATTCTCCTTATATGAGATGTATATAAATAAATTGACGAACGATCCCCTTAATATTATTTGAGGTCGTAAACCGACCCTGGAGGATAACTAAAAAAACTTTATTTCCGTCGGAAAAAAGCCATTGTAGTCGTTAAATATGTTCATTTATCGTATTTTCTTATATAAGAATAGCAACTGTTGGTTTAAAAAAGAAAACAAAGACATACGTCACTCGGTCTATTTTCAAGGGAGGTAACCTATTTAAATAATTATTTTTCAAATAATTGTATACTATTTTAAAGAGAAACAGAAAATGACAAAGTATAGCATTTGCTTTAGTAAAAAATTAAGTTACCAATTAAGCTATGTATCATAATTAAATTTAAAAAATAATTTTAAAAGTTAATGTAATAGAAATTGTTGAATATACTGTTCATGGAACCTCTGTAGTTCTATTTCCATTTTAGTCATAAATTTTGTACTTGCAAATAATTTCTTTCACAGAGGATGATAAGCAACAATCAACAACATCTTCTCTAAAATTAGCATTACTGTTTAAATTTAAGCACTCCATACCTCATCCATCACTAAATAATTAGTATTCAAATTATCAACAAATGCTTTTGAAAACCTAAGCGAAGCTAGGCAGTATGCCTAGTATATATATAAAGCAAAGTGGTCAAGTGCCCGATAGGGCACTTCCCGGCGCCGCAGGCGCGTCAAATTTGGCACGATGGTGCCTTGGGGCGATAATACACGAGGGCCGGTGACGGTTGGCCGAAAGGTCCACGGAGAGGGGGTCAAAACTGACCTCGACTGACCGGCGCCTTATATGGGCTATATTACGAAAAAAAATTTCCTCCGACGACCCCCCTTGAAATTTTGTAAGGTGGTAGGAGAACGCCTCGGGGTGTCACAAAAAACTCGCCATGTCCGGGAAAATTCGTTAAATGGGTCAAAACTGACCAGTCGTATTTCCCTATATAATCTTTGTATTTTATGGGAAAAACAGAGGGTGATTTCAAAACGGATTTTAGGGCACTTACCGTCTTTACATCTGGCTAATTTTTTGCATGCTCTTAGGTAAATGGCTTGACCGTTAGGGAAAACTGTCGGTTTTACTCAAAGCCCTCGACGAGGGCTAAAAAGTGACCGCGAGGGAAATTCTCTTTATATGAGCTCTATTACGAAAAAAAATTTCCTCCGACGACCCCCCTTGAAATTTTGTGAGGTGGTAGGAGAACGCCTTGGGGTGTCACAAAAAACTCGCCATGTCCGGGAAAATTCGTTAAATGGGTCAAAACTGACCAGTCGTATTTCCCTATATAATCTTTGTATTTTACGGGAAAAACAGAGGGTGATTTCAAAACCGATTTTAGGGCACTTACCGTCTTTACATCTGGCTAATTTTTTGCATGCTCTTAGGTAAATGGCTTGACCTTTAGGGGAAACTGTCGGTTTCACTCAAAGCCCTCGACGAGGGCTAAAAAGTGACCGCGAGTGAAATTCTCTTTATATGAGCTCTATTACGAAAAAAAATTTCCTCCGACGACCCCCCTTGAAATTTTGTGAGGTGGTAGGAGAACGCCTAGGGGTGTCACAAAAAAATCGCCATGTCCGGGAAAATTCGTTAAATGGGTCAAAACTGACCAGTCGTATTTCCCTATATAATCTTTGTATTTTATGGGAAAAACAGAGGGTGGTTTCAAAACGGATTTTAGGGCACTTACCGTCTTTACATCTGGCTAATTTTTTGCATGCTCTTAGGTAAATGGCTTGACCTTTAGGGAAAACTGTCGGTTTTCACTCAAAGCCCTCGACGAGGGCTAAAAAGTGACCGCGAGTGAAATTCTCTTTATGTGAGCTATATTACGAAAAAAAATTTCCTCCGACGACCCCCCTTGAAATTTTGTGAGGTGGTAGGAGAACGCCTCGGGGTGTCACAAAAAACTCGCCATGTCCGGGAAAATTCGTTAAATGGGTCAAAACTGACCAGTCGTATTTCCCTATATAATCTTTGTATTTTACGGGAAAAACAGAGGGTGGTTTCAAAACGGATTTTAGGGCACTTACCGTCTTTACATCTGGCTAATTTTTTGCATGCTCTTAGGTAAATGGCTTGACCTTTAGGGAAAACTGTCGGTTTCACTCAAAGCCCTCGACGAGGGCTAAAACGTGACCGCGAGTGAAATTCTCTTTATATGAGCTCTATTACGAAAAAAATTTCCTCCGACGACCCCCCTTGATATTTTGTGAGGTGGTAGGAGGACGCCTTGGGGTGTCACAAAAAACTCGCCATGTCCGGGAAAAATCGGGAAATGGGTCAAAACTAACCAGTCGTATTTCCCTATATAATCTTTGTAATTTATGGGGAAAACGGAGGGTCATTTCAAAACGGATTTTAGGGCACTTACCCTATTTACATCTGGCTAAGTTTTGGCATGCTTATAGGTAATTGGCTTGGCCGTAGGGCGGACCTGTCGGTTTGACTCAAAGCACTCGACGAGGGCTAAAAAGTGACCGCGAGTGAAATTCTCTTTATATGAGCTCTATTACGAAAAAAAATTTCCTCCGACGACCCCCCTTGAAATTTTGTGAGGTGATAGGAGAACATCTTGGGGTGTCACAAAAAACTCGCCATGTCCGGGAAAAATCGGGAAATGGGTCAAAACTAACCAGTCGTATTTCCCTATATAATCTTTGTATTTTATGGGAAAAACGGAGGGTCATTTCAAAACGGATTTTAGGGCACTTACCCTGTTTACATCTGGCTCAGTTTTGGCATGTTTATAGGTAAATGGCTTGACCGTAGGGCAGACCTGTCGGTCTTACTCAAAGCCCTCGACGATGGCAAAAAAGTGACCGCGAGTGAAATTCTCTTTATATGAGCTCTATTACGAAAAAAAATTTCCTCCGACGACCCCCCTTGATATTTTGTGAGGTGGTAGGAGAACGCCTTGGGGTGTCACAAAAAACTCGCCATGTCCGGGAAAAATCGGGAAATGGGTCAAAACTGACCAGTCGTATTTCCCTATATAATCTTTGTATTTTATGGGAAAAACGGAGGGTCATTTCAAAACGGATTTTAGGGCACTTACCCTCTTTACATCTGGCTAATTTTTGGCATGTTTATAGGAAAATGGCTTGCCTGTAGGACAGACCTGTCGGTCTCACTCAAAGCCCTCGACGAGGGCTAAAAAGTGACCGCGAGTGAAATTCTCTTTATATGAGCTCTATTACGAAAAAAATTTTCCTCCGACGACCCCCCTTGATATTTTGTGAGGTGGTAGGAGAACGCCTTGGGGTGTCACAAAAAACTCGCCATGTCCGGGAAAATTCGTTAAATGGGTCAAAACTGACCAGTCGTATTTCCCTATATAATCTTTGTATTTTATGGGAAAAACAGAGGGTGGTTTCAAAACGGATTTTAGGGCACTTACCGTCTTTACATCTGGCTAATTTTTTGCATGCTCTTAGGTAAATGGCTTGACCTTTAGGGAAAACTGTCGGTTTCACTCAAAGCCCTCGACGAGGGCTAAAAAGTGACCGCGAGTGAAATTCTCTTTATATGAGCTCTATTACGAAAAAAAATTTCCTCCGACGACCCCCCTTGAAATTTTGTGAGGTGGTAGGAGAACGCCTCGGGGTGTCACAAAAAACTCGCCATGTCCGGGAAAATTCGTTAAATGGGTCAAAACTGACCAGTCGTATTTCCCTATATAATCTTTGTATTTTATGGGAAAAACAGAGGGTGATTTCAAAACGGATTTTAGGGCACTTACCGTCTTTACATCTGGCTAATTTTTTGCATGCTCTTGGGTAAATGGCTTGACCTTTAGGGAAAACTGTCGGTTTTACTCAAAGCCCTCGACGAGGGCTAAAAAGTGACCGCGAGTAAAATTCTCTTTATATGAGCTCTATTACGAAAAAAATTTCCTCCGACGACCCCCCTTGATATTTTGTGAGGTGGTAGGAGAACGCCTTGGGGTGTCACAAAAAACTCGCCATGTCCGGGAAAAATCGGGAAATGGGTCAAAACTGACCAGTCGTATTTCCCTATATAATCTTTGTAATTTATGGGGAAAACAGAGGGTCATTTCAAAACGGATTTTAGGGCACTTACCCTATTTACATCTGGCTAAGTTTTGGCATGCTTATAGGTAATTGGCTTGGCCGTAGGGCGGACCTGTCGGTTTGACTCAAAGCACTCGACGAGGGCTAAAAAGTGACCGCGAGTGAAATTCTCTTTATATGAGCTCTATTACGAAAAAAAATTTCCTCCGACGACCCCCCTTGAAATTTTGTGAGGTGATAGGAGAACATCTTGGGGTGTCACAAAAAACTCGCCATGTCCGGGAAAAATCGGGAAATGGGTCAAAACTAACCAGTCGTATTTCCCTATATAATCTTTGTATTTTATGGGAAAAACGGAGGGTCATTTCAAAACGGATTTTAGGGCACTTACCCTGTTTACATCTGGCTCAGTTTTGGCATGTTTATAGGTAAATGGCTTGACCGTAGGGCAGACCTGTCGGTCTTACTCAAAGCCCTCGACGATGGCAAAAAAGTGACCGCGAGTGAAATTCTCTTTATATGAGCTCTATTACGAAAAAAAATTTCCTCCGACGACCCCCCTTGATATTTTGTGAGGTGGTAGGAGAACGCCTTGGGGTGTCACAAAAAACTCGCCATGTCCGGGAAAAATCGGGAAATGGGTCAAAACTGACCAGTCGTATTTCCCTATATAATCTTTGTATTTTATGGGAAAAACGGAGGGTCATTTCAAAACGGATTTTAGGGCACTTACCCTCTTTACATCTGGCTAATTTTTGGCATGTTTATAGGAAAATGGCTTGCCCGTAGGACAGACCTGTCGGTCTCACTCAAAGCCCTCGACGAGGGCTAAAAAGTGACCGCGAGTGAAATTCTCTTTATATGAGCTTTATTACGAAAAAAATTTTCCTCCGACGACCCCCCTTGATATTTTGTGAGGTGGTAGGAGAACGCCTTGGGGTGTCACAAAAAACTCGGCATATCTGGGAAAACTTCGTAAAGGGGTCAAAACTGACCAGTTGTATTTCCCTATATAATCTTTGTATTTTATGGGAAAAACAGAGGGTCATTTCAACGCAGACTTTAGGGTACTTAAGCTCAGTATATCTGGCTAAATTGTTGCATGCTCCTAGGTCAATGGCTTGACCTTTAGGGAAAACTGTCGGTTACACTCAAAGCCCTCGACGAGGGCTAAAAAGTGACCGCGAGTGAAATTCTCTTTATATGAGCTCTATTACGAAAAAAATTTTCCTCCGACGACCCCCCTTGATATTTTGTGAGGTGGTAGAAGAACACCTAGGAGTTTCACAAAAAACTCGGCATATCTGGGAAAACTTCGTAAAGCGGTCAAAACTGACCAGTTGTATTTCCCTATATAATCTTTGTATTTTATGGGAAAAACAGAGGGTCATTTCAAGGCAGACTTTAGGGTACTTAAGCTCAGTATATCTGGCTAATGTTTTGCATGCTCCTAGGTCAATGGCTTGACCTTTAGGGAAAACTGTCGGTTACACTCAAAGCCCTCGACGAGGGCTAAAAAGTGACCGCGAGTGAAATTCTCTTTATATGAGCTCTATTACGAAAAAACATTTCCTCCGACGACCCCCCTTGATATTTTGTGAGGTGGTAGAAGAACACCTAGGGGTTTCATAAAAAACTCGGCAATTCTGGGAAAACTTCGTAAAGCGGTCAAAACTGACCAGTTGTATTTCCCTATATAATCTTTGTATTTTATGGGAAAAACAGGGAAATTTTAACACAATTTTTAGGTTACTTAATGTCTGTACATCATGCTAAGTTTTTGCATACACTACTATAGATGACTAGGCCGTATGGAAAAACTGTTGGTCAGACTCAAAGCCCTCGACGAGGGCTAAAAGATGATCATGAGTGAAATTCTCCTTATATGAGATATATATATATATATATATATATATATATATATAAATTGACGAACGATCCCCTTAATATTATGTGACGTCGTAGACCGACCATGGAGGGTAACAAAAAAACTTTATTCCCGTCGGAAACAGCCATTATAGTCGTTAAATAAGTTCATATACCGTAATTTCTTATATAAGCAAACAATATAAGTAAACAATGACATACGTCATACGTTCAGTTTTCAAGGGAGGTAGCGTTTTTAAAATTATTATTTTTCAAATAATTGTATACTATTTTAAACAGAAACAGAAAATGACGAAGTATAGCATTTGTTTTAGTACAAAATTAAGTTGTTAATTTAGTTAAGTATGCTAATTAAATAAATTAATTAATTTCTAAAGGCAATGTAATATAAACTATGAGATATACTGTTCATGAAACCTGTGTAGTTCTAATTCCATTTTAGTTATACATTGCGTACTTTCCAATAATATTTACGAATCTGCATGTAAATGACTAACAAAAACATTTTTTCTAAAGTTAGCATTACTGTTTAAATTAAACTTATTAAACTTATTAAAGCACTCCACACCCAATCCATCGCTAAATAATTAAGTATTCAAATTCTCAAATGCCTTTTAAAAACCTAAGCGAAGCTAGGCAGAATGCCTAGTAATCTATAATTTAAGTCCAGAAAAAATAACTAACAATCAGTTATTAGATCTAGATAAAAAAAAGGCGAGATAACTTAAATTAACTGAAACTATCAGACAACTCTTGGATAAAAAAGAAAAGATAACTCAAACAGGCAGACATGAAGACCCCAATTAAAATTTGTAAGGCTCTTTATAAAAGACTGAGGAGGTTTGGAGAGCTACGAACTGTTTCTAAAAATAGATTCTGACTAGCAGAATGAGATAGGTACGGACTTGGTTGTTCCTGAGAGTTATTTAACAACGGGGTTCACACCAGCTGGTGACAAATATGCAGCCGTCAATTACCTGGCCAATGGTCGGGGACGAGGACCAGTAGTCAGTACTAGCACGCTGACCCGTCGTGTCTTGAAAGCGACGGGCAGGGAGAGACCAAGATAATTGACTGCGAGGGGCTGACCGTACGCCGGGCAGAGATCTCCTTCAGCTGACAGACAAACGTCTTCCCGGCCGTCTGAGGGCTGGGGTACGGCTCAAGTGCTGACGTAATTGTCGTGTCAGTAATTCAAGAATCGTTCGTGTCGTCTGGGAGTACTAGAGATGGTAGATACCCTCGGCTTTTTAATGATCTGTGTGAGTTGGGGGTGGGGGGGGGGGGGGGGGGTGGGGGAAGTGAAGCTATAGGAGCTATAATTAGAATAACTATTTGTGTGTGGGCCGGGCAGTCTTAACAGCAGAGAGGTAAGGGTTAATTTTTTTCTACTAATAAAAAAAAGTAAAAAAAAAAACGCGATAATAGGGTTGGTGGTAAAATTACTTTATATGTTCTCTTTTTTTTCTGATGTCTTCATAGTTAGCAACCGTGTAGCCAGTGCATGGTTTAATTCATGAGTGTGAGCCAGGTACCCATTAGAGCTGAGTAGATGAGTCACACATACTCTAGCAGGGAACTCGAGACATGATCTGTGCATGATGTTAATCAAGTAATTAATGCAACACTGCACTTTGTTAATTTTATTTATAAAACGTCAATAATAGTCTATCAGGTAAGGTCCACTAGGTTAGTGACATCAAGTAAGGAGACATCAGTTAAGGACCATCATGTAAGGGCCGTCATGTAAGGGCCATCAGTTAAGGGCCATCAGGTAAGGGCCATAAGGTAAGGGCCATCAAGTAGGACTATCAATTAAGGGCCATCATGTAGGACTGTCAATTAAGGGCCATCATGTAAGGGCCATTATGTAAGGGCCATCAAGTAGGACTATCAATTAAGGTCCATCATGTAGGACTATCAATTAAGGGCCATCATGTAGGACTATCAATTAAAGGGTTAGGGTTATCAATTAAAGGGCCATCAACCAAGAGCCATAAGGTAAGCCATCAAGCAAGAGCCATCATGTCAATAACTAAGCCAGTAAATGAAAGGAACTAATAAGTAGGTTATTCATGTCACACTTGTCTGTCTGGTCTATCAGGGAGCATGGGAGGGGGGGGATGAGGGTATCAAGGGTTGCGCAAATCACTAAGCAGGGAGTTAATCGTCATATGAACAAGGGAACTAATTTACTGTATAAATTTATTTTATCTTAAAATTAATTCATATTACATAAAATGCCATTCATTAATATTTCACAAAATTATTAATTTATCTTGCATGTAACTAATTTATTTTTTATAAGGGAAATATTTTTTTCGCCATGAGAAAATTAATTCATACTAGAAAAGGGAATTAATTCACACTAGAAAAGGGAATTAATTCATACTAGAAAAGGGAATTAATTCATACTAGAAAAAGGAATTAATTCATATCAGAAAGGGAATTAATTCATACTAGAAAAGGGAATTAATTCATCCTAGAAAAGGGAATGAACTCAATATAAACCGGCGAGTGAGTGTACTTAAATTTACGAATCTGAATAAGTGAAACACTTTCCACTTAAATAATGAATTAATTAGTATCACACAAATAATGAATTAATTAACATCACACGATAATGAATAACTATGTTGAGACACATGGTGACCTATGACCTATGACTGTGGGAAATGACTGAAGTAGGACGAGCTGACTCGTGACTGTCTGATGTTGCACCAGCTGTGTCAGATGTTAGATGACGCACGGATGATGATCGAGCATTCATATGCTAAAACATTTTTCCAGTTTCTGGTTTGATGAATATTTAACTCGGAGCAATAGTATATTGAAAACAGGTTGGCTGTGTTTGTGTGTGGGGGGGTGGAGGGGTAGTTTGAATTCTATTTATGCGTAGGTTGTGATGTTTTTTAATGGGAAACATCGTTGATGAATCTCCTTCGTCATAGAAAAATAAGGACAAGATTGAATATTTACCGTAATTGACAGACACCATTAAACCAAAGCGACAGACATAATATTTAATCAAAAGAACAGACAGAACATTTTAACAAAAGGACAGACATAATATAACAAAAGGAAAGAACATAAACAAAAGGACATACATAAAAAGAACAGACTGAAAATTTAAACAAAAGGACAGACAGAACATTTAAACAAAAGGACACACGTAGCATTTAGTGAAAAGAACAGACATAATATTTAGCCAAAAGGACAGATATAACATTTAAACATTTAAACAAAAAAAATATATAAACAAAAGGACAGACATTTAAAAACGCTTGCTTCTATTTTTTAAATTGCAGATTTAAATTGCAGATTTTTCCTTCAAAACATTATTGAGGGTAGGGAGGGTCATGAATTAGAAGCATTGACATAGATTATCTGACGTGTGACGCTGAATGATGCTGAGCGTCGCTGTATGACGCCGTGTGACGCTCAGTGACGCCGTGTGACGCCGTGTGACGCTCCGTGACGCCGTGTGACGCTGAGTGACGCCGTGATGACGTGAAGAAGCTAGAGAGAGAAGAAGAAGGATAGGTAGATGCACAGATCATCCGGGGAATACCTCTGCCAATCCTTCCCCGCCTCTCTCCAGCTCGTCTTTGGCTAATCGGAGTCCAGGCATTCTGCGAATACCTCTGTCATTCCTTCCCTTGCCTCTCTCCAGCGGGTCTCTGGCTAGTTATGGTCTGTCAGAAGTAATCGGAGTTCAGGCATTTTGCGAATACCTCTGTCATTCATCCCTTGCCTCTCTCGAGCGGGTTTCTGGCTAGTTGTTGTCTGTCAGAGCTAGTCTAGGCCTTGTAGGTGATTCCTTGGCTAGTCAGAGTTTCTGTGTTTTCTTGGAGGATACTTTGCTAGTCAGAGTTCTAGGCATTGTGGGTGATTCCTTGGCTAGTCAAAGTTTCTGTGTTTTCTTGGAGAATACTTTGCTAGTCAGAGTTCTAGGCCTTAGCTAGTCAGAGCTTTCTGTGTCTTTTTGGCGAGTCCTTGGCGTCAGATTTTTGGGCGAATCCTTTGCTTGTTGGAGTTCTACCCAAACCTTAAGCTAGGCAGATATTTTGTAGACCTCTTTTGTCGTTGATATTGATTTGTAGACATTGATGGCGTATTGGGTTTCTTTTCGTTGCTGATAAATTGATGAATGTTTTGTTTCAATTTTTGTTTAGAAAGGTACTGTAAGAGAAAGTTAATGTAAGAAAACTGATTTCTTTTTAGATGGTAGTGTGTACGTTGACTTGGTGTGGAGGCGTGGTGTAATGTGGTGTGAGGATGTGTGGTGTACATGAAGTGTGTTTGTATGGAGGTGTGGTGTGGTTATCGTGTATATGTGTGGAGGTGTTGTACATGAGTTGTGGAGGTGTGGAGGTGTGGTGTACATAAGGTGTGGTTTTATGGAGGTGTGGTGTGGTTGAGGTGTGTGTTTGTGTGTAGGTGTGGTGGGATATATTATACAACTGATATCTGGCTGCTAGATAAAATAAGGGAGATCTAAACCACCACAAACATTGACTAGAATACATAACACTTCAACCATACACACGATAATAACTATAACACAACAATGAACCAACAATTAATTACACTAACACAAACCAATGGCTATAGATAGTAGCTAAGACAATAATCAACCAACGATTAATTAAAACAAAACACGAAATTTCCCGTCCATTTGAATCACATACACGAACAAGATTTTCTTTTCTCCTATTTGTTTACTTTGAGACTTGGATAATTTCAATAAATTATGACTGACTACTTTGTACTTTGAAAATGTGAACTTTAGCGTCAATTATTTCTCTAAGAAATTAGGTTGTTTTGTAGCCACCGATTTTGTTTTTACATTCTTTCGTTTCATAGTTTTCTCAGAATCAGTACAAATTGTCCCGCTATTTGAGATGGACTTTTAGAACTAAGTCGACCGCAGACTTTTTGTGTCAGTTTAAAGATGGCTACCGGATGTTCAAGATGTGTATGCCACACGTGGGCTGGGAGTATTGTTGACCTGGCAGAAAGTGCAGAACTGGCCAGATTTTTTCAAGACGAGCAGTACAAGCAGATTTTTGTTGTTTCGGTCTTTGGCTGAGTCGATGATGTAATACCATGTTGGGCTTTTGGATAGAGAGTTTTGTTGTGGGGGAGGGGGGGGGGTGGATCAAATATTTATTTACTTCTTCTGGTTTGTTCTTATTTGTAATGCTGGACGGGATTTCCCTCTAACTATAGAGTATTACGCGTCAACATGTTATGCGCCATACGGTACTTTGACTCTGATTTCAGCCTACTTTTCTCTCTGGATTTGCTTCGATAGCCTTTGTCATTCATGAAAAAAATACAAGACAGCAGTTTCTTTTTTTTACAAGCTTTTATTACACTCACTTCCTCGTTACAAGCTTTTATTTAACTCACTTCCTCTGTCTGCCTGTCTGTCTGTCTAGATCGAAACGCCCGTGTGAAATTGCAGGCACTTCTAACTGACAGGTAGATCATACGGTTCGTAGTTGGTACGTGGGTCAAGGCATGAATACAATGCATCGTGACATTCAATTTGACTTAATTGGTCCCCTAATTAATTTTTTATGAATTAGTTAAAATTTGGACCGAATTAGTAGGCAGTTCTATCCACACGCATCATCACGGCTGTGTTGGGCGTGGAGCGAGAGGGGCTTTACGTCAAAAGCGCTTCATCACGTTCAATAGGCGCGGTGGTTTTTAGTCGGGTCAGCAGTCTAGTTCTTTACCACTAGACTACGCCATCCCATAATACTTTACTGAAACTTTAGCTCTAAACTTGACAATTGTTTTTAGTCATGTAACTATTGTAAATAAAACATGTAAAGTAGGCCTACTGAAAAAAAAATCATTAAAAAATACGTTTTAATAACAAGCTTTTATGTAATAATGCACTAAAAAGTAGAAAATAAATTATAGACTACTATTTAAATAACTATAAAGAAAAGCGTGGGTGTCTTCCTAAACATTAGTAAAGGTATCCAATAGATACTAAAGTGACCCACGCTTTTCTTTATAGTTATTTAAATAGTAGTCTATAATTTATTTTCTACTTTTTAGTGCATTATTACATAAAAGCTTGTTATTAAAACGTTTTTTTATGAATTTTTTTAAAATTTTAGAGTGGTCTCTCCAGATGGGTAGCTGTCCCCAGCAATCAAGCCTCAACTGCCCGGGGGTTCGAACTCAAGACTTATCGGTTCAGTGAGCTTTACCGGCCCGAAAACGCCGAACCCAATATATCGAGATGGTAAAAAAATAATCTTTGAACTTAGTAGTTGCAATTTTTAAAATAATTAAAAGGTTAAAATAAAATAATTACTTCAATGAAGAACTCCGGAGTGATTGTCTTAAAAGGGAGAGCACCTTTAAGTCCAGTAATAAGATGTTAATTAACCCCCCCCCCCCACCCACCACCAACATCACCAGCACTCGCAATGTCCTCGTATGGGATACTTTGCTAGAACCAACTTAAGTAATCTTCCCTATAAGGACCCACCTCTTTAAGGGTGAACTTATTCTGACTCACCCCCCTGCCTCCCTTACCCTTTTCACCTTTCACCCTGAGTGGATTTATCTACCCCCCCCCCCCAACCCCACTCCTCAAGCCTCGAGGCCGAAATTTGACTTTAGAAGCATCAAAGACCCGAAGACCTTTTTGATAAACTAAGAGGTGATCAGACACCAAGGGGACATAATAAGCCCCTATCAAGGAAATGTTACCATTGATAAGTTCACTCCCCTGATGAAATTAAAATTTTCTCCGGGGGTCGAAAGACGTTGTCGCTGGCCCAGAGAGGCTGGGATCAAAGACTGATGTATGTGACGACAAGATTTTGGGGGTAGGGGAGAGGGTGGGTTGGGAAATAACTTTAAATTTCCAATCACTTTAGCCCCATCACAAGCCAAAGAGCACTTTGATGTGTACATGCAATCGGAATTTTCCGATGCTATTTATAGAATTGGATATTCGGAATTAAATAGAAATATAAAGCTGTTTTAAGTGCGAAATAAAATTAGTTTTTTTCTATAAAGTTAACTGTGTGTACACTATAAAGACGGCTGTTTGATCTTATTCGTACAAGTGAATGTTGATTTCAACCTACTTAAACCTAATTAACATAGAGAAAAGTAGGTTTGTGTCAATATTAACTTGAAATCAAGGACATGATTTTGTTAACTTAAAGGTGCTGACGTTTTAAGTAAATAATGTAGTAACATTATCTTTACAATTTTTTTGTGTAATATTGAAAATTACAAAAGATCAACATACGAACACAGAATGTACTATATCTAGGTCGAGTGGTGGAGCGGTTGACTGCTAGCCCCAAGGTCTTGAGTTCGTATCTCTGTCTGGACTCGGGCTGCAGGAAGTCCCTGAGTTCACCCAGCTCTAAAGAGTACCTGACTTACGTTGGGAAAGTAAAGGTGGCTGACCACATTATCCCTTTATATGTCAAGGTTAAGAAACATATGAACTCTACTTCATCTGCTGGAAGGATCGTTATAATAATAATTATTATTATTTAATAAAACGTTCATATCAATGATTTAATCTACTATAATAATAGTAAATAAAATGTAAATATTACTCTCTATAGTAATGTGGTTGAATTGTATATCCGTATAGTAGGCCTTTATATTTTATCTATAGAACTATTACAACTATAACAACAAACAAAACAACAAATTTATCATGAAAAAGTTGCTTTAATATCTACGATATCAAATCTCCTAAAGGGGGAATACTTTGTGGTCATATTATTGGGGAAAAGGGGAGTACAAACGGGAAAGAGGGAATTTGCAGAGGTACATTAATTTAAGAAAGCGATAAAGAAGGGGATGACCCAGTGGTCAGGTTTTATGAGGGAATACGTGGTGATCAAGGCAGTCATTGTCAACATTTTAAAACGTGTAAAAATAAAACATTCAATCTTCTCCACATCCCCATCTGCGCCCCCCCCCCCCCCACCATACACACCCCCACCCCCGCACATGAGCTCGGTTCTTGCACTAGTCATAAAACTTGTCACTCGGTATTTTTGACATTTACCGGGGACAAATTTACAATTTCTCTCGTCACGTGATCCTTCTTAGCCTCGCGAGAAATGGCGAGACCGACACGAGACCGAAACTGATAGCCCTGCTGACGTCACAGAATTGCTGGCTATTTTTAGAGGGAGGTTCACACAATTGTTTTGTTTGTTTTCAAAATAAATTTTGTACTTTAGTCACTCCCAAATATCCACAGTAACTTTAGTCACTCCCACATATCCACGGTAACTTTAGTCACTCCCACATATCCACAGTAACTTTAGTCACTCCCACATATCCACAGTAACTTAAGTCACTCCCACATATCCACAGTAACTTTAGTCATTCCCACATATCCACAGTAACTTAAGTCACTCCCACATATCGACAGTAACTTTAGTCATTCCCACATATCCACAGTAACTTTAGTCATTCCCACATATCCACAGTAACTTAAGTCACTCCCACATATCCACAGTAACTTTAGTCACTCCCACATATCCACAGTAACTTTAGTCACTCCCACATATCCACAGTAACTTTAATCAACCCCACATATCCACAGTAACTTTAATCACTCCCACATATCCTCAGTAACTTTAATCACTCCCACCAGTAACTTTAGTCACTCCCACATATCCACAGTAACTTTAGTCACTCCATACATCCACAGTAACTTTAGTCATCCCACATATCCACAGTAACTTTAGTCACTAACACATATCCACAGTAACTTTAGTCACTCCCACACATCCACAGTAACTTTAGTCACTCCCACATATCCACAGTAACTTTAGTCACTCCAACATATCCACAGTAACTTTAGTCACTAACACATATCCACAGTAACTTTAGTCACTCCCACAAATCCACAGTAACTTTAGTCACTCCCACATATCCACAGTAACTTTAGTCACTCCAACATATCCACAGTGACATTAGTCACTCCCACATATCCACAGTAACTGAAGTCACTCCCACATATCCACAGTAACTTTAATCACTCCCACATATCCACAGGAACTATAGTCACTCCCACATATCCACAGTAACTTTAATCACTCCCACATATCCACAGTAACTTTAATCACTCCCACCAGTAACTTTAGTCACTCCCACATATCCACTGTAACTTTAGTCACTCCCACATATCCACTGTAACTTTAGTCACTCCCACATATCCACAGTAACTTTAGTCACTCCCACATATCCACAGTAACTTTAATCACTCCCACATATCCACAGTAATTTTAGTCACTCTCACATATCCACAATAACTTAAGTCACCCCCACATATCCACAGTAACTTTAGTCACTCCCACATATCCACAGTAACTTTAGTCACTCCATACATCCACAGTAACTTTAGTCACTCCCAAATATCCACAGTAACTTTAGTCACTCCTACACATCCACAGTATTTTTAGTCACTCCCACATATCCACAGTAACTTTAATCACGCCCACATATCCACAGTAACTTTAGTCACTCCCACATATCCACAGTAACCTTGGTCACTCCCACATATCCACAGTAACTTTAGTCACTCCCACATATCCACAGTAGCTTTAGTCACTCCCACATATCCACAGTAACTTTAGTCACTCCCGTCAGTAACTTTAATCACTCCCACATATCCAGAGTAACTTTAGTCACTCCCACATATCCACAGTAACTTTAGTCACTCCCACATATCCACAGTAACTTTAGTCACTCCCTCATATCCACAGTAACTTTAGTTACTCCCACATATCCACAGTATTTTTAGTCACTCCCACATATCCACAGTAACTTTAGTCACTCCCTCATATCCACAGTAACTTTAGTCACTCCCACATATCCACAGTAACTTTAGTCACTCCCTCATATCCACAGTAACTTTAGTCATTCCCACATATCCACAGTAACTTTAGTCACTCCCACATATCCACAGTAACTTTAATCACTCCCACCAGTAACTTTAGTCACTCCCACATATCCACTGTAACTTTAGTCACTCCCACCAGTAACTTTAATCACTCCCACATATCCACAGTAACTTTAGTCACTCCCACATATCCACAGTAACTTTAGTCACTCCCACATATCCACAGTAACTTTAGTCACTCCCACATATCCACAGTAACTTTAGTCACTCCCTCATATCCACAGTAACTTTAGTCACTCCCACATATCCACAGTAACCTTGGTCACTCCAACATATCCACAGTAACTTTAGTCACTAACACATATCCACAGTAACTTTAGTCACTCCCACACATCCACAGTAACTTTAGTCACTTATACATATCCACAGTAACTTTAGTCACTCCAACATATCCACAGTAACATTAGTCACTCCCACATATCCACAGTAACTTTAGTCACTCCCACATATCCACAGTAACTTTAATCACTCCCACATATCCACAGTAACTTTAATCACTCCCACCAGTAACTTTACTCACTCCCACATATCCACTGTAACTTTAGTCACTCCCACATATCCACAGTAACTTTAGTCACTCCCACATATCCACAGTAACTTAAGTCACTCCCACATATCCGCAGTCACTTTAGTCACTCCATACATCCACAGTAACTTTAATCACTCCCACATATCCACAGTAACTTTAGTCACCCCCACATATCCACAGTAACTTTAGTCACTCCCACATATCCACAGTAACTTTAGTCACTCCCACATATCCACAGTAACTTTAATCACTCCCACATATCCACAGTAACTTTAATCACTCCCACCAGTAACTTTACTCACTCCCACATATCCACTGTAACTTTAGTCACTCCCACATATCCACAGTAACTTTAGTCACTCCCACATATCCACAGTAACTTAAGTCACTCCCACATATCCGCAGTCACTTTAGTCACTCCATACATCCACAGTAACTTTAATCACTCCCACATATCCACAGTAACTTTAGTCACCCCCACATATCCACAGTAACTTTAGTCACTCCCACATATCCACAGTAACTTTAGTCACTCCCACATATCCACAGTAACTTTAGTCACCCCCACATATCCACAGTAACTTTAGTCACTCCCACATATCCACAGTAACTTTAGTCACTCCCACATATCCACTGTAACTTTAGTCACTCCCACATATCCACTGTAACTTTAGTCACTCCCACATATCCACAGTAACTTTAGTCACCCCCACATATCCACAGTAACTTTAGTCACTCCCACCAGTAACTTTAATCACTCCCACATATCCAGAGTAACCTTGGTCACTCCCACATATACACAGTAACTTTAGTCACTTCCACATATCCACAGTAACTTTAGTCACTCCCACCAGTAACTTTAATCACTCCCACATATCCACAGTAACTTTAGTCACTCCCACATATCCACAGTAACTTTAGTCACTCCCACATATCCACAGTAACTTTAGTCACTCCCACATATCCACAGTAACTTTAGTCACTCCCTCATATCCACAGTAACTTTAGTCACTCCCACATATCCACAGTAACCTTGGTCACTCCAACATATCCACAGTAACTTTAGTCACTAACACATATCCACAGTAACTTTAGTCACTCCCACACATCCACAGTAACTTTAGTCACTAATACATATCCACAGTAACTTTAGTCACTCCAACATATCCACAGTAACTTTAGTCACTAACACATATCCACAGTAACTTTAGTCACTCCCACAAATCCACAGTAACTTTAGTCACTCCCACATATCCACAGTAACTTTAGTCACTCCAACATATCCACAGTAACATTAGTCACTCCCACATATCCACAGTAACTTTAGTCACTCCCACATATCCACAGTAACTTTAATCACTCCCACATATCCACAGTAACTTTAATCACTCCCACATATCCACAGTAACTTTAATCACTCCCACCAGTAACTTTACTCACTCCCACATATCCACAGTAACTTTAGTCACTCCCACATATCCACAGTAACTTTAGTCACTCCCACATATCCACAGTAACTTAAGTCACTCCCACATATCCGCAGTCACTTTAGTCACTCCATACATCCACAGTAACTTTAATCACTCCCACATATCCACAGTAACTTTAGTCACCCCCACATATCCACAGTAACTTTAGTCACTCCCACATATCCACAGTAACTTTAGTCACTCCAACATATCCACAGTAACTTTAGTCACTCCCTCATATCCACAGTAACTTTAGTCACTCCCACATATCCACAGTAACTTTAGTCACTCCCACATATCCACAGTAACCTTGGTCACTCCCACATATCCACAGTAACTTTAGTCACTTCCACATATCCACAGTAACTTTAGTCACTCCCACATATCCACAGTAACTTTAGTCACTCCCTCATATCCACAGTAACTTTAGTCACTCCCACATATCCACAGTATTTTTAGTCACTCCAACATATCCACAGTAACTTTAGTCACTCCCTCATATCCACAGTAACTTTAGTCACCCCCACATATCCACAGTAACTTTAGTCACTCCCTCATATCCACAGTAACTTTAGTCATTCCCACATATCCACAGTAACTTTAGTCACTCCCACATATCCACAGTAACTTTAATCACTCCCACCAGTAACTTTAGTCACTCCCACATATCCACTGTAACTTTAGTCACTCCCACATATCCACTGTAACTTTAGTCACTCCCACATATCCACAGTAACTTTAGTCACCCCCACATATCCACAGTAACTTTAGTCACTCCCACCAGTAACTTTAATCACTCCCACATATCCACAGTAACTTTAGTCACCCCAACATATCCACAGTAACTTTAGTCACTCCCACCAGTAACTTTAATCACTCCCACATATCCACAGTAACCTTGGTCACTCCCACATATCCACAGTAACTTTAATCACCCCCACATATCCACAGTAACTTTAGTCACCCCCACATATCCACAGTAACTTTAGTCACTCCCACATATCCACAGTAACTTTAGTCACCCCCACATATCCACAGTAACTTTAGTCACTCCCACCAGTAACTTTAGTCACTCCCACATATCCACAGTAACTTTAGTCACCCCCACATATCCACAGTAACTTTAGTCACTCCCACCAGTAACTTTAATCACTCCCACATATCCACAGTAACTTTAGTCACTCCCACACATCCACACTTACTTTAGTCACTCCCACATATCCACAGTAACTTTAGTCACTCCCACATATCCACAGTAACTTTAGTCACTCCCACATATCCACAGTAACTTTAGTCACTCAAACATATCCACAGTAACTTCAGTCACTCCAACATATCCACAGTAACTTTAGTCACTCCTACATATCCACGGTAACTTTAGTCACTCCCACATATCCACACTAACTTTAGTCACTCCCACATATCCACAGTAACTTTAGTCACTCCCACATATCCAAAGTAATTTTAGTCATTCCCACATATCCACGGTAACTTTAGTCACTCCCACATATCCACAGTAACTTTAGTCACCCCCACATATCCACAGTAACTTTAGTCACTCCCACATATCCACAGTAACTTTAGTCACTCCCACATATCCAAAGTAATTTTAGTCATTCCCACATATCCACGGTAACTTTAGTCACTCCCACATATCCACAGTAACTTTAGTCACCCCCACATATCCACAGTAACTTTAGTCACTCCCACATATCCACAGTAACTTTAGTCACTCCCACATATCCACAGTAACTTTAGTCACTCCCTCATATCCACAGTAACTTTAGTCACTCCCTCATATCCACAGTAACTTTAGTCACCCCCATATGTCCACAGTAACTTTAGTCACTCCCTCATATCCACAGTAACTTTAGTCATTCCCACATATCCACAGTAACTTTAGTCACTCCCACATATCCACAGTAACTTTAGTCACTCCCACCAGTAACTTTAATCACTCCCACATATCCACAGTAATTTTAGTCACTCTCACATATCCACAATAACTTAAGTCACCCCCACATATCCACAGTAACTTTAGTCACTCCCACATATCCACAGTAACTTTAGTCACTCCATACATCCACAGTAACTTTAGTCACTCCCAAATATCCATTGAAACTTTAGTCACTCCCACACATCCACAGTATTTTTAGTCACTCCCACATATCCACAGTAACTTTAATCACGCCCACATATCCACAGTAACTTTAGTCACTCCCACATATCCACAGTAACCTTGGTCACTCCCACATATCCACAGTAACTTTAGTCACTCCCACATATCCACAGTAGCTTTAGTCACTCCCACATATCCACAGTAACTTTAGTCACTCCCGTCAGTAACTTTAATCACTCCCACATATCCAGAGTAACTTTAGTCACTCCCACATATCCACAGTAACTTTAGTCACTCCCACATATCCACAGTAACTTTAGTCACTCCCTCATATCCACAGTAACTTTAGTTACTCCCACATATCCACAGTATTTTTAGTCACTCCCACATATCCACAGTAACTTTAGTCACTCCCTCATATCCACAGTAACTTTAGTCACTCCCACATATCCACAGTAACTTTAGTCACTCCCTCATATCCACAGTAACTTTAGTCATTCCCACATATCCACAGTAACTTTAGTCACTCCCACATATCCACAGTAACTTTAATCACTCCCACCAGTAACTTTAGTCACTCCCACATATCCACTGTAACTTTAGTCACTCCCACCAGTAACTTTAATCACTCCCACATATCCACAGTAACTTTAGTCACTCCCACATATCCACAGTAACTTTAGTCACTCCCACATATCCACAGTAACTTTAGTCACTCCCACATATCCACAGTAACTTTAGTCACTCCCTCATATCCACAGTAACTTTAGTCACTCCCACATATCCACAGTAACCTTGGTCACTCCAACATATCCACAGTAACTTTAGTCACTAACACATATCCACAGTAACTTTAGTCACTCCCACACATCCACAGTAACTTTAGTCACTTATACATATCCACAGTAACTTTAGTCACTCCAACATATCCACAGTAACATTAGTCACTCCCACATATCCACAGTAACTTTAGTCACTCCCACATATCCACAGTAACTTTAGTCACTCCCACATATCCACAGTAACTTTAGTCACTCCCACATATCCACAGTAACTTAAGTCACTCCCACATATCCGCAGTCACTTTAGTCACTCCATACATCCACAGTAACTTTAATCACTCCCACATATCCACAGTAACTTTAGTCACCCCCACATATCCACAGTAACTTTAGTCACTCCCACATATCCACAGTAACTTTAGTCACTCCCACATATCCACAGTAACTTTAATCACTCCCACATATCCACAGTAACTTTAATCACTCCCACCAGTAACTTTACTCACTCCCACATATCCACTGTAACTTTAGTCACTCCCACATATCCACAGTAACTTTAGTCACTCCCACATATCCACAGTAACTTAAGTCACTCCCACATATCCGCAGTCACTTTAGTCACTCCATACATCCACAGTAACTTTAATCACTCCCACATATCCACAGTAACTTTAGTCACCCCCACATATCCACAGTAACTTTAGTCACTCCCACATATCCACAGTAACTTTAGTCACTCCCACATATCCACAGTAACTTTAGTCACCCCCACATATCCACAGTAACTTTAGTCACTCCCACATATCCACAGTAACTTTAGTCACTCCCACATATCCACTGTAACTTTAGTCACTCCCACATATCCACTGTAACTTTAGTCACTCCCACATATCCACAGTAACTTTAGTCACCCCCACATATCCACAGTAACTTTAGTCACTCCCACCAGTAACTTTAATCACTCCCACATATCCAGAGTAACCTTGGTCACTCCCACATATACACAGTAACTTTAGTCACTTCCACATATCCACAGTAACTTTAGTCACTCCCACCAGTAACTTTAATCACTCCCACATATCCACAGTAACTTTAGTCACTCCCACATATCCACAGTAACTTTAGTCACTCCCTCATATCCACAGTAACTTTAGTCACTCCCACTTATCCACAGTAACCTTGGTCACTCCAACATATCCACAGTAACTTTAGTCACTAACACATATCCACAGTAACTTTAGTCACTCCCACGCATCCACAGTAACTTTAGTCACTAATACATATCCACAGTAACTTTAGTCACTCCAACATATCCACAGTAACTTTAGTCACTAACACATATCCACAGTAACTTTAGTCACTCCCACAAATCCACAGTAACTTTAGTCACTCCCACATATCCACAGTAACTTTAGTCACTCCAACATATCCACAGTAACATTAGTCACTCCCACATATCCACAGTAACTTTAGTCACTCCCACATATCCACAGTAACTTTAATCACTCCCACATATCGACAGTAACTTTAATCACTCCCACCAGTAACTTTACTCACTCCCACATATCCACTGTAACTTTAGTCACTCCCACATATCCACAGTAACTTTAGTCACTCCCACATATCCACAGTAACTTAAGTCACTCCCACATATCCGCAGTCACTTTAGTCACTCCATACATCCACAGTAACTTTAATCACTCCCACATATCCACAGTAACTTTAGTCACCCCCACATATCCACAGTAACTTTAGTCACTCCCACATATCCACAGTAACTTTAGTCACTCCCACATATGCACAGTAACTTTAGTCACTCCCTCATATCCACAGTAACTTTAGTCACTCCCACATATCCACAGTAACTTTAGTCACTCCCACATATCCACAGTAACCTTGGTCACTCCCACATATCCACAGTAACTTTAGTCACTTCCACATATCCACAGTAACTTTAGTCACTCCCACATATCCACAGTAACTTTAGTCACTCCCTCATATCCACAGTAACTTTAGTCACTCCCACATATCCACAGTAACTTTAGTCACTCCCTCATATCCACAGTAACTTTAGTCACCCCCACATATCCACAGTAACTTTAGTCACTCCCTCATATCCACAGTAACTTTAGTCATTCCCAAATATCCACAGTAACTTTAGTCACTCCCACATATCCACAGTAACTTTAATCACTCCCACCAGTAACTTTAGTCACTCCCACATATCCACTGTAACTTTAGTCACTCCCACATATCCACTGTAACTTTAGTCACTCCCACATATCCACAGTAACTTTAGTCACCCCCACATATCCACAGTAACTTTAGTCACTCCCACCAGTAACTTTAATCACTCCCACATATCCACAGTAACTTTAGTCACCCCCACATATCCACAGTAACTTTAGTCACTCCCACCAGTAACTTTAATCACTCCCACATATCCACAGTAATTTTAGTCATTCCCACATATCCACGGTAACTTTAGTCACTCCCACATATCCACAGTAACTTTAGTCACCCCCACATATCCACAGTAACTTTAGTCACTCCCACATATCCACAGTAACTTTAGTCACTCCCACATATCCACAGTAACTTTAGTCACTCCCTCATATCCACAGTAACTTTAGTCACTCCCTCATATCCACAGTAACTTTAGTCACCCCCATATGTCCACAGTAACTTTAGTCACTCCCTCATATCCACAGTAACTTTAGTCATTCCCACATATCCACAGTAACTTTAGTCACTCCCACATATCCACAGTAACTTTAGTCACTCCCACCAGTAACTTTAATCACTCCCACATATCCACAGTAATTTTAGTCACTCTCACATATCCACAATAACTTAAGTCACCCCCACATATCCACAGTAACTTTAGTCACTCCCACATATCCACAGTAACTTTAGTCACTCCATACATCCACAGTAACTTTAGTCACTCCCAAATATCCATTGAAACTTTAGTCACTCCCACACATCCACAGTATTTTTAGTCACTCCCACATATCCACAGTAACTTTAATCACGCCCACATATCCACAGTAACTTTAGTCACTCCCACATATCCACAGTAACCTTGGTCACTCCCACATATCCACAGTAGCTTTAGTCACTCCCACATATCCACAGTAACTTTAGTCACTCCCGTCAGTAACTTTAATCACTCCCACATATCCAGAGTAACTTTAGTCACTCCCACATATCCACAGTAACTTTAGTCACTCCCACATATCCACAGTAACTTTAGTCACTCCCTCATATCCACAGTAACTTTAGTTACTCCCACATATCCACAGTATTTTTAGTCACTCCCACATATCCACAGTAACTTTAGTCACTCCCTCATATCCACAGTAACTTTAGTCACTCCCACATATCCACAGTAACTTTAGTCACTCCCTCATATCCACAGTAACTTTAGTCATTCCCACATATCCACAGTAACTTTAGTCACTCCCACATATCCACAGTAACTTTAATCACTCCCACCAGTAGCTTTAGTCACTCCCACATATCCACTGTAACTTTAGTCACTCCCACCAGTAACTTTAATCACTCCCACATATCCACAGTAACTTTAGTCACTCCCACATATCCACAGTAACCTTGGTCACTCCAACATATCCACAGTAACTTTAGTCACTAACACATATCCACAGTAACTTTAGTCACTCCCACACATCCACAGTAACTTTAGTCACTTATACATATCCACAGTAACTTTAGTCACTCCAACATATCCACAGTAACATTAGTCACTCCCACATATCCACAGTAACTTTAGTCACTCCCACATATCCACAGTAACTTTAATCACTCCCACATATCCACAGTAACATTAATCACTCCCACCAGTAACTTTACTCACTCCCACATATCCACTGTAACTTTAGTCACTCCCACATATCCACAGTAACTTTAGTCACTCCCACATATCCACAGTAACTTAAGTCACTCCCACATATCCGCAGTCACTTTAGTCACTCCATACATCCACAGTAACTTTAATCACTCCCACATATCCACAGTAACTTTAGTCACCCCCACATATCCACAGTAACTTTAGTCACTCCCACATATCCACAGTAACTTTAGTCACTCCCACATATCCACAGTAACTTTAATCACTCCCACATATCCACAGTAACTTTAATCACTCCCACCAGTAACTTTACTCACTCCCACATATCCACTGTAACTTTAGTCACTCCCACATATCCACAGTAACTTTAGTCACTCCCACATATCCACAGTAACTTTAGTCACTCCCACATATCCACAGTAACTTAAGTCACTCCCACATATCCGCAGTCACTTTAGTCACTCCATACATCCACAGTAACTTTAATCACTCCCACATATCCACAGTAACTTTAGTCACCCCCACATATCCACAGTAACTTTAGTCACTCCCACATATCCACAGTAACTTTAGTCACTCCCACATATCCACAGTAACTTTAGTCACCCCCACATATCCACAGTAACTTTAGTCACTCCCACATATCCACAGTAACTTTAGTCACTCCCACATATCCACTGTAACTTTAGTCACTCCCACATATCCACTGTAACTTTAGTCACTCCCACATATCCACAGTAACTTTAGTCACCCCCACATATCCACAGTAACTTTAGTCACTCCCACCAGTAACTTTAATCACTCCCACATATCCAGAGTAACCTTGGTCACTCCCACATATACACAGTAACTTTAGTCACTTCCACATATCCACAGTAACTTTAGTCACTCCCACCAGTAACTTTAATCACTCCCACATATCCACAGTAACTTTAGTCACTCCCACATATCCACAGTAACTTTAGTCACTCCCACATATCCACAGTAACTTTAGTCACTCCCACATATCCACAGTAACTTTAGTCACTCCCTCATATCCACAGTAACTTTAGTCACTCCCACATATCCACAGTAACCTTGGTCACTCCAACATATCCACAGTAACTTTAGTCACTAACACATATCCACAGTAACTTTAGTCACTCCCACGCATCCACAGTAACTTTAGTCACTAATACATATCCACAGTAACTTTAGTCACTCCAACATATCCACAGTAACTTTAGTCACTAACACATATCCACAGTAACTTTAGTCACTCCCACAAATCCACAGTAACTTTAGTCACTCCCACATATCCACAGTAACTTTAGTCACTCCAACATATCCACAGTAACATTAGTCACTCCCACATATCCACAGTAACTTTAGTCACTAACACATATCCACAGTAACTTTAGTCACTCCCACAAATCCACAGTAACTTTAGTCACTCCCACATATCCACAGTAACTTTAATCACTCCCACATATCCACAGTAACTTTAATCACTCCCACCAGTAACTTTACTCACTCCCACATATCCACTGTAACTTTAGTCACTCCCACATATCCACAGTAACTTTAGTCACTCCCACATATCCACAGTAACTTTAGTCACTCCCACATATCCACAGTAACTTAAGTCACTCCCACATATCCGCAGTCACTTTAGTCACTCCATACATCCACAGTAACTTTAATCACTCCCACATATCCACAGTAACTTTAGTCACCCCCACATATCCACAGTAACTTTAGTCACTCCCACATATCCACAGTAACTTTAGTCACTCCCACATATCCACAGTAACTTTAGTCACCCCCACATATCCACAGTAACTTTAGTCACTCCCACATATCCACAGTAACTTTAGTCACTCCCACATATCCACTGTAACTTTAGTCACTCCCACATATCCACTGTAACTTTAGTCACTCCCACATATCCACAGTAACTTTAGTCACCCCCACATATCCACAGTAACTTTAGTCACTCCCACCAGTAACTTTAATCACTCCCACATATCCAGAGTAACCTTGGTCACTCCCACATATACACAGTAACTTTAGTCACTTCCACATATCCACAGTAACTTTAGTCACTCCCACCAGTAACTTTAATCACTCCCACATATCCACAGTAACTTTAGTCACTCCCACATATCCACAGTAACTTTAGTCACTCCCACATATCCACAGTAACTTTAGTCACTCCCACATATCCACAGTAACTTTAGTCACTCCCTCATATCCACAGTAACTTTAGTCACTCCCACATATCCACAGTAACCTTGGTCACTCCAACATATCCACAGTAACTTTAGTCACTAACACATATCCACAGTAACTTTAGTCACTCCCACGCATCCACAGTAACTTTAGTCACTAATACATATCCACAGTAACTTTAGTCACTCCAACATATCCACAGTAACTTTAGTCACTAACACATATCCACAGTAACTTTAGTCACTCCCACAAATCCACAGTAACTTTAGTCACTCCCACATATCCACAGTAACTTTAGTCACTCCAACATATCCACAGTAACATTAGTCACTCCCACATATCCACAGTAACTTTAGTCACTCCCACATATCCACAGTAACTTTAATCACTCCCACATATCCACAGTAACTTTAATCACTCCCACCAGTAACTTTACTCACTCCCACATATCCACTGTAACTTTAGTCACTCCCACATATCCACAGTAACTTTAGTCACTCCCACATATCCACAGTAACTTAAGTCACTCCCACATATCCGCAGTCACTTTAGTCACTCCATACATCCACAGTAACTTTAATCACTCCCACATATCCACAGTAACTTTAGTCACCCCCACATATCCACAGTAACTTTAGTCACTCCCACATATCCACAGTAACTTTAGTCACTCCCACATATGCACAGTAACTTTAGTCACTCCCTCATATCCACAGTAACTTTAGTCACTCCCACATATCCACAGTAACTTTAGTCACTCCCACATATCCACAGTAACCTTGGTCACTCCCACATATCCACAGTAACTTTAGTCACTTCCACATATCCACAGTAACTTTAGTCACTCCCACATATCCACAGTAACTTTAGTCACTCCCTCATATCCATAGTAACTTTAGTCACTCCCACATATCCACAGTAACTTTAGTCACTCCCTCATATCCACAGTAACTTTAGTCACCCCCACATATCCACAGTAACTTTAGTCACTCCCTCATATCCACAGTAACTTTAGTCATTCCCACATATCCACAGTAACTTTAGTCACTCCCACATATCCACAGTAACTTTAATCACTCCCACCAGTAACTTTAGTCACTCCCACATATCCACTGTAACTTTAGTCACTCCCACATATCCACTGTAACTTTAGTCACTCCCACATATCCACAGTAACTTTAGTCACCCCCACATATCCACAGTAACTTTAGTCACTCCCACCAGTAACTTTAATCACTCCCACATATCCACAGTAACTTTAGTCACCCCCACATATCCACAGTAACTTTAGTCACTCCCACCAGTAACTTTAATCACTCCCACATATCGACAGTAACCTTGGTCACTCCCACATATCCACAGTAACTTTAGTCACTCCCACATATCCACAGTAACTTTAGTCACCCCCACATATCCACAGTAACTTTAGTCACTCCCACCAGTAACTTTAGTCACTCCCACATATCCACAGTAACTTTAGTCACCCCCACATATCCACAGTAACTTTAGTCACTCCCACCAGTAACTTTAATCACTCCCACATATCCACAGTAACTTTAGTCACTCCCACACATCCACACTTACTTTAGTCACTCCCACATATCCACAGTAACTTTAGTCACTCCCACATATCCACAGTAACTTTAGTCACTCCCACATATCCACAGTAACTTTAGTCACTCAAACATATCCACAGTAACTTTAGTCACTCCAACATATCCACAGTAACTTTAGTCACTCCTACATATCCACGGTAACTTTAGTCACTCCCACATATCCACACTAACTTTAGTCACTCCCACATATCCACAGTAACTTTAGTCACTCCCACATATCCAAAGTAATTTTAGTCATTCCCACATATCCACGGTAACTTTAGTCACTCCCACATATCCACAGTAACTTTAGTCACCCCCACATATCCACAGTAACTTTAGTCACTCCCACATATCCACAGTAACTTTAGTCACTCCCACATATCCAAAGTAATTTTAGTCATTCCCACATATCCACGGTAACTTTAGTCACTCCCACATATCCACAGTAACTTTAGTCACCCCCACATATCCACAGTAACTTTAGTCACTCCCACATATCCACAGTAACTTTAGTCACTCCCACATATCCACAGTAACTTTAGTCACTCCCTCATATCCACAGTAACTTTAGTCACTCCCTCATATCCACAGTAACTTTAGTCACCCCCATATGTCCACAGTAACTTTAGTCACTCCCTCATATCCACAGTAACTTTAGTCATTCCCACATATCCACAGTAACTTTAGTCACTCCCACATATCCACAGTAACTTTAATCACTCCCACCAGTAACTTTAGTCACTCCCACATATCCACTGTAACTTTAGTCACTCCCACATATCCACTGTAACTTTAGTCACTCCCACATATCCACAGTAACTTTAGTCACCCCCACATATCCACAGTAACTTTAGTCACTCCCACCAGTAACTTTAATCACTCCCACATATCCACAGTAACTTTAGTCACCCCCACATATCCACAGTAACTTTAGTCACTCCCACCAGTAACTTTAATCACTCCCACATATCCACAGTAACCTTGGTCACTCCCACATATCCACAGTAACTTTAGTCACCCCCACATATCCACAGTAACTTTAGTCACCCCCACATATCCACAGTAACTTTAGTCACTCCCACATATCCACAGTAACTTTAGTCACCCCCACATATCCACAGTAACTTTAGTCACTCCCACCAGTAACTTTAGTCACTCCCACATATCCACAGTAACTTTAGTCACCCCCACATATCCACAGTAACTTTTGTCACTCCCACCAGTAACTTTAGTCACTCCCACATATCCACTGTAACTTTAGTCACTCCCACATATCCACTGTAACTTTAGTCACTCCCACATATCCACAGTAACTTTAGTCACCCCCACATATCCACAGTAACTTTAGTCACTCCCACCAGTAACTTTAATCACTCCCACATATCCAGAGTAACCTTGGTCACTCCCACATATACACAGTAACTTTAGTCACTTCCACATATCCACAGTAACTTTAGTCACTCCCACCAGTAACTTTAATCACTCCCACATATCCACAGTAACTTTAGTCACTCCCACATATCCACAGTAACTTTAGTCACTCCCACATATCCACAGTAACTTTAGTCACTCCCACATATCCACAGTAACTTTAGTCACTCCCTCATATCCACAGTAACTTTAGTCACTCCCACATATCCACAGTAACCTTGGTCACTCCAACATATCCACAGTAACTTTAGTCACTAACACATATCCACAGTAACTTTAGTCACTCCCACACATCCACAGTAACTTTAGTCACTAATACATATCCACAGTAACTTTAGTCACTCCAACATATCCACAGTAACTTTAGTCACTAACACATATCCACAGTAACTTTAGTCACTCCCACAAATCCACAGTAACTTTAGTCACTCCCACATATCCACAGTAACTTTAGTCACTCCAACATATCCACAGTAACATTAGTCACTCCCACATATCCACAGTAACTTTAGTCACTCCCACATATCCACAGTAACTTTAATCACTCCCACATATCCACAGTAACTTTAATCACTCCCACATATCCACAGTAACTTTAATCACTCCCACCAGTAACTTTACTCACTCCCACATATCCACTGTAACTTTAGTCACTCCCACATATCCACAGTAACTTTAGTCACTCCCACATATCCACAGTAACTTAAGTCACTCCCACATATCCGCAGTCACTTTAGTCACTCCATACATCCACAGTAACTTTAATCACTCCCACATATCCACAGTAACTTTAGTCACCCCCACATATTCACAGTAACTTTAGTCACTCCCACATATCCACAGTAACTTTAGTCACTCCCACATATCCACAGTAACTTTAGTCACTCCCTCATATCCACAGTAACTTTAGTCACTCCCACATATCCACAGTAACTTTAGTCACTCCCACATATCCACAGTAACCTTGGTCACTCCCACATATCCACAGTAACTTTAGTCACTTCCACATATCCACAGTAACTTTAGTCACTCCCACATATCCACAGTAACTTTAGTCACTCCCTCATATCCACAGTAACTTTAGTCACTCCCACATATCCACAGTATTTTTAGTCACTCCAACATATCCACAGTAACTTTAGTCACTCCCTCATATCCACAGTAACTTTAGTCACCCCCACATATCCACAGTAACTTTAGTCACTCCCTCATATCCACAGTAACTTTAGTCATTCCCACATATCCACAGTAACTTTAGTCACTCCCACATATCCACAGTAACTTTAATCACTCCCACCAGTAACTTTAGTCACTCCCACATATCCACTGTAACTTTAGTCACTCCCACATATCCACTGTAACTTTAGTCACTCCCACATATCCACAGTAACTTTAGTCACCCCCACATATCCACAGTAACTTTAGTCACTCCCACCAGTAACTTTAATCACTCCCACATATCCACAGTAACTTTAGTCACCCCCACATATCCACAGTAACTTTAGTCACTCCCACCAGTAACTTTAATCACTCCCACATATCCACAGTAACCTTGGTCACTCCCACATATCCACAGTAACTTTAATCACCCCCACATATCCACAGTAACTTTAGTCACCCCCACATATCCACAGTAACTTTAGTCACTCCCACATATCCACAGTAACTTTAGTCACCCCCACATATCCACAGTAACTTTAGTCACTCCCACCAGTAACTTTAGTCACTCCCACATATCCACAGTAACTTTAGTCACCCCCACATATCCACAGTAACTTTAGTCACTCCCACCAGTAACTTTAATCACTCCCACATATCCACAGTAACTTTAGTCACTCCCACACATCCACACTTACTTTAGTCACTCCCACATATCCACAGTAACTTTAGTCACTCCCACATATCCACAGTAACTTTAGTCACTCCCACATATCCACAGTAACTTTAGTCACTCAAACATATCCACAGTAACTTTAGTCACTCCAACATATCCACAGTAACTTTAGTCACTTCTACATATCCACGGTAACTTTAGTCACTCCCACATATCCACACTAACTTTAGTCACTCCCACATATCCACAGTAACTTTAGTCACTCCCACATATCCAAAGTAATTTTAGTCATTCCCACATATCCACGGTAACTTTAGTCACTCCCACATATCCACAGTAACTTTAGTCACCCCCACATATCCACAGTAACTTTAGTCACTCCCACATATCCACAGTAACTTTAGTCACTCCCACATATCCAAAGTAATTTTAGTCATTCCCACATATCCACGGTAACTTTAGTCACTCCCACATATCCACAGTAACTTTAGTCACCCCCACATATCCACAGTAACTTTAGTCACTCCCACATATCCACAGTAACTTTAGTCACTCCCACATATCCACAGTAACTTTAGTCACTCCCTCATATCCACAGTAACTTTAGTCACTCCCTCATATCCACAGTAACTTTAGTCACCCCCATATGTCCACAGTAACTTTAGTCACTCCCTCATATCCACAGTAACTTTAGTCATTCCCACATATCCACAGTAACTTTAGTCACTCCCACATATCCACAGTAACTTTAGTCACTCCCACCAGTAACTTTAATCACTCCCACATATCCACAGTAATTTTAGTCACTCTCACATATCCACAATAACTTAAGTCACCCCCACATATCCACAGTAACTTTAGTCACTCCCACATATCCACAGTAACTTTAGTCACTCCATACATCCACAGTAACTTTAGTCACTCCCAAATATCCATTGAAACTTTAGTCACTCCCACACATCCACAGTATTTTTAGTCACTCCCACATATCCACAGTAACTTTAATCACGCCCACATATCCACAGTAACTTTAGTCACTCCCACATATCCACAGTAACCTTGGTCACTCCCACATATCCACAGTAACTTTAGTCACTCCCACATATCCACAGTAGCTTTAGTCACTCCCACATATCCACAGTAACTTTAGTCACTCCCGTCAGTAACTTTAATCACTCCCACATATCCAGAGTAACTTTAGTCACTCCCACATATCCACAGTAACTTTAGTCACTCCCACATATCCACAGTAACTTTAGTCACTCCCTCATATCCACAGTAACTTTAGTTACTCCCACATATCCACAGTATTTTTAGTCACTCCCACATATCCACAGTAACTTTAGTCACTCCCTCATATCCACAGTAACTTTAGTCACTCCCACATATCCACAGTAACTTTAGTCACTCCCTCATATCCACAGTAACTTTAGTCATTCCCACATATCCACAGTAACTTTAGTCACTCCCACATATCCACAGTAACTTTAATCACTCCCACCAGTAACTTTAGTCACTCCCACATATCCACTGTAACTTTAGTCACTCCCACCAGTAACTTTAATCACTCCCACATATCCACAGTAACTTTAGTCACTCCCACATATCCACAGTAACTTTAGTCACTCCCACATATCCACAGTAACTTTAGTCACTCCCACATATCCACAGTAACTTTAGTCACTCCCTCATATCCACAGTAACTTTAGTCACTCCCACATATCCACAGTAACCTTGGTCACTCCAACATATCCACAGTAACTTTAGTCACTAACACATATCCACAGTAACTTTAGTCACTCCCACACATCCACAGTAACTTTAGTCACTTATACATATCCACAGTAACTTTAGTCACTCCAACATATCCACAGTAACATTAGTCACTCCCACATATCCACAGTAACTTTAGTCACTCCCACATATCCACAGTAACTTTAATCACTCCCACATATCCACAGTAACATTAATCACTCCCACCAGTAACTTTACTCACTCCCACATATCCACTGTAACTTTAGTCACTCCCACATATCCACAGTAACTTTAGTCACTCCCACATATCCACAGTAACTTAAGTCACTCCCACATATCCGCAGTCACTTTAGTCACTCCATACATCCACAGTAACTTTAATCACTCCCACATATCCACAGTAACTTTAGTCACCCCCACATATCCACAGTAACTTTAGTCACTCCCACATATCCACAGTAACTTTAGTCACTCCCACATATCCACAGTAACTTTAATCACTCCCACATATCCACAGTAACTTTAATCACTCCCACCAGTAACTTTACTCACTCCCACATATCCACTGTAACTTTAGTCACTCCCACATATCCACAGTAACTTTAGTCACTCCCACATATCCACAGTAACTTAAGTCACTCCCACATATCCGCAGTCACTTTAGTCACTCCATACATCCACAGTAACTTTAATCACTCCCACATATCCACAGTAACTTTAGTCACCCCCACATATCCACAGTAACTTTAGTCACTCCCACATATCCACAGTAACTTTAGTCACTCCCACATATCCACAGTAACTTTAGTCACCCCCACATATCCACAGTAACTTTAGTCACTTCCACATATCCACAGTAACTTTAGTCACTCCCACATATCCACTGTAACTTTAGTCACTCCCACATATCCACTGTAACTTTAGTCACTCCCACATATCCACAGTAACTTTAGTCACCCCCACATATCCACAGTAACTTTAGTCACTCCCACCAGTAACTTTAATCACTCCCACATATCCAGAGTAACCTTGGTCACTCCCACATATACACAGTAACTTTAGTCACTTCCACATATCCACAGTAACTTTAGTCACTCCCACCAGTAACTTTAATCACTCCCACATATCCACAGTAACTTTAGTCACTCCCACATATCCACAGTAACTTTAGTCACTCCCACATATCCACAGTAACTTTAGTCACTCCCACATATCCACAGTAACTTTAGTCACTCCCTCATATCCACAGTAACTTTAGTCACTCCCACATATCCACAGTAACCTTGGTCACTCCAACATATCCACAGTAACTTTAGTCACTAACACATATCCACAGTAACTTTAGTCACTCCCACGCATCCACAGTAACTTTAGTCACTAATACATATCCACAGTAACTTTAGTCACTCCAACATATCCACAGTAACTTTAGTCACTAACACATATCCACAGTAACTTTAGTCACTCCCACAAATCCACAGTAACTTTAGTCACTCCCACATATCCACAGTAACTTTAGTCACTCCAACATATCCACAGTAACATTAGTCACTCCCACATATCCACAGTAACTTTAGTCACTCCCACATATCCACAGTAACTTTAATCACTCCCACATATCCACAGTAACTTTAATCACTCCCACCAGTAACTTTACTCACTCCCACATATCCACTGTAACTTTAGTCACTCCCACATATCCACAGTAACTTTAGTCACTCCCACATATCCACAGTAACTTAAGTCACTCCCACATATCCGCAGTCACTTTAGTCACTCCATACATCCACAGTAACTTTAATCACTCCCACATATCCACAGTAACTTTAGTCACCCCCACATATCCACAGTAACTTTAGTCACTCCCACATATCCACAGTAACTTTAGTCACTCCCACATATGCACAGTAACTTTAGTCACTCCCTCATATCCACAGTAACTTTAGTCACTCCCACATATCCACAGTAACTTTAGTCACTCCCACATATCCACAGTAACCTTGGTCACTCCCACATATCCACAGTAACTTTAGTCACTTCCACATATCCACAGTAACTTTAGTCACTCCCACATATCCACAGTAACTTTAGTCACTCCCTCATATCCACAGTAACTTTAGTCACTCCCACATATCCACAGTAACTTTAGTCACTCCCTCATATCCACAGTAACTTTAGTCACCCCCACATATCCACAGTAACTTTAGTCACTCCCTCATACCCACAGTAACTTTAGTCATTCCCACATATCCACAGTAACTTTAGTCACTCCCACATATCCACAGTAACTTTAATCACTCCCACCAGTAACTTTAGTCACTCCCACATATCCACTGTAACTTTAGTCACTCCCACATATCCACTGTAACTTTAGTCACTCCCACATATCCACAGTAACTTTAGTCACCCCCACATATCCACAGTAACTTTAGTCACTCCCACCAGTAACTTTAATCACTCCCACATATCCACAGTAACTTTAGTCACCCCCACATATCCACAGTAACTTTAGTCACTCCCACCAGTAACTTTAATCACTCCCACATATCCACAGTAACCTTGGTCACTCCCACATATCCACAGTAACTTTAATCACCCCCACATATCCACAGTAACTTTAGTCACCCCCACATATCCACAGTAACTTTAGTCACTCCCACATATCCACAGTAACTTTAGTCACCCCCACATATCCACAGTAACTTTAGTCACTCCCACCAGTAACTTTAGTCACTCCCACATATCCACAGTAACTTTAGTCACCCCCACATATCCACAGTAACTTTAGTCACTCCCACCAGTAACTTTAATCACTCCCACATATCCACAGTAACTTTAGTCACTCCCACACATCCACACTTACTTTAGTCACTCCCACATATCCACAGTAACTTTAGTCACTCCCACATATCCACAGTAACTTTAGTCACTCCCACATATCCACAGTAACTTTAGTCACTCAAACATATCCACAGTAACTTTAGTCACTCCAACATATCCACAGTAACTTTAGTCACTCCTACATATCCACGGTAACTTTAGTCACTCCCACATATCCACACTAACTTTAGTCACTCCCACATATCCACAGTAACTTTAGTCACTCCCACATATCCAAAGTAATTTTAGTCATTCCCACATATCCACGGTAACTTTAGTCACTCCCACATATCCACAGTAACTTTAGTCACCCCCACATATCCACAGTAACTTTAGTCACTCCCACATATCCACAGTAACTTTAGTCACTCCCACATATCCAAAGTAATTTTAGTCATTCCCACATATCCACGGTAACTTTAGTCACTCCCACATATCCACAGTAACTTTAGTCACCCCCACATATCCACAGTAACTTTAGTCACTCCCACATATCCACAGTAACTTTAGTCACTCCCACATATCCACAGTAACTTTAGTCACTCCCTCATATCCACAGTAACTTTAGTCACTCCCTCATATCCACAGTAACTTTAGTCACCCCCATATGTCCACAGTAACTTTAGTCACTCCCTCATATCCACAGTAACTTTAGTCATTCCCACATATCCACAGTAACTTTAGTCACTCCCACATATCCACAGTAACTTTAATCACTCCCACCAGTAACTTTAGTCACTCCCACATATCCACTGTAACTTTAGTCACTCCCACATATCCACTGTAACTTTAGTCACTCCCACATATCCACAGTAACTTTAGTCACCCCCACATATCCACAGTAACTTTAGTCACTCCCACCAGTAACTTTAATCACTCCCACATATCCACAGTAACTTTAGTCACCCCCACATATCCACAGTAACTTTAGTCACTCCCACCAGTAACTTTAATCACTCCCACATATCCACAGTAACCTTGGTCACTCCCACATATCCACAGTAACTTTAGTCACCCCCACATATCCACAGTAACTTTAGTCACCCCCACATATCCACAGTAACTTTAGTCACTCCCACATATCCACAGTAACTTTAGTCACCCCCACATATCCACAGTAACTTTAGTCACTCCCACCAGTAACTTTAGTCACTCCCACATATCCACAGTAACTTTAGTCACCCCCACATATCCACAGTAACTTTTGTCACTCCCACCAGTAACTTTAATCACTCCCACATATCCACAGTAACTTTAGTCACTCCCACACATCCACACTTACTTTAGTCACTCCCACATATCCACAGTAACTTTAGTCACTCCCACATATCCACAGTAACTTTAGTCACTCCCACATATCCACAGTAACTTTAGTCACTCAAACATATCCACAGTAACTTTAGTCACTCCAACATATCCACAGTAACTTTAGTCACTCCTACATATCCACGGTAACTTTAGTCACTCCCACATATCCACACTAACTTTAGTCACTCCCACATATCCACAGTAACTTTAGTCACTCCCACATATCCAAAGTAATTTTAGTCATTCCCACATATCCACGGTAACTTTAGTCACTCCCACATATCCACAGTAACTTTAATCACTCCCACATATCCACACTAACTTTAGTCACTCCCACATATCCACATAAACTTTAGTCAGTCTACACATATCCACAGTAACTTTAGTCACTCCATACATCCGCTGTAAATTTAGTCAGTCTACACATCCCTTGCACACACAAGACACTTTTAATTAAAGTAAGACACACCTGTCTTAAAAATCAGACAAGAAAACAAGATTGTGTTAGAGATTCCTAAAGATCATTATAGGTTAAAGATATCTTCACGATTGTTTTATTAACTTACATAGGAGCAAAACCCATTTTCAACATCTTTACATTCTTTTATAACATTTGCCATGCTACTGATTAGCCTAATTATAATAATTCAGTCTAGACATGTCATTTATTTGTAAATGCTAATTTAGTTAATAGTTTCAGCATGAATAGCATTGTTTAAGACCCGTATTTTTCTAGTCATGAAGCTGATAATTAACATGTTAATTACATTTTTAAAACTCACTTAATTGGATGGCAAATAACATAGTCACATCTGAGTAGAAAAAAAAGCACTGGATTTGTTAAAGAAAGAATGGGTTTTGTTTCCTTCAAGGATACAGGCGCAAGAACTTGTAGTGAAGTGCAGACATATTGTTGTGGTACATGTTCCAAGAACATGACTGCGGTTGCAAATTGTTGTGGCACGTGTTTTAAGAACATGTCTACGGTTGCAAATTGTTGTGGCACATGTTTTAAGAACATGTCTACGGTTGCAAATTGTTGTGGCACATGTTTTAAGAACATGTCTATGGTTGCCAAATGTTGTGGCACATATTTCAAGAACATGTCTACGGTTGCAAATTGTTGTGGCACATGTTTTAAGAACATGTCTATGGTTGCCAAATGTTGTGGCACATATTTCAAGAACATGCCTGCGGTTGCAAATTGTTGGAGCACATGTTTTATGAACATGTCTACGGTTGCAAATTGTTGTGGCACATGTTCCAAGAACATGTTTACGGTTGCCAATTGTTGTGGCACATGTTTTATAAACATGTCTATGGTTGCCAATTGTTGTGGCACATATTTTAAGAACATGCCTGCAGTTGCAGATTGTGGTGGCGCATGTTGCATG
The DNA here is from genome assembly GCF_028476545.2 of Physella acuta. NCBI lineage: Eukaryota > Metazoa > Mollusca > Gastropoda > Physidae > Physella > Physella acuta. Next base: position 13,696 of record NW_026732208.1, on the reverse strand, counting down.
AACATGTCTACGGTTGTAGACCAATGATTGTGTCACGTGTTCCACGAACGTGTCTACTGTTGCAGGCGACTTGTTGCTACATCGAACCATGAACAACTTGATTGGCCAACATTTGATAGACTTCATCGAAACATTAATCACTCGCTGTTAGTTTCGTGATCTAATCAACTTGTTGGGCTCATGGCTGGGGGGGGGGGGGGGGGGGGAGGGATAGGGGAGCGAAGAGGTGGGATGGATGGATTGGTAGGGTGGAGCGCAGGGGTGGGGGATGGCAACAAGTTTTGCTTGCTCAGAAAACAAAAGGAAACCTTTAAAGACAAACAAAAACAAAAACTGATGACGGGTTTCGCTGGAGTTAACCCCCTCTACTTGACCCCTTGACCTTGCTTTAATTTGTGTCGACATGTTTTAGACAAATGGCGAGACTTGAGATAAAAATAGTTTTAGAGATTGTTAGATTTTTTATATGTGCATCTAAACTGGTCACTGACATTCGCAAAACTTTTGTCTGCAATATGTATATGAGGTATGAGATGACATCTCAATGTGAGGTATAATATGCCATCTCTATATAAGTTATGACATCGCTATGTGGTCTACGACATAATTTTGTGGGGTATGACATAATTTTGTGGGGTATGACATAATTTTGTGGGGTATGGTATAATTGTGTGGGGGTATGATATCATTTTGTGGGGGTATGATATAATTTTGTGGGGTATGACATAATTTTGTGGGGTATGATATAATTGTGTGGGGTATGATATAATTGTGTGGGGTATGATATCATTTTGTGGGGTATGATATAATTGTGTGGGGGTATGATATAATTGTGTGGGGGTATGATATAATTGTGTGGGGTATGATATAATTGTGTGGGGGTATGATATCATTTTGTGGGGTATGATATAATTGTGTGGGGGTATGATATAATTGTGTGGGGTATGATATCATTTTGTGGGGTATGATATAATTGTGTGGGGGTATGATATAATTGTGTGGGGGTATGATATAATTGTGTGGGGGTATGATATAATTGTGTGGGGTATGATATCATTTTGTGGGGTATGATATCATTTTGTGGGGTATGATATAATTGTGTGGGGGTATGATATAATTGTGTGGGGGTATGATATAATTGTGTGGGGGTATGATATAATTGTGTGGGGGTATGATATAATTGTGTGGGGGTATGATATAATTGTGTGGGGGTATGATATAATTGTGTGGGGTATGATATCATTTTGTGGGGTATGATATAATTGTGTGGGGGTATGATATAATTGTGTGGGGGTATGATATAATTGTGTGGGGGTATGATATAATTGTGTGGGGGTATGACATCATTTTGTGGGGTATGATATAATTGTGTGGGGGTATGATATAATTGTGTGGGGGTATGACATCATTTTGTGGGGTGTGACATCTCTACGTCACGTACGGCATCTCTACGTCAGATTTTTATTTGAAGTAAGACACATCTCTACATGAAGTATGACATCCTATGTAAAGTATGACATCCTATGTAAAGTATGACATATATATGCAAAGCATGAACATTACTTAACATAATATTTTTACCGTTATCACCATGGTATCTTAAATACTCCTAAATTTTTTTGTCGAACTTCGAAATTTAACATTTTAAAATTCATTTTTTTCCATGAATATTTAACAGTTTTGCCCGCGAAAGATGGGTTTGGACGATGAGAAATACAATTGTATGGGTGACAAATGACACTTCTGTTCTTTTTTACAACTCAAACGTGTCGTCTGAAAAATGGGAGCTGACGCAAAACACTGCTAGAGATTCTAGAAGGGTCGTCAGAGAGCTAAAAATTCAATTAACACGTGCGGCTATTTATTAAAGGACGAGCCGGTCTAAAAATAGAACAAAACAAGTACAAAAACCGATTTAATCAAAAGAGGCTTAAAAGTATTTGTAACATTTCCAAGGTCATTCATTTAAAATTAGATTTCTAATTTTAGACCTGCTAGGTTGGAGTAGGCCGGATGTAATGTAAGGGTCACATGACACGAATATAACTGGACACGTCCATTAAAGGTACCGGTTAAACTTGCGATGTACTCTCTGATTTAGATTTAATTACGCTGATGTAGCGAGGCGTATGTGAATTTGCGTTCTTTGAAAAAAAAAACAGTAAAGATTTTCATCAAGTTCGGAGCTTTACATACATTAAATAATCACATGAATAGTTCTCTTGCAATAAATTTTCAGGGAGTTTCTCTTCTCAAACTAGCTTTGATGGCGTGGGTGGGGAATGGAAGCGTCTGAGTTGGTAGACCGGGTTCACTTTACTCTACACTCAACATTCCAGTTAAACACATGTTAAATTTTGTGTAATTGTAAGCTTCTAAATGCAATGTAATTAGTAAAACACACATGAATTGTTTTTAAACAGGCTTAAGTAAAGCCTGTAAAAATGTGTTTTATTAAAATAGCTCATAAAGTGATATCCCAACATTTAATGATGATGAAATATGCAGATTACCACGTTAGTTTTAATATTTTTCAAGCGACATTTTGTAAACAAATGTTTAGCTAAAATTGGATTTTCTATCGTTTATTTATGACACTTTTTGAGGCAAGAAAATATCGAGGGCCCTGGTTTGCTGCTAGCTCAGCCTCCATTCGTGATCCGGCACCAGCGTATCCGCCTACAAGTAGACGGACGGGTTGAGTTACTGTGTAAATGTGAGATTGTTTGGGTTGTGATAACGTCAGTTTATCTTTACTGTTTGTTTGATCTTTTCAAACACAAGACGAGGCGAGGTTTGAACAACAAATTTAGATATTTTTTTTTAATTTAACGAAATTATGTGATACGTCGGGCCATATATCACGATATGCAAACACACACTGTAACACATAGATGCAATTACATACACACACATCAACACATACACACAAATGCACATCACTCGGAAGTAAATATTGATGTTAGCCTAGAGAGTGAGATACACGATTACACATACAACATTCACACTTACACACATACACTTACTTGCACATACATAATTACACCCCCACACACATACACTCAAAACACAAAGTATTATTACACTCAGACACAAAAAAACACATTAGGTACCTTCTTTAGAGACAATATACTCACACACTCACACACCCTTACAACCACACACATACTCACTCGCTCAAAATCACACACCAACAGTAGACCAAAAACACACACCCACACATCCACACAAACAACACACCCTCTCCCACACCAACCCCATATATCGATCCCCCACGTCTCACACTCTACAAAATTTCCCCACACAATTTTTCATAATCCCCTGTCCATGCCCAAGTTACATACATTAACTTTAAAAGTTTAAAAGTTCAAAGTTCAAAATTCCTCACCCGTTTTTTTTAAACACGTTTTTAATGAGGTTTGACTCCCTCCCCTTTTATACCTTTCCCTTGTGTTTTGACATGAATGTTTGTTTTGTCATCTGGCCATTAGATTTGAGATCTTTGTGACATCGACATTTGATCCCAGTACATTTAACGTGAGCCGACCTTTGAATTATTCATGGCTTTAGTTCACAGGTTTTAAAAGGAGACAAAGAGGTAGGTATGGTGGTATAAACAGGCTATTTATAAGGCCATCGAATGGCCAAGTAGGGCTATGAAAACGGCCGAGGTAGTGAGGCCATCAATATGGCCATTAGTAAGGTCATCAATATGGCCATTAGTAAGGTCATCAATATGGCCATTAGTAAGGTCATCAATATGGCCATTAGTAAGGTCATCAATATGGCCATTAGTAAGGTCATCAATATGGCCATTAGTAAGGTCATCAATATGGCCATTAGTAAGGTCATCAATATGGCCATTAGTAAGGTCATCAATTTGGCCAAATTAGTAAGGTCATCAATATGGTGTATATCGTGTAGAAATAAGTCATGTCTTACACAATTGCCCCCCCCCCTCCCTTTTTCCCCATTGAGATCAATATATTGTATCGTAGATCAAACTTTGATGCTACGCATGAGTGAGCATGGATAGATCGAGCTGTTTGATGAGGGGTGGGGAGGGGGTTGGATAGAACAAGGGTTGGATAGAACAGACGGGTTGAGCAGGGGTTGGATAGAGCAGACAGGTTGAGCAGGGGTTGCGTGAAGGATTTAAACAGCTAATTGAACTGTTACGCTTGATCATGTGTGTGTGTGTGTATGTGTGTTTGTACTTATGTGTGGTTATAGAAGGGAGGTTGGGAGGGGGGAGGGGTAATTGCAATTTAAAATTCTGTAATCATACACGGCACAGTTGCAGTACAAGTATTGGACGAAACGCTTTACATTTTTTTACGACAATCCGCTAATACTTGACGTGAATCGCTCCATAGAATATTTAATTAAAGTGTGTGCACAGATGGTTTTACAAGTCTGCTTGTTTTTACTCGATGGTACGCTAGTGAAAGTCTGTTTGTATAATGTCTGTGTGTTGTCAAAGTCTGCTAGTTAATGTTAGGTTTGAAAGTCTGAATTTGTTGATCGGTCCGTAGAGTTGGTCTCGAAATTATTGTAATACCAACACCAAAATCATACACACACACCCACACTCCTACCACACCACCAACAACAAAATCACACACACACTCCTCCCCCATAGGCCACACCCTCCCCCATCGACCACACCCTCCCCATCGGCCACACTCTTCCCCATAGTCCACTCCCTCCCCATCAGCCACACCCTCCCCTATAGACCACACCCTCCCCATCGGCCACACCCTTCCCCATAGACCACTCCCTCCCCATAGACCACTCCCTCCCCATCAGCCACACCTTCCCCTATAGACCACACCCTCCCCCGTCGACCACACCCTCCCCATCGGCCACACCCTTCCCCATAGACCACTCCCTCCCCTATAGGCCACACCCTCCCCATCGGCCACACCCTTCCCCATAGACCACTCCCTCCCCATCGACCACACCCTCCCCCATCGGCCACACCCTCCCCCATCGACCACACCCTCCCCCATCATTTTTTTCACAACGGCGCTGGACAAGGACACAAAAAAAAGTTATTAAACGAATACAATTAGTATAATGAGTGAAATCCTAACAGCCTAACACGTTACCACGATAAACCCTTGAAGGTGTTGCCACTACGGCGGTCGTTAATCATGAGAAAACGTGTCGCTAAATTTAATTAAATTTTAAAATTTGATACCGAATTTTTTATTTAGTTTCTGATTAATCTAAGTTTATAGATTACTTAAAAATATAAGCTCCAATAGTATTTTTTTTAATAAGCCCACTTTTCAAATTACAAATTTCATAATGTGGGCTATTTTTAGCATAGAAGGGTTTAAACACAGCGATGTTTATTAGCTCAGCTCATGTGGCCCAGCTTATTGGCCCTACTCGTGTGGCCCAACTTACTAGCCCAACTCGTCTGGCCCAACTTGTGTGACCCAATTCGACTGGCCCACCTTATTGGCCCAACTCGTGTGGCCCAACTTACTAGCCCAACTCGTCTGGCCCAACTTGTGTGACCCAATTCGACTGGCCCACCTTATTGGCCCAACTCGTGTGGCCCAACTCGTGTGGCCCACCTTACTGCCCCAAATCGAGTGGCCCAGCCTGAATGGCCTCGCTCTTCTGGCCCAAGAATCCATCCACCAGGCCCCACCCCTCCTGTAACACCCCTCCTGTGACACCCCTCCTGTGACACCCCTCCTGTTACACCCCTTGTGTGACACCCCTCCTGTGACACCCCTCCTGTGACACCCCTCCTGTGACACCCCTCCTGTTACACCCCTTGTGTGACACCCCTCACGTAACACCCCTCCTGTGACACCCCTCCTGTGACACCCCTCCTGCAACATCCCTCCTGTTACACCCCTTGTGTAACACCCCTCCTGTGACACCCCTCCTGTGACACCCCTCCTGTGACACCCCTCCTGTAACACCCCTCCTGTAACACCCCTCGTGTGACACTCCTCCTGTAACACCCCTCGTGTGACACCCCTCGTGTGACACCCTCGTGTGACACCCCTCGTGTGACACCCTTGTGTGACACCCCTCCTGTAACACCCCTCCTGTGACACCCCTCCTGTGACACCCCTCCTGTTACACCCCTAGTGTACCACCCCTCCTGTTACACCCCTCCTGTTACACCCCTCCTGTAACACCCCTCGTGCGACACCCTCGTGCGACACCCCTCCTGTGACACCCCTCCTGTGACACCCCTCCTGTGACACCCCTCCTGTGACACCCCTCCTGTGACACCCCTCCTGTAACACCCCTCATGTGACACCCCTCCTGTGACACCCCTCACGTGACACCCACCTGTAACACGCCGTGTGTGACACCCCTCGTGTGACACCCCTCCTGTGACGCCCCTCCTGTGACACCCCTCCTGTGACACCCCTCCTGTGACACCCCTCCTGTGACACCCCTCACATGACACCCCTCCCATAACACCCCTCACATGACACCCCTCCTGTGACACCCCTCACATGATACCCCTCCTGTGACACCCCTCCTGTGACACCCCTCCTGTGACACCCCTCCTGTGACACCCCTCACATGACACCCCTCCCATAACACCCCTCACATGACACCCCTCCTGTGACACCCCTCACATGATACCCCTCCTGTGACACCTTTCACATGACACCCCTCCTGTGACACCCCTCACATGACACCCCTCCTGTGACACCCCTCACAAGAAACCTCTCCTGTGACACCCCTCACATGACACCCCTCCTGTGACACCCCTCCTGTGACACCCCTCACATGACACCCCTCCCATAACACCCCTCACATGACACCCCTCCTGTGACACCCCTCACATGAAACCTCTCCTGTGACACCCCTCACATGACACCCCTCCTGTGACACCCCTCCTGTGACACCCCTCACATGACACCCCTCCCATAACACCCCTCACATGACACCCCTCCTGTGACACCCCTCCTGTGACACCCCTCACGTGACACCCACCTGTAACACCCCTTGTGTAACACCCCTCGTGTGACACCCCTCCTGTGACACCCCTCCTGTGACACCCCTCCTGTGACACCCCTCCATAACACCCCTCACATGACACCCCTCCTGGACACCCCTCCTGTGACACCCCTCCTGTGACACCCCTCGTGTGACATGCTTGTGTGACACCCCTCCTGTAACACCCCTCCTGTGACACCCCTCCTGTGACACCCCTCCTGTGACACCCTTGTGTGATACATAGAGGGTAGACCGGTGTAGTAAGGAATTAGACTGGACGAGTCAATTCAAGCCTTGGGTTCATTGCGATCACTAATTAAGTTAATGAGTTACTTGTGATTTCGCGAAGTATTTCAATAGATTTAAATCTAATATTTTTTCAGAAAATCTAAACTTAAAAGACAAACAAATGTATTGGAAATTGTTTTAGCTAATTAGGAAATTCAGACTAAAAAATAAAACCCTTAAATAAGCTACAAGGTGTTGAACTAGGCATACAGGTTATGATAAGACAAGCTCAAACTTAAAGAATTTTTGTAAAGACATTTTTAAACACTTTATAGACACTTCGGATATTACAAAGACACTTTTTGGTAATTTGAGACATTTCGAGATTTTTGAAAAACAAACAATTTGCTACACTTTAAAGACATTTTAAAAAACATTTTGAGTCTGTAGGGACCATACTCAAAACACATTTAAGACAGCTTTAAGACACTTTGAGACTTTTGTGGAGACTTGAAGACACTGAGTAGGCTACGAGAAAGTACCTGATTTGTTTTGATAATCACGTTAGTGCCTGCAGACAGGATGTGACGTCACAGGCGGTTATAATCCTACAGTCAAATGAGAGTTTTCTGTGGAGAAGAAGCAAATAAAATGGTGAAAATGTTGATTATTGATAACTTTTGTGTATATGTCGAGGCAGTGATCGGTTGTCATTTTACTTTTTGTTTTAATGATAAATTAAAATAATTATAACTTTGAAATCTTTATTTGATTTTGTTGGTATAAAATTTATGTATAGGCTATTACTTACTTAATTATAGGCATTTATTGTTCAATTATAGGCCAATATAATTTGCCTAAAGTTGTTTGTAGGCTTATAGTGTATAGTATCGATTCAAAACAACATAGGGCTTTAACTAAATCGAAAATAAGTTCTATGATTTTCACATTTTACTATTTGTTTAACATTCTTAATGTAAAGCTATATATATATATATATATATATATATATATATATATATATATATATATATATATATATATATATATATATATAGTTTTGCTGGTTTCATATTTTTAAATTAATTTTTTTGGGCATAAGATAAGTTATCTCAGTTATAAGATACCAACCGCTCACCTGAACAAATCAAACACAATTTAATTGTATGAACATTTCTGTGTGAGTTTTTTAAATTTGTGTTCAAGTCAAAAGATTTCCGAGTTCTATTTGACCATATGGGTATGTGATGTTAAGAGGAATGGGATTATCGCGTTAATGAATCAGGTAAAGATGTCGTCTGGTGGTGGCGGTAAAGATTTTATCTCGTCTGCACGGTGACATCTTGGTTGGTAAACACGGCAATCAGATGGGAGAACTAGATCGATTGGGGGGGGGGGGTGTAGGTGGTATATTTGAAGTGGTGAAAATACGATTAAGATTTGAATAGTATGAACTATAGTTTGAATGTCCCATTGGATCGCTAAGCGGGAGACTGTCTAGATCTAAAGGCCGAGTAATAGTCTAGATACCCAGAACACAATGCCTGTATCCTAAGCAACAGATGCCTAGTTCTTTAAGTCTCAATGCCTAGATCCTTAGGCCACATGCCTTGATCATCAGGCCACATGCCTAGATCCTCATGCCATATGCCTAGATCACCAGCCCCCAATGCCTAGATCCCCATAACAAACGAGACCACACAACTTTGATGAGAGAGTAAGGGTCAAACGGCCCTTTAAATTTCATTTCAAACTGAATAGGAAAAAAATATTGACGGGCTGAAATCAAATTTTATTTTTTTAAATTCTCAGACAGGATTTAACGCAATTTCGGGAGGCCCGGGATATTTAATATCTGCGACACAATGAAGTTAGTGTGTGGTATCGGTTACACACGCGTCATGTCGTAACTGGATTAAATTAGCATTCGTTAGCTACAGTGTGTCGTCCCATTTTTAGTTGCTCTGAATATAAATAACCCGTATGTAAAAGGACACAAGGTTACAAACATTTCATGCGTGTGTCTCGCTAAAAAAAAGAAAAAAAATATCCTGACCCCCCCCCCCCCCCCCCCACACACACACACACCTTGAAGGTTCATTTTACGCTGTGACTTTATGGTGTATTTACTTATTTATACATGCATATTTATATTTATACATACTGTATACATACACCTTCCACAGTCTCTTAGCGTTAACAATAACACATATATAGGGGTGGGGTTGGTGTGTGGGTGGCGTGTGGGTGGCGTGTGGGTGGCGTGTGGGTGGCGCGTGGGTGGCGTGTGGGTGGTGGCTCCGACCACCGGATGGGTCACTACGTCTTTGATGACACGCCCCCATAGTCAGAGAACAGCTGGAGTAGATGAAAACATACCGTCATGCCTAGGCCTAGAATTATCATGTACTCACTCTATCAGACAGATCTAGAAACCACAGACCACATGTACTCACACCATCAGACAGATCTAGTAACCACAAGCCACATGTACTCACACCATCAGACAGATCTAGAAAACACAGACCACATGTACTCATACCATCAGACAGATCTAGAAAACACAGACCACATGTACTCACACCATCAGACAGATCTAGAAAACACAGACCACATGTACTCACACCATCAGACAGATCTAGAAACCACAGGATATCGACGCAAGTACTTTTGTAAATTATGGCCATGTGCCTTTTTATTGCTTAAGGGTTGCTGCATTTTGAGGTTAAAATAATTAAAGTGAACTACTTTTTAAAAATCAGCAATGCTTAATTAATGGTTTAATTAAAGTTAAAGCTAATTATTTATTATCATATCAAGCCTGATTTAGGCATAATTCGGAATTTGTTTTAAAAAAATTGTAAAAATGTATCGAAAAAATGATATCTCTATAGTTGGTATGTTAGATTTTTTTTTTTTTTTTGCTTGCTTCAGCTGATTAATAACATTATATTTTTTAATGCTCAGCGATGACGAATATAGTGAATTAGTAACTTAATAGTTATCGTTGTTCGTGCTAGTCATACCAGTCCTGTCTCCAGCCCTCCCCAGCCCTGTTGCATCTACCCACACAGCCCTGTTGTCTCTATCCCTAAACAGCCCTGTTGTCTCTACCCACAAACAGCCCTGTTGTCTCTACCCATAAACAGCCCTGTTGTCTCTACCCATAAACAGCCCTGTTGTCTCTACCCATAAACATCCCTGTTGTCTCTACCCATATACAGCCCTGTTGCCTGTACCCCTGTACAGCCCTGTCCAATGTCGCCCATAAAGCCTTGCCTATAGGTTGTGCTGTCATGAGACATACAATAAAATCAGTTCGTGTTTTTACTTATTGGGACAAGTGTGACAAACAAGGCCATAAAAGAATCGAACCAATCGCTATTTGGTGCACATGTTGCAGCTAATGGCTGGCCAGTTTCTCGTCATATCTCGGTCAAATATGGCGGCTGGGATTGGTAGCTTTAAGTAGAGTCATTGGTAGTGGGGTTATATTCGTGTGATCTTTGGTAGTGGGGTTATGTGATCTTTGGTAGTGGGGTTTTGTGATCTTTGGTAGTGGGGTTTTGTGATCTTTGGTAGTGGGGTTTTGTGATCTTTGGTAGTGGGATTTTATTCGTGTGATCTTTGGTAGTGGGGTTATATGATCTTTGGTAGTGGGGTTATATTTGTGTGATCTTTGGTAGTGGGGTTTTGTGATCTTTGGTAGTGGGGTTTTGTGATCTTTGGTAGTGGGGTTTTGTGATCTTTGGTAGTGGGGTTTTGTGATCTTTGGTAGTGGGGTTTTGTGATCTTTGGTAGTGGGATTTTATTCGTGTGATCTTTGGTAGTGGGGTTATATGATCTTTGGTAGTGGGGTTATATTTGTGTGATCTTTGGTAGTGTAGTTTTATTTGTGTGATCTTTGGTAGTGTGGTTTTATTTGTGTGGTATTTGGTAGTGTGGTTTCATTTGTGTGATCTTTAGTAGTGTAGTTTTATTTGTGTGATCTTTGGTAGTGTTGTTTCTTGTTTTATATTTGGTTTAGGGATGTTATAAATATGATCTTTGGCTGACAAACATGTGATCTTCATTATTGTGATATCACGTGAAAGATCTTTGTGAGGTGTCCAATCATTAATTGTGGGGTATCCATTTGTGACATTTGATCTGCTATTGTGATCATCAAATTACTTTTTGATTTGATGGAGATTGTTGTAACTTAAAGTGTCCGATTTGTTGACATCCGATACCTATGCCGAGTGTGAAAACACCTCTAAATGAGCTAGACATTCTCGTTAATAAAAATTGAAAAAAATAAATGAATTGAAAGTAAAATTTATTTCAGACTGAATAAAGGAAATTCTAAACTTCATCATTCAAAAGCGAAAAGCAAGCATAGATCAACAAGAATTTCCATAACGACCTTGAGACGATTTGACCTTAACATCTGCTGTTTGTTGTGAATGTTGACTAGAATACCGGTGTTGGGGTTTTAAGTTAATTTCATTTACCAGAGCTGTGTTTGTGAGATCAGAACGAGGCTTTAAAAATCTTTAGCCAGATATAATTGAATCAATTGGTTTGAATTTAAGTTTGTTGACATTTTGAAAGGAGTTTGGGTTTAGTCAGATTTACTTGTACAAAAATGTGATTTGGTTTGGTTTTTTTTTAAAGGTGGCATTTGGTGTTTGGTGTGGTTAAATAGGTGACAGATGGTGTACGTCTTAGGTGTTGTGTGTGCGTGTTGGTGACAGGGTGTACGTGTTAGTAGCAAGCAAATCCTGCGCCAGGTTATTAAGCTCCCTAGACAAAACTTATTAAAACCTTCACCCTCGCATATATATATATATATATATATATATATATATATATATATATATATATATATATATATATATATATATATATAAATATATATATATATATGGCTAGGTAAGGGCGGCTGGGGCGGCCGCCACAGGCACCGACCAAAAGGGGCGCCAAACGTGGTAGATAACGATATAAAACGCTCATTACTGAATTATATACAATAGAAATAAAGAAAGTGTACTGCCACTTGGCATTAAGTAGGCCTACTTGTTTTATTGATAGTTTCTCTTGGGCACCGAAATAGATCGCTACACCTTTGTATATTACCCCTACCCTGTTTATAGTTTATATAATATAATACAGTTTTTACTTATTAGGTACTTTTTAATAAAATAGATTACACATTTTTGCGCCTTCCTATGGATAGCGCCCTAGGCGACCACCTAGTTCGCCTTATAGGTAGCTCCGGTGTGTACATGTTTAGTGGGTGTACATGTTAGTGGCTTGGTGTCCATGTTAGTGGCGGGGTGTACGTGTTAGTGGCAATATATATGTTATACTGGCATCGCTGATATATTTTGTCACAACGCTAGTTAATATCCTATTAAAAATAATTTCACTGACGAAATGTTCCATTGGTCTATCACAGCCCAAGTCATGTTCTCGTCTCTACACCAAACCAATGCAGCACGCTGTACGTAAACCCTGGTATGTATGTCTCAAGCTGTCGCTAACTTATGTTATCCCATAAAGTAATTTTGTTGTCCCTGCTCAGCTTCCTGGTTTGATCGTCCTTGTATTTATCATTCGCTTTGAACCTGCAGTCGTGGCTGTTATGATGTAAGTTTGACTAGGCAAATTTGTGCGCTTGATTGTTGGTGCGGCCGTATATTGAATGTGTGACGCGGTACGCAAGAAAGTGACGTTTTAGTGTGAGTTCGTTGTTGTCGGGATAAGAAGTTGAAAGGAGTCTTGTTCTTGATGCTTTACATGTATTCAAGTCTTAATATAGTTTGTAGAAGTCGTTGCATGTATTAGTTTTGTGAAGTAAACGTATAGTTGACTAATATCTTCTATCAAGTTATTTGGACGGTTTGATGTCGTTGTACTTTAGAATGAACTAGGGCTGGCGGGGACCAACTACCAGCTGTGGTAGTTGGGTTGTCATGTTCTGATGGCGTCATTGTCGTAGGGTTGGCGGGGACCAATTTCCAGATGTTGTAGTTGGGTTGTCATGTTCTGATGGCGTCATTGTCGTAGGGTTGGCGGGGACCAATTTCCAGATGTTGTAGTTGGGTTGTCATGTTCTGATGGCGTCATTGTCGTAGGGTTGGCGGGGACCAATTTCCAGATGTTGTAGTTGGGTTGTCATGTTCTGATGGCGTCTTGAGTCGGCAGAGTGTGAGTTTTCTTGTTTACTCATGCAGAAAAATGGAAATTAAGTTTTCCGCATGACTGAACACGAAGTAAAATCGAAAGAATGTACACACGGGCAGGTGAAGTCAACCTTACGCACCAAGAAGCTTGTTCCTTCACATGTTGGATCAAAGAAATGAGGTGAAATTAATTAACATATTTAATTAAATTGTGAATTTTTTTTCCATGGCACGGTGTGAGGCATATTTGCCTTAACCCCCCCCCCCCCCACACACACATACAATTGAAAAGAAAGAAACACTTTAGTACAAAACCA